>NW_023596576.1:8091349-8105997 GCF_011947565.3 Pollicipes pollicipes | reverse complement strand
TGCTGGAGATGGCAGGCATGACTCGGGATTTTTAAGTTGTAGATGTGTGAGTATGAGCCCTGGGTTCAAGTGTGAGCGATAATTACCCGAAAAGCCGTCAATGTGTGACAGGACAAATCAGCACCAAAAAAATGTTGTTTCATTTGAAAGTTTTCCTGAGAGTTCCCACTGACCGCAATCTAGCGTGAAAGATTCCTTATCTATTTCAGTGCTAAATAAACAATAATGCGCCATTGACATACTACCCTGTTCCTTACTAGTTTACTGCTTCATTTCCGTCAAGTGTAAAGTAACGTATGCGCTTTGATAGGACTTTAGAGGCATCACAAAGATAGGGGCTTGTGAATGCTCTCACTTGTGCAATGTTATGCGGCAGAGGCTAGCAGAGAGTTCATCGTTCCCATCAAGATGTTCCGTTTTTACCCCAGTGTAAACCGGTATTGGTGCATTCAGACTGAACGCCTGTAACGTTGCCACGACAATGAAACGTAGGGTGTTTTGTTTGGAAAGTTAATTTTAAAAAGGTTGTTATGTGGGAAACTTAAAATAGCCATTCGAATAGGGTGCGTGTGTGTCTGTCTGCCTGTTTGTCTATCTGTCTGTCTGTCTGTCTGTCTGTCCGTCTGTCTGTCTGTCTGTCTGTCTGTCTGTCTGTCTGTCTGTCTGTCTGTCTGTCTGTCGTCGTCTGTCTGTCTGTCTGTCTGTCTGTTGTCATCTCTGTGTCTGTCTGTCTGTCTGTCTGTCTGTCTGTCTCTGTCTGATGTCGTCTGTCTTTGTCTGTCTGCCTGTCAGTCTGTCTGTCTCTGTCTGTCTGCCAGTCTGTGTCTGTCTGTCTGTCTGTCTGTCTGTCTGTCTGTCTGTCTGTCTGTCTGTATGTCTGTTGTCTGTCTGTATGTCTGTCTGTCGTTGTCTGTCTGTCTGCTGTCGTCTGTCTGTCTGTCTGTATGTCTGTCTGTCTGTCGTCGTCGTCCGTCCGTCGTCGTCCGTCCGTCCGTCCGTCCGTCCGTCCGTCCGTCCGTCCGTCCGTCCGTCCGTCCGTCCGTCCGTCCGTCCGTCCGCCCGTCTGTCTACCTGTCTGCCTGTCTGTCTGTCTGTCTGTATGTCTGTCTGTCTGTCTGTCTGTCTGACTGTCTGTCCTCTTTTCCCTAGTGAAGCGTGTGTAAGTCGAACGGTGGGTCGCTTAAAAGTGAAATTTCAACACCGTGTACGTGCGCACTTGACCACGTGCTACGGCGAGCTTTGTGCTGGTGGAGTTAACAGGTTGCGCGTGGCGCGTGTTGCAATTTTTTCCGATTGGTTTTGCATCAGAGGCCTTTCAGGCTGCCGACCGGCGCCAAAGCTGGCGCCCTTTTTCGTGTTGTTCTTGCATATTAATCCGTGAGTTCAGGAGGTTACAAGTCTTATTTCCGTAATTGCTAGCAATCATGTCCTGCCTCCTACACTCTATAGCATAACACATATTTCCTGATTAAATCGTGGTTTTTTGTGCCTGGGTTTGTCCCCCAGGCGCATGCAGTCCTACCCATCGGTATTCATTCTCCTTCATCCCATGGCCGTGCAATGATCATAAGTGGTACAAAATGCGCTAATCCAAATGCCAACTAACCCCACTGAAAATTGTACGGGCCGCTGAACATTAATTGAGAGCTAAGTGACATCCAGTTTACTCAGGAAATGGTCCTTACGAACGCCATATATGAACGGCTCGACGATTATCTCTTTCTTGGCCTTTAAAGGGATTGTTCCCCGTCTGAAGATGTTGAAGCAATTGAAAGACGCGATGAAATAAGCTCACTTACGCCCACTTGTAAGCTTGTAAGTGGAAAAGACTGCTCCAAGCACCACGACTTCCTTAGAGAGTTCCTCACTACGTCATTGTTTGATTGCGTTATTGCACCTTGCACAACATTGATTGAGAGCTAATTGGTGGCTGTTATATCTGGACATGGTGCTCACGAACGTTAGATGTGAACGACCGGACAATGACATATCCTTGGCTTTGATCGCCGCATAACCAATGGAAATGACAGGATTTGAATGACGTCATTATGACGTCATGGATGCCTGGTTGGCCTTGAAATAGTCTGCACGAGTGAGTCTGCTCATCTTTGTGGCATGTAGCTCAGAAACTAAGGGGTTAAGGCTTTAAGTAGACCAGGGATGTGAACTGCACCGAATGATGATCCGGATGGCTATTTCAGCTCAAAACCCCATGCAAATGTGGAATGGGGGACAATTTTCCTGAATTTCCCTTTGCATATTTATGCGAAGGGAAATTTAGGACACTTCTGCGCATTTGGCGTAGTCCCGACGCCAATAATTAACTTAGCCCCACTGGCGAAGCGGAGACGGGGGTTGCATCCCATAGCCCTGCCCCTCCTGGACGAGGAACTGATAATATTAATTCCAGGGATTCTGGTCAAAACAGATATGCTTTGATTTATAGCCTGCTCTGTTTTTTTTATTTAACTTTTATCTATGTTGGCTTTTGATTATTCAACTTTTGCCTTCGACTTCTTTTTGTCCTTTGACTTGTATCTATTTTGCTGGCATCACGTTGAACTTTCTGAATGTTTGATTTTCTCCTTTTTGACCCCTTGCATTTACTTATATTCCCTTTCAGTTCTTCCTCGAACTTGAACCTGCCTTGCCTTAACCTTGATTAAGCAGCCACGGCAAATACAATGCTTATTATTTTCGCCGAACACACGCGATTAAGCGACACACGCTGCTCACACTTCAACCCAACAAATTACAGGAAATAGATGAGATCAAACGCACAAGGTTTAAATAGATAAAAGCCAAATGATCATCCAGAATGGCACGTTTTTATTTAGTACGGGCATTAGTTTGTGTGTGTGGATTCATGTGTAGTTTTACGGAAAGGTGGATTAGTTCACATACCTTCCGGCAGGGGTGATCTTTGTTTTATATAGAATCTGTACAATCATGAGGTTCTCATCACGCCAGTTGTCATGTGCAGGTGATAATGCGCGGTGCATGTGTGCAGGAAGGAAATGATCACCCATGGGAGCCTTAGCAGTTTTTTTTCATCTATGACATGCTCGTCACAGAAAGTGTCCTACCCTTGGGCATATTTCAAAAACGTATTCTAATGAAACCTTGTGACTCATTATGTCTCATAATAGCACTGGTGCGCTGTCAACGCGTTGTAACATCACTACGTTTCTTCCCTGCAGTCACGTCCACTGTCGTGACAACCGCCGTGCGTACCTTTACTGGTGCGAAGAGAAGAACGGTTGCGGTTGGCCCAGCGTGCAAGGGCCTGTTGCTGAGAAGCGCATTGGTAGAAGTTTGAACCAGTGCGTCACATGGATCGTGCGATTCGTTCCCAAAGTCAGTGTGCCTTGAAAAGGGACGTTGTGGTAAACGCCATAGGGGAAAAATCAAAGTCGTAGTATGACATCTGGTTCAATTTCCGGGATACTAGCTTCATGTTCGCATATATTTGTGTCTGAACAGTGTTTCAAGCTCTTGTAACTTTAATTACACACACTTTGGCACATTAGTGATTGCAGAGCACACACGCTGGAAAAAGCAAGGCCAGTTGAGGTATGACTTTCATTGTGGTGAGCAGGGAGTCAAAAGAGATTTTCCCGCAGAGTCGGCTACTTCATATCGAAATTCTGAGCTTTTCAGTAGGAGTTTGAAGAAAACTGGCACTTCTGATCGAATCGTATGAGTCTGATGTAACTAAGTGAAAAGTGCAAGAAAGGTGGGAGACACCGTTTAAGACGAAACAGGATGGATATTTTTTATTCACCAACGCACACACTTTCCAAGGCACGCTATACAATACGCCATACCAGACGTCACCAGGCGTAAGACTATACCGTTTAAGCTTGTCATCAATGCATTACGAATAATTTTATCCGATAGGCATACAGGTTGTGAAAAGGCCGACCGAGCTAGATTGGGTTTCATAGTGTTATGGTTTTGCCATGCCAACAAAAATACTAAGATTAGACTTTTATACAATCACGTTGTTTTTGGATTAGACTGTTTTTATCTTCAAATTCAAAGTTCTAGCTTTATACAGTGCAGTCAGGTAGCCGTCCAGGTTCGACACACGACTAAAAAAACTGATTCAATGTCAGGCTTCAAAACATTAACAGCGGGGTTGTGTAAGTCAAACCTCGTCCAATCTACATACTTGATGGGACTCTATAGTGTTTGAATTGCTATTTAAATCGGTGTTATTCGATTCAAAGTGAACGTTGTTAATGCAAGAGTACATACCGATTTTTTAAGTCATTAAACTGGTCATGTGCAATGACTGAACCGTTATGCCTTAAAAACATTTGCAAAATGGCTGCAGCACTGTGCGTACAAAAAATATTATGCAGCTCTTTTGATGTCCATGAGAGAAATATTTCCATCTGCTGCAGTACCAATTGTTCGTTCACGAATTAGATGCTTGAATTGGATGTTTGTATGTGATTATTATATTGCATTGTAGTGTAAATATGCGCAAAGAAATGGGACAACCTCTTCCATTAGTGTCCACCTAGAACTGTAGGTGCTCCGCACGTACAGTTCTAGGTGAAGTGGTCTGTAGTCTGTGAGTGGTAAGTGCTCTGAAAGTGGTCGCCATCTATAAGGTAGAAATAAAACTTAGGCACACTGCAAAAAGATGCTGCCCATTCTGTCATTCCATGTCATTTGTGATTTAAGTTGCAGTTCCTCACAACTTAAGTGATTTATGGCTAGATGATTCAAGACGAGCTAATGTTGGTTAAAAACAAAACGTTGAAAATAATCAAATCCGAACTTTCTTCGGATCATACCGAAGGCTCAGGTGAACCTTGATTCCCAGAAAATTGTGTTGATTCTTGAGTCCACTCCGAATCTGGGTCCGAAATACAGGTAGCGAATGATGTTTGCTCCGCACCTATCTAAGGGACGTATCAGAGCTGAGTGGAATTCACGAAGCATTCGTCTGGGTCCTGGCGAAGTAAAAAAAAAAACAGCTCTGTCTGCGCATTACCGTACAAATCGAAAGCGGTGTCCACTGGCACCTTTCTTTCACTGGCCCTGGTTTGTTTCGTTGTTTGTGCTAGAGCCATTTCAGCCGATCATGATCATTTCGGGGATACGGGGCGAAGAAGAGCAGATGACGCCGAGGCAGAACTTTGCAGACCCTGGGCGCTTAGCCTGCCTCGGATGAACACGGACCCTTGGCGTCTAGCCAGCCACGGGGTGTCGTGAGAATTCAGGATAAAGGAAAAACAAGGATATTAATGTGGATCTTGACTCTGGACTTTCCCTGCCGATCTCCCCGCTGGTGAGAACTGCGCACATCTCATCAGATCGCAGCTGAACGTTTCCGGCGCGGTCGGGCGATGACGCAGCACATGCCATCCTGGAAATCCGCGGATTTAGCGTCGAAGGCGATCATCGAAACCCACTGTCAGCGCCGGTGGAAAGCCCCCCGTCAGCGATGAAGGATGCACACGTGATGTATGGGGAGGCGCCGCTGGTGCCGAAGTGTGAGTTCGCCCAGGGGGGGGGGGGGTCGTGAGTTCAGCTGACTGGTAGTCCGAAAGCTTTCAGCAGTCAACATCAATCAGTTGTGAACCGTTACTACGGTTTTGACGAAGCTGCGGTTAGGATTTATTTGCATTAATTATAATACGCCAACCCAACGATAGATCGTAGAGGGCACCGATCTAGGCATACTGTGGAAGATCAGAGCTGGTCTGAAGACGCCCAAGGTTGATTCATTGGGAAATAATTTGAAAATTTACTTGGAAGACATTAGTTGCAAACTTGTTGCCTTTTATAGGGTGCGCATGTCACGAAAACACCGGCCTCCCCTGTATTTGTTTGCAAGGAAGATGCGCATATACGACGAACAGAAAAACACGCAATCCTTTGCGTTAGATTTCAAGAAAACGGTTTTCTAGCTTTGATAACTTGTGCCAGACCATAGATATAAGGACTAGATGAAACTTTGGAGCAGTCATCGAGCCGCCTATGCATTTTGCTTGCATGATTTGGAGGGGTTCAGCATTTGGAGCTGGAGGCAGATACTTTGCTGTCGTTTGTTTTCGTTGGAAATATTGCGCATGGTCTTTGCAAGCTGCAGATATATCCTGTTGGCCATGGTTTTGTGCTCCTCTGCGCCATGTTAGTTGTGATTGTCTCACTCGGAGGCGCCAATCAGGCCGCATGCTTTTCCCCGCTTTCAGAGGAACACTTATGGCCAAGTTGCGGCCATTGCTCCCAAGGTTTTTGAATTTTGATTTTGCGATTACATCCTTCAACGGCTTCCAGGCACAATTGATTCATACACGATCACCACTTTGTACTTATTTTTGTAGCATTTTAGTACATTTCCCAACGCATTGTTGCTTCTATATGCACATGACTGTGATGTCCCTATTTCGGTGTGCCTGTGGACGTGGTAAATGATCGGTGGGGTCGTTATAATCGCGTGTGCATGGTTGTCTTGTAAGATATCAGTCAGTTTCGGCGGTTTTTCCTGCTTTGCACTGGTCAGCACTCGCTGTTGTCAGTCGAGTAGAGTGGTTTCTTATGAACTCTCTCTGCAGGAACAGCCGGGGAAGGACTGGGGAAAGTCAGGCGCCAGTCTGCATACCCGCACCAAAAAGGTAGTAAAAAACGTCTTTTGGGGCAGATTTCGTTCATCATGCTTGGCACCGGAAACCATGATTTGCCATCAGATTTGGTCATTTTCATGATCTTACCAATTTTTTTGGTAAACCAGAACACATTATGAGCCCTAAACTGGAAGTTATGCTCTTCCACTGCCATACATAACAAGGCCTCGCCAGTCTAACGTGGTCTGCGGACCAGGTCAGGGGCAGTGTGACAAGATGAGAAGACCATGAGGTAAGGGGTGTAAGTTTGCCTATTTATTTGGGTGGCGGCTTCAGCCCCACCCCTTCCCCTTAACTCGGGTTCCACATCGTACCACACCGAGCTTTAGGAAAAAATGTTGACTAAATCCAGGGGGATTTAGTCAAGATTTGGATTTAGTTTAGATAGTACGTTGATTTAAGTCAAGGGTAGGTTTAGTCACATGTCACCCACCGGACACCCTCTAACTCATTTTGCAAGGCTACTCCCTTGCATGAGGTGATGCTCTCACCATGCTTTCAATACTTTTTTACATGCTTTCAGCAGCAATTTTTCAGGGTTTTTGTACTTGAGCGAATTTCGTGTGATGGAGCTATGAATGGGCTGAATGCATAATGTTATTGCCTCAGCACAAAGCTTGTTAAGAATGAAGCTTTGTCTGGGGTAAAGTTTGCATTTGACTTAGCTGCAATCATGGGGCAATCTGGTTTTTTTTTACTATGGAAAGCCTGCAGGGCACTAATTACAAACATCAACTTGTCAAACCCTGCTAATGTGTATGCTGCCTATGATTTGATTGTTAAATACCCATAGTTTAAGTGCATATTGTCAGATTTTGTCATTGTTAATCCAGCATTAGGTTGGTGCCAATATACACATGGTAACGATTTAAACACCATTTATCAGTGTCTCGCATTTCCAGTATCTATAGGTGCTAAAGGTAGGCTGGAAATAGAGGTAGATATATGAAGACAGCAGGTGGTGACTGACCAGCAAAACTATCTCTCGGTCGATGCTTTGCAAGATACCATAGATACGATGCTGACAAGGTACGATACGTTTTGGCAATCACAAATTGAGAAGCATATTTACTAAACAGACAAATTGTGTTTCCTGCAGCCGTCTTTTTCACTTATTTAGGAAAGAGCAGTCTTTTTCATTAAGTATACCAATAGTTGTGAGTGAGCTTATGTTATATCTGATGCCTGCTTCATTATCTTCGAATGCGGGCATTCCCCTTAACTACGAAACCGCGTCCATCGATCTTTCTAACTTTACATTTTCTTTTCAACTTTTCACTATGTCCCCAGCTCCCGACGTGTTCTAACTCATGAGGGTTGCTATTTAAGGCAAAAGTTATGGATAAAAATAGGCCACATCGCAGCTGTTACTCGACACTTTTCTTTTAAAGTTTATAAGATGACCCTGTACTGAAGGCTTCCAGATTACAGGCAGCTTGGCTCCCAGATGTCATTGACACATGTTTGTATTATATTCTGGTTGATTTAAATGACTAATGGTGAAGATACATTTGGAGATTTCATTACGCCATAACATTTGCTTAGTGGTGCCACGTTTCAATTGTCTCTTTTTATCAAAATGTGACACTTTGGAATTGCTTGCCAAAAATGGCAGTTGAAGACTTCAATGCAGTAATGTTTAGAGAGTCTTGACTGGATGGTTGTGAAGGTGACATGGAGTTATATGCTGCACGCATGTTCAGTATCAAACGAGCATATTATGTTGTAGTATATTGGGCGCTCATTTGTTGAACTTTGGTGCAATAATTTGGACAAGGTGGTGTTAACTTGTTAGTAATTTCTGCTATGACTTGATGCCTGTGTTTCCGATCACGGCCCTGAAACTGAAGGAAGCATTGGGTTCTAATTTGTTTTCAAGATCCAGGATCTTGGTTTATCGGAAGCACCAGTGAGAACCAGGATCCAGAGTTTTGTTTTGTCGGAGGAACTAGCGGCAACCAGGAACCAAAACTGGGAACCAGACGCATGTCTAGCTATGACTACATAAATGCCCACGTAGCATTCTCACTTCACCTTAAATATGAAAGCAAACGAGCAGAGATGCCGCTTGAAACTCAAAACGTTGGAATTCAAACCAACCCGGCAATAGCATAAGGATGTCAGTCGTTAGCCATGAAAATGCAAAACGTGTGTGCATGACATAAGCGGTCAACGCACGGATTTTGACATGCCGTTGTGCGGGTAGCACGCATTCGGAAGATATTCCAACAAACCAAAGAGCGTTTTGAAAAAAAATCCTAACAGAGCATGCAGCTATAAGGCCGAAATTGCATCGAACATTTCTCAGGTTTGCCATTCGAAAGCCGCGGTTAGGCACAGTAGATGGAATATTCACGCAAATTTGACGTGACTGGACCGGGCACAGTGACAGAATGCTGGTACGTGTGCACTCACGAAACATCAAGAAAAACTAAAGGAAAACAGACAGCAAATGGCGGCTTTGCCACTAACTGGTGGGCAAGCGCTCCGATAATCTCGGTACACCATTTTCATCAATCACCAATAAAACTGCGAGCCGGACATTCACCAGGCACAATCTGCTGGCTCGGTGCAGGCGATTCGGCGTGGTAAGCCACATGCATCATGCATTATGAAAAGCCCACCAGGCTGCAGACTCATTCAATTTTGCCACGGCTCAATAGTTATGGTTGCGGCGAATCACCCCGCATATCAGGGACAGCCCGGGCTGGTTTACGACCTGATTGGACCGCTACTCGGTCCAGGCACGGAGAGGTCGGATTGGCTGCTTCAGAGTGTCCCGGGCTCCGAGTCACGCGCCGTCGCGGGCCCCTCTCCCAGCTCCGACGCTTGGGCACTGGTTCGTCTTCAAATGGTTGCGCTTGGCACGGTGATGTGTTCGGATGGTCTTGCTCAGCGCGCTGAACGCTCGTTTTTTTTTCTTGTGCTGCGCGAGACAGCCACTGCGGGAGGACCTGAATACATGCAAGATGATCTTGATATCACAGATCCTACGATGACAGAATCAAATGTAGAGTATTTGTGGCAATTATTGGCGTTTTATGATATTTACTCTAGTCAACCAATATTTATGTACGGTTAATAGCTGCGCGTAGACGGGAGAAAGCGACCCTTATACATGCTCCTTAAACATTACATTTGTCACGTGACTGTCCAGATGATTATCTACGTGATGCACGTGTGACTATCCACATAACTATAGATATGACGCACGTGTGCCGTTGCGACTGTTCCGGCCAGACTGGTTATGGAGTCTTTACCTTGTCAGATCAAATTCGTGACATTTTTGTTGAAATCCCTTCTCATTACACAATTAATGCGTGATTTGTGTTTAAGCACCAATATATTTTTTTCTAGAAAGGCAGTTGTTGCTCTGATAGGCAAGCTTAGTGTGCGTTATTAAGGATGAAGTCCGTTCGATTATGAACAAAACTGCAGGTCAGAAAATATCTTCCTGTGAAAATGCCTTCCTTTCCTTCCTTCCCGTCAGAAAATACCGTCCATTAAGAGGAAATATTTTACTAATTTCAGGATGAAATTGCCTAAGCAAATAATTAAAGAAAAAGGCAGAAAAGCTTTCTTATCCAGCACGTGGCGATAAAAGCATCATTGCAAAGGACCATCTTTGAGACGGCGTAAACAGGGCACTACCACACCAGACGAAACGCATATGCTGCCTTTTCAACGCATATGCCGGCTGAATTGTGTTTACCGTGGCACGCCGGGCCGGCTGGCGCCAGACGGAGATGGGAAGTGGAGCAGCCAAGAGATAATTCTTGTTTGTTTATGTTTTTGCATTGAGATCATCGCCAATAGATTACGCTGCACATAGAGGCGGAGTCAATGGATGGAAAAGGACAATAAACACGACCTCGCGGCATCCAGTCCTAAGACTTACACCCGGAGGGCACTCGATAAAAGACGTTAGGTTGGGGCTATAAAGCTTGTCATAGAAACTCTGAAAGTATTACAACCACCAGCGATGAGAACAGTTTCCACAGTGTCGCGACTTAACAATGTGTTTATCAGCCTCGGTGTCCTACAGAATAGTCCGAATCGCACGGTGTTTAGCCTCGCCCGGGACCTCGGAAAATGTCTCTGTGTGGCGGGTCGATCGAGCGGGCAGTAATCACCGAAGCGAGATGTGTGTGTCTAATTTACTGGAAAGCATTAGGAATAAAATGAAGGTCGATCTGCGCTCCCCTTGCCGCTCACGCGGGATTCCCAAAGTGGTACAGATCTTGATACGAGACTGGGCGTGTCCGGAATAAGTACGAGTTACAGGCCTGATGACAAATTTGTTTTGCACTCTCCCGATGCACGCACTGTGTGGGAATCGGCCACTCCCGTCGAGAAACAAGTTTCATAAAGAGAATCCGCTTCTGATTTCTGGCTGGCCGAAGTACTTCCGGCGTAACTTCCTACTTTGAACGCCAGTTTCATAAATCTGGCAGCACCACTCCGAAACCAATCGTGAATGTCGAAGCTGAAGTGATTTCAATAGCATTGCATGCGTTCGCTGCCATAACAACAATGTTGTCGCCTTGGATCCAGGACTTTTTGATGCATATAATACATTCAGCGGTATGGCTAAGGGGGCGAAAGAGATGACACCATTAATGGGCTTTTCCGGTAGAAAAAATTCTTGTCTGACAAGGAATTCATAGAGTAATGGCAATAGTCTTTTTATATAGCTGAAATGCTGACATCTGTTATTTCTTGACATTGTTCCGCCACCTACAGGCGTAAATAAAGCTGTTTGGTTCGTGACTTCATACCTTAAGCTCCCCTGTGCTACGCGCGCAGGCAATATGCACCTAAATTACAAACGTTCACTTAAATACCTGACTTTATCTTTACCCTAGAACGTGCACTTTGTAAACCAACATCATATCTGTCCGTATCATAGCAAGAAAAAAATGGTCTTGTGAAATCCGTGACGTGGAGAAAAGGCATGTTTTCACACCGGCCGTCAGCTTTATCCGCCATGCTGCTTGGAACATGTTTGTGATGCCTTATATGTTCAAATACGAACTACAATCGTATTAATTTTCTCACACGTACGTACAGCGTCCAACTTACAAAGTCCATCCTTGATATGTTGACATCGCTTCAGTTCAGCAATGTCTCACTGCAGGTTGATTCACGGTATAAATGTTCCGCCCCCCCCCCCTTTCCGTCTGCATGGCCACGCACCCGCTGCTCTGTGATCACCACTGCTGATTTTGCGAGGCAGAGCATTTTTTTTACTGTGCTTCAGTTTCGAAGCGATTGTCTACTCCATGGTCAGATCAGCTGCGGTAACCAAACTCGGTGGCTGGTTGGTAAATTAAGGAGAAACTCTTTACTTCAAATTTCCCGTAAAAAGTATAATGTTACGGGCATAGGCGTCAGGGCCGGCACCACTGGGTAGACGGGGACGCGTCCCTCTCTCTCTTCGGATAGGGAGAGCAGCCTCTGTCACAAAAACCTCGTTTGAGCGCAAAATGCATTCCTTGCAAATATTGAAGTGCATAGTGAACGTTTTTCAACAGAATGACGTTCCATAACATTTGCTAGCGTTGAATCACTAACCATCCGACGTTTCTGAAACCCATCTAACTATCCACTGAGCGGCATTCTCCAGATTGTCTGCGTGTGCTCAATGTCTTCAGTCCAGTGCCGAGTGCTAAAGCCGGATGGGTGGTGAGGTGATAGATCACCAAGTGCCTGGAAAATCATACATATTAGATATTTCTTGAAGAACTGAATATTGATAATGCGCAGTTTTGCATGCCTTTCATTATGCTTCCGGGTGCGAAAGTTGTTGTCGTACGCTCTGGGTTCAATAACAGTTACGTGTCTAACGTCCCTTCAGCCTTCGTGCTTCTTTGCGAACGATAGCTTTAAAAAGCACATATATATATATATATATATATATATATATATATATATATATATATATATATATATATATATATACATATATATATATATGGTCCTGCAATTTTGTTTTCCACTTCTGCTCATTGCACACTTGAAAGCTTGGCTTGGTGCATAGGTGCATTGCATGATGTCGTCATTGTGAAATATGTTGTTGGCCTATGCCCACCAAACTTAAGGATTTATACCTAAAACAATAGTTTTCATGAAGTACCCTTACATTACCTGCCCTTACCCTTCCCGTAAAATGTAAAAAATACCCAAACTAAAAGAGAACATTTTCACATTGTCTTTATCGCTTTCAACGGCTTGCTATGTGCACATTTTGAACAGCTTTGGGTGAAAAAGCTGCTATTTAAAATAAAGCAGGAGACTAGCCTTGGCTCGGTCAGCAAGGACAAAGATCTGTCCCCTTAAGACGCTTCAAGCTGGGCAAAAACTGGCGGAGCGCGGCGCGTGAAACTTTGGGTGCCTGCTATTTGCTATATTTTACACCCTGTGTGCAAATTTCAAGCTCCAAGCAGGTTACCTGACTGGCTGAAATGCCCGGTGAAAACGCAAAACAAATTGCAACCACCATAATTTGTTTAAATATGGCAAGGTTTTGATCACGCTTACAAACATTCCAGTTATGTGTCACATGCATTCAACACATGCATCATTAACTCATCTTATTCTGCTGCAAAAAAAGAAAATCGTCCATTTTTGTTTCAGTTCGACCAGCCAGCCGATCTTGTATGACGGTGATCCACCTGCCGGAATGCACCACCCTCTGCTGGTGCACACTCAAATGGCATGCGTGGAGTTGATGGGCGACCGTAAACGAGCCAAGCAGGGCTCAGGTATTCATCCAGACTTATGTGATAATGTTTTCCACATGTGGTACAATATTGTCCGCATACGTCCCGTGATTGCTCTACGGCAATGGATTGCTTTTGTCATAAGCCAGCAGATCCTCGTGAGGAAGATAATTAGTCACTTAAACTGGCTGAGGATTATACACAGGCATGTGTTCAGAGTACAGGTCATATGCAGCGGCGAGGCGGTGGAATATTTGTTTGCCCAAGATACATGTGGAGTTGTTGTTTTCGTTTTTGTTCAAAGTGGAACAAGGAATGTGTCCTTTTACATGCAGTTACGCCGCATACTCCATTGCCTTGTTCTTTGAGTTACTGCTTGTTGCCAGTTTTGCAGTTGTCAGTCAGCTTACGCAAGCATTGGAAGCGTTTGACATTCGACGGCGCCTTGACAGCTCGTCTGTTGTCGGCAGAGAAGGTCTTGTTTTGCAGGAATGTAGTTTCGTCGCACACGACGATTCGTAACCTGATTCGGCTCCGTAAGCTACCTGGCGACGCGGCCGTCCCGGAGGGCCGCCGTTGGCACGTGGTCGGCGATGGCGGAGGCCAGTAGCGTTCATCATGCGTCCACAGCCGGATCGTCGCCGACGCCGTCCGACAGCACCGCGCGATCTGCGACAGACTGCGGCCCGGACAACCCACGTCCGCTCGCCTGCCCTCCCGTCCTGGCAGGCGGTGCGCTGGACCAGGACTGGAGCACTGCCCGCAGGCACAGCGAGAGTTGCCACAGTCTCTTTTTGATCGGAGACCAACGAACCATCCTGCACATCAACGTGGGCGGGCATACGCTTGGGCGCACAAAGTCTAAGATGTTGTCACTTCTGGTGGAATCAGTCACCCATTGTTTCAGGTTCATCGTTCACACTATGTCAGAAACTGGAACGCTCGGTGGTGGATCCCAGCATTCATGAACACCAGTAGGTAAAGACAAGTTGCGAATGCGTCTACACAATCGTAAGCAGGAACCAGGGCTACCGGTAAAAGGCGGGGTTGTCCATCAGGACAAAAATAACGGAAAACGACATGGAATGATATGGTGATGAACGTGTTCGTCCCGTTGGTGGAGTGGGGTCCAGGTGGCTTTAAAGTCATGACTGCTTATGTAGATTGAATGGCTTTGTGCTTCTTAAAATGTGACATGCATGCTACGGCGCTCACATGTAGGTAGTCTATGATTTGTTTCGGGCGATAATCGTGGTTTCAAGTCATGAACTGCTTGAAATAG
>NW_023596576.1:8078604-8090349 GCF_011947565.3 Pollicipes pollicipes | reverse complement strand
GGAGAGAGAAGAGGAGAGAGATGAGGAGAGAGACGAGAGGAGAGGGAGAGAGAGAGGAGAGAGGAGAGAGAGAGGAGAGAGAGAGAGAGAGAGAGAGAGAGAGAGAGAGAGATGAGGAGAGAGAGAGAGAGAGAGAGAGAGAGAGAGAGAGGAGAGAGGGGAGGATGTATATTAGATATATATATATATATATATATTATATATATATATATATATTACGTTATTTCCAAATTCAAATCACGGTGTTAGCGTCTTCTGTAACAGCACTGCTCCTTTTCCCTGCAGATCGTGACCACCGTCGTCATGACAACCACCGTGCGCACCTATACGGGTGTGGATAAAACGTTTTGTGATTTGCCTGAACGAAGTGTGAACACTCCCTTTTAAACGTAAGATGCACATACTCCGATTCATGCGCATGCCAATCTCATTTCGTTCTCAGTAAATGTGCAAGATAAGCTGAGGTTCATATTTGCAATTAGATCAATCTCATAATCAGTGAATCTGCTACTCCCCTGAATTTCCTGAGCTGCTGTGACAAAGCTAACAAAGAGCTACAAAGGTACAAAGCTACAAAGATCAGTGGTCGTTGGTCAGAAAAATGTGTCAGATTTGCTGTGCGATTTTTTTATCGGACTGAGCCGTAAGTATCATTTGCTCAGCATCTATGATTAACTCAGTGGCGATATCAGCCGCTAGGGATGTCCACAAGTTAGCTTGCATTACAGTGAGCACATTAGCTCTGCGGAACCATGACGCAACAGAGATTCGAGCCCGGGCTCCACATGTGGGTACCGAAGAAGGCAATTACGTCCTCAACTGGCCCTGACTGGTGCAAATTCAAACGAGTAAATGCATGTACTACATGGAAATGAACCAAGGTAAGGAAAGACACATTGAATTGCTGCCTCCATAAAGTAACCGTGCATGCAATCACTTGTGAGGTATGTACGTGACTTAGCCCAGCACTAAGATGCGTGTTTTCCAGACTGTGCTAACTGAAATAATAAAATGGTTTTCGCTAAATTCAAACACCGAGTATCAACCGCCAAACCCGGTCCGTGGTAGCGAAAATGGCGGGCTCTATTGCGAGCCACCGAGCCCCAGATGCCGAACGCGTCTGATCGCGGGAGGTGGGTACTGCCGATTCCATCGGCTCGGGAGCCGCCCACCACCGGCGTCCGCACAGCCGGGAGGTGGCAATAACATGCAGATGGTGCCGGACCCGGGGCCGGACCGTTTCCGGCACACCAAGCTCGGATCGGTCCGACAACAGCGACAGAGCGGCGCGGCGGCTGGACGCCGGTCCGGCTCGGGCCGCGGCGGACTCCGGAGAGTGGTCCTGTCAGCTTCCGCATCCGGCACGGAGCCGTGCCGGACGCGTCAACAGGCTGGCGCCGCTCTGTCTGCCCGCAGTGACGGCAGCCATGCATCCGGCGGGATTTTCCGAGGAGATCATCACAGGCTTGCCTCAAATCCATCCGCAAGGAACGTCGAACAAGTCTGCTCCATTCAAGCCAGCTTCAGATGGAACGACGATATTGCTCCGATGGGGGCCTATCCATTCCGGTCCGCAAGTGCTGTGCAGCTTTGGTTGTATGGTCTTGCATATCAGTTATGTCAAGCACTCCAGCACAGATTTAACCCGCGATGCCAGCCAACATAGCGCTTACGGGACGCCGATACGGTGCTTGTACACGCTGCTTGTAGCAGGGAAGGTAATATATATATATATATATATATATATATATATATATATATATATATATATGGGGGTATTATGCTGTAAGGAATGCGATTGTGTGTGGCTCCGCACCCCTTGTCTCGTTCCATACAGGCTGCGTGCTTTTGATGACACTAAGGCACAAGGACGGACAGCAGAAATGTCAAGCAAAACATGTGAAGATACCTCCGGCAAATGAAACATAAATATGCTAGAGTCTTTGTGCCGTTTAGTGGCGCCCGATATACGGTTGGATATCTGGAAGGCTGCGCTGCACATATCCATCGTATCATATCCATCGATTTGTCATCTGCACTTTGGATGAATATGCTGCAATTTCACCTAGTGCAAGCTTCCAAAGTGAACTATGGCCCATCAACATAATTTTGGCATTATAAGGTTAAGTGCGTGTACAAATTTGGTATCATTTCACTTGTATTGTACTAACTACATGAGCCGGATGTAACATTGCGACTGTGAATGGTCGAGACGTGGAAGCATACGCACACAAAGCACATTTTGAGGGGAAGCGTCATTGACAGGGGCCAAATCTTGCATCCACCATTCTTCGCGCTAGCGTTACTAAACATACTCAGTTCATCCCGTCGAAAAAGATCGGACGAATTCCTTCACGTTGCTTGACGATGCGAAAAGTCACACTGCAATGCAGAAAGCCTACAAGCCCAGAAATTCAAACCGTACGTTAAAATATAGTCCGATTTACATTGATAAAATAAAAACATATTCTCATGTGAAAGGCAGGATGCACTCGCGGTGTGCCACGTTCCAAGGTGGTAGCGCAGTTCGAAGTTTGGTTAAGGTTCCCCTTCTCCAAGAAGTGTCATTTCATTTCTGCCATTTTATATTTGGAAAGTGTTTTAGCCTGCATCCTTCTGGCGGAAGGGAGTGAGATAAATGCGCCCGGCCGGGAGAGGCTGACTCCCCCGCACTCCCCACGGGGTCTCCAATTTACAGGCGTACCAGAAGAAAACTATACCGTTGCAAAAGTCACGTCAATTTATGACGAATGCACACCAAGGGCTTGACCTAGGTCAAACGTGAGGTCACCACAGGTCACGAAAGGAAGAAAAACGTCGTTATGGTAAATGCATTTAAAGCATATGTTTCCACGTCAGGACGAATATTGAGGACACAGAAGCAAGCGTTGAGACTGTGGTGAGTACATTCAGACCATTTCTGTTACCCACAAAGGTCAGGTCAGGTCAGGCCACCGCTCAAATTGATCTGACAGTTGCCTAAGATAGCGACATTTTTTCACAGTGTGTTGTCAAGTTTATTTTATTAGGTGAAGCTGTAAAACAAAAGTATCCCAGACACAAAAATACCATTTTAGACTAACCTAGAAGTCAGTTGGTAAGCACATCTGCGAGGAGAATTATGCACATATATAAGTGGCAGTAATAACCTGTTTTCCCGGAGAAAAAACAGGGGAATGGAGATATAGACGTGCTGATATTTCGGCATTATCGAAACGAATATCAGGAGCAGCTTCAAAACTGCCGGCCGATGATCTCACTCGATTTTTCAAACGTTTTTTTTTTTAAGCAGCGAGCCACAGTTTTTACAGGACGCCAACATTGAGGGGATAATGCATGAAGCAATTGCCTGCCATCACTACCACGCAGTGCATATCTAAGAGTAAGAATATGCGAAAAATGCGAGTACATGCAAGCGAATTTAAGTAAACAGGTATCACGCATCACGCCTCATTCAAACATCCAAGGAAGTTAAGTAAACTACATCGTGGTAATGGCTAGCAACTGCTCCTTGCATGATCCCCCGAATGTTGATGTCCCATAAAAACTGTGGTTCACTGCTTCAAAAAAACAAACAAAACAAAACAAGCAGATCACCGGCAGACAATTTTGAATTCGCTTCTGCTATTTGTTTCCATAACGCATGCTGCTGAGATATCAACGCATCTATATCTCCATTCTCCTGGTTTTTCTCCGAAGAATAAGCCTGTTACTACTGTCTGACTTAGAGATCAGCTCAGATCAGCTTAGGTGAACACCAAAGACCATCGAAATGAAAAAAATAGTAAAACATTAAAGGAAAAAATGAAATATTGTAGAGTACTAATCGGGCCTAAGTGACCAGCACGATGCTTTCCTGTGGTAAGAAATAGTGTGTTGTACATCTACATCTACAGGTACTCAAGATTTACACTTACTCAGGCCCTTCGACGCTCGATAATGTGTTTTTAACACACTGAGGACATGCATGTCGGTTCATGAAATCATACGTCATCAGCTCCACAAATACGATATAGCGGTGGTTGCACGGGTCGCACTCGTTTATCTAGCCTCTCCGCTATTGACAATAAAAGTCATTGACCGTGGGTTACCTCATGTTACCTTACGCACCCTTACGTGCACTATTGAGACCTCATTATGCATTAGAATGATATCATAGCATCTTTTCAATGAAATTTTCGAAGTCTGCGACTCTAGAACTTAGCTATGATAATGGCTATAAGCACGGCATGTTCTATACAGAAAGTACCATAGAGGTAGGTTATGACCTAGGCCAATGCCACGGGCTCTGTGGTAATATGACGGTTTGCGCATGCGAGCTAGTACGTTTTTCGCCATTTTCAAACACCAAAACTACACATCCGTATATACAACTTCGTGTTAGGTTGCAAAAAAAGATATTGATCTCACCTCAGGTCGTTTTTCCAATATCGGAAATACGCAAACGGTAGATGCTATCACTCTTTATTATTTTAGCAAGTTTGAGCAATAGTAAAAAAGGCACAAAAAAGAAGTTGGATCATTTTTTTAGAAGTTGACCTAATAGACCTGAATTAGATTACTGACCCTTGAAAGCTTGAACCTTCAACTTTTTATAAAAGATATAACATTTATGAGCTGATTGGTAAGAAGATCACGTGTTGCAGCAAATCTCAGTTTTTGAACTGCTACTCGAAACATTTCATGTATGCATACATGTAGTAGCATGTGTACATATAATGGCCTGTCTAATGCCTGTAGCATATGCCTGTCATCTCAGCCCACAACCTTTGCTCCGTCCTGCACTGCGTTGCTACACGCACACAGCTGTTCTGTCTACACGCTATGGCTCTGTCCCGCGCTGCTGCTCTGTCCTGTGTCTCTGCTGCTCTGTCCTGTGCCGCTGCTCTGTCCTGCGCCACTGCTCTGCCCTGCGCCGCTGCTCTGCTCTGTGCTGCTGCCCTGCCCTGCGCCGCCGCCCCGTCGGCGCCCTGCGGTCGGTGTGCCTCTCGGATGCTCGCGGGCGTGGACGGCGCGCCGCTGTCATGTCGCAGCTCGCTATTTCAGGTCGGCTGCATCTGCGTGGTGCGGTAATGTGATCGGGGACGTCCGACGACTGTTGTTCATCATGTCGGCCGTCGCCAACCGTAAGAATAAAAGGAACCCCGGGCCGGCGGCGGCCTGCGACAACCAGCGCGACGCGCGGGACGAACCGACGGCGGCCCAAGTAATGGCGGCGGGGCCGCCGCGCGTTCGGCGGCGGGCGTTCAAGAATGCGATTACTTCGTGCTGAATGGCCGTAAATGGGCCTGCGGCCGGACCAGAAATGAGCACCAGCCGGGCAGCGCGGCTCATACGCGTCCGGCGTGCGTTCGAGAGCTGCTGCTTGGCTGTCGTCGAGCGGAAGAGGCCAGAGACGGAGCGGGCTCTCGCGCCGTCTCCCTCGGGAGGATCCCGTCACTTCGCTCGACGTGACCGGCTTCCGTGCTTGCGGCTCAGTTCGCCGAGCCCTCGGCACACGTCCTCGTTGCCGCGGCGGCCAGCGTATGTATGGAGCGGGAGCGGTCCGGATCAGCGCTCGCGCCGGACGCTGTTGGCGCGACGTGACCCTCGCGGTGCGACCCGCGTGGCTCCCGGAAACGCTCACACGCGCGGCGTTACGGGTGGACACGCGGGGTAAGCAGCCCCTTTCCCCTTCGCTGCAGTGATGATGACTTTTTCGGAGCGGCATGCTTCGCTGCACAATGTTGAGCGAGTAAGCGGTTTGTTGAAGAGCTGACGTTTTCTTCTTGTGGATTGCGCGGTCCGTTGCAGTCGGCTTTGTTTTCCGTGGCGTTAGGCCGTGTTCTGTTGTGGTTGGCTTACTGATTTCACTTTGTTCTGCTTTGTTTTGTGGCTCGCTTGAACTTCGTAGCCGAGTGATGCGTGATATATTGTCCCGCGCCAGCATATTGTTTGCCTTTTGCGGTGGAATGTGCGTTTTATTCAGGTGGGGGACTTTGGTATGTATATGCGACGTTAAGTTGAGGCGTTGTGGTTAGAGTGTGACGAACGTCACGCTCCGTCGAGCTCTGCCTCACTGGACTCTGTCTGGTGCCCTTATTTGTTGTTCTCTAAGCGAGGTAAGATCGATTCCCGAATGCGGAAGACTGCCGATAAGGATAACGAGGAAGCCTTACAACAATACATGTATGCACACATAAAAACAGAAAAACAGCAATATACGGGACTGCGTTCCTTCGCAGTTTGACCGAAGGCAAGCCGTCGATCCCCGGGACTCTGCCCAGCACAGCAGCGGTGAGAGCCGAGTGTTGAGCTGCTCGGCAGAGGTCTGCGGTTCGACGGTCGCCTCTGCCCAGCACAGCAGCGGTGAGAGCCGAGTGTTGGGCTGCTCAGCGGGGTTCTGCGGCTCGGACGGTCGCCTCTGCCCAGCACAGCAGCGGTGAGAGCCGAGGGTTGAGCTGCTCGGCAGAGGTCTGCGGCTCGGACGGTCGCCTCTGCCCAGCACAGCAGCGGTGAGAGCCGAGGGTTGAGCTGCTCGGCAGAGGTCTGCGGCTCGGACGGTCGCCTCTGCCCAGCACAGCAGCGGTGAGAGCCGAGGGTTGAGCTGCTCGGCAGAGGTCTGCGGCTCGGACGGTCGCCTCTGCCCAGCACAGCACGGTGAGAGCCGGGGTTGAGCTGCTCGGCAGAGGTCTGCGGCCCGGCGACTGCCGGCGCTTCCGGCGTTGTGCCATCAGATCAATAACGGCCGTCTCTCAGGCTGGAGTGCCGAGCTGCTCAGGAATCCCCACCCTCGAGTCCGGCCGCGTGCTGCACTGTCACCCACCCGTTGGTGGGTCGCAGTGATGCGGTTGTGCACATGACCACCGAGGCCGTACGAAACACGGCGCTTCGTGAAAGATCATGACCAACTATGCTTTTTAGAATTAATGCTGGCTTCAGTGCAACTTGTCTCCAGCCAAATTGGTGTGGACATTTACACATGTAAACCCAATGGCGTTATGTCTAATTCTTATGTACGCATGCAGAGTTAATTATTGTAGCACCATTTAGTATGCTTTGCTGCCTTGATAGCAAAGCCGAACAGAGCCTTTAATTACATATTTCTATCATTTGTCACCTCCAGTGATACCAAATGGACATGTTGGCCACGGAGAGGTGGAATTTTTGCAAAAATAACAACGCGATAATTTTAGTATTATCGGAGCATTTGATTGATGACTGCGGCGGACGCTTTGTCGCACTGCAATGGTTTGAAACCACCATCAGGTGAGTTTATTCACATGACATGCTCCTGTCATACCTAGCTCTATACCTACGGACGCCCTATCCTTTCCTTGCGGCGCGCGTCACTGAATTTTCGGAGCGTTTCGCTGCTGGTGGTTTGAGGCCGATCGCCGTATGCTAGTAGGCTCAAGTCGTCTCATGCCGGGAGAGCTCAAATTGAAACATTGCATATGCATGAGGCCCCGGGCCACACCGGCGCCGCCGTGGCACTCTGGTATTTCCTGCCGAGCCATTTGTGGCGCCGTTCTCATCTCTCGGCAGGCGGCGCGGCGGCGTCAAGGCCTAGCCTGTGCCGCCGCCGCCGGTCCTGGCATGACCGGTCTGGACCGGTCTGGTACGGGCCCGCGCCGCTGCGTCCTCTACCAACGGCACCCCTCCGCCGCCGCCAGCCGGTCCTGGCATGACCGGTCTGGCCCCTCCTGTACGGGCCGCGCCGCTGCGCGCCTCCTCTAAAGCCCCCCCCCCGCCGCCGCCGCCAGCTCTGGCATGACTGGTCTCGGCTCTCCAGGCGCGGGCCGCGTCGATGCGTTCTCTCCCACAGCTCCCTCCGCCGCCGCCGCCGGTCGTGGCATGACCGGTCTCGGCTTTCCTGACGCGGGCCACGTCGATGCGTTCTCTCCCACAGCCGCGCGCCCTCCGCCGCCGGTCGTCACATGACTGGTCTCGGCTCTCCTGACGCGGGCCGCGCCGCTGCGTCCTCTCCCAGCGCCCCCTCCGCGGCGGCGGCCCCGCCAAGGGCACGTCTAGCCATGGCGGTGTCGCTCCCGGAGGACCCACGCCGGCACGGCCGCAGGACCTCGGGTCACGCTCCCGGCGCCGCTGATGGCCGGCGGGCACGTTTTCGTCCGGGTCGGGGCGTGCCGATCTGGCCCCGCCAGCGGGGGCGGCCAGTGACGACGGGCTGTCAGCGCAGGGCAGGCGGGAGTCGGACAAGCCTCCACTCGTGGCGAACGCCTCCAAGGTTATTGGCAAAGCACTTAGAAGGCTTTTCGCTGCATGGCTGGGGCTTCCAGCAGCAATATGAAGGCGCATTGACAAAATGAGCGCATTGGCTATTTCGCTTGTGGCTTTCATCTCCTGCTTGCAATGTTCCTAAGCTGTGCAATATTTCTGGATGCTCAAATGCTATCCTCTGCCTGAGTTACGGTTGCTCGGTCGGTGTTCTCAACGGGCACGCCTTCCTTGGAACGGTGGTGCCTGCTGTTTTTGGTGTTTTGAACTAAAGGCCAGTTTTGTATTAGAAGCCACCCGCTGTTGTTGGTGAGGCTTGAACATTCAACTTCTCTCAGAGCAACGCTTTAAATTTTTAACGCGCCAAAGAGCTTGCTTGGTCCTGCAACTGACTGTCATGAAAGTCATACTTTGCTACAATATGCAGGTACAATTGCACCTTGAGACGCGCATTTTTGCGAGGGAAAGTTTGCAATCGCTTATCAGTGGTGACACTGTAAGAAGTACATTGCACATCCTGCCAAAACTTATATCAACGAACTTTTACGGCTAGTCGTGGTCACGACGGATAACGGTGCAAAAAATTACAACGTTTAAAAAACTTTTCAGCATCTATTTCTTAGTTCACACGCTTTTCATCAGCGATTTTTGGATGTAAGGGTGTCGCAGATGTTTAAAAATGTCTTTGTAAAGGCGCATAATTCGACAAAGTTGCGATTACCAGACCATAAGCAAGATCATACTTCTGTGGACAGGTATGACACCAGACATGATGTCATGATACCAGATACCAGGTCTCCTGCTATCGAAAACTTTCAAGCTTGTTTAAAACATTCGTGGGCATCTCTTACGCAGACGTCGCAAAATAAACTTTTTGTACTTTTGCAGCGTCTCTGTCCATAAGCATGCATTACTTACAGAGTTTACTTCAGTGCTTCTAGAGATTGCTTACGGTACATGCAGAGCTCACAGGGCTTGCATAGCTTAACATTATCCAATATGAATGATCCTGGAATGAAATTATCCTAAAAGATTGCTTCGTTCCACACATCACCGATGTAAGTACATACATCACCGATATAAACAACAGTGGGGCAGCTAGCGTCCAACGCCTTCGACTACTGGCTTACATTGCTGATTGTCAGGCCTATTATTTTCCTAGTATTTGGGTAAATAGAAGGCATGGGCTGAGCAAATGTCGATAAAAGGTCTCGTTTAAAAGAAAAAAAAACTTATTTTTAGTTGGATGCGCGTGGTTTACGTATTGCGTGTTAATAAAATCGCATGAAAATATTTTTATTCTATGAGTAGTTAATACTAAAACTGCATATAACCGTTGCAAAAGCTTTGCTCAACTTTCTCAGCGCATTAGTCCATTGTGAACTGCTACTGTTTCGTGGCGATGGCTAATGGACTGTCGCTTCACTTTACTCAGACCCAGTGGGGGGATGAAAATTGCACCAAATTTCGGTGAATGAACTTTGATACGAATATCTTTATTTCATGTGCTAAGAAATCAGTGGGCTCGATTCTGGTCACGTAATTCAGATGATCAGCGCTGCTTCAATTCAAAGTACCAATGGAAATGCATTATCGACTTGGGAATGTCTAGATGTTGGAGATAATGGCTTTAAAAAGGAACAACTCGCTGAAAGCGGAGTTGCGGAGAAGAGAGCGGAGCGGAGAAAGCGGAGAAACTTTATAGGATACGTGTTACATCTGTTTTACGCCTCTAGTATACCCCGAGTATTCTAGCAACGTTCCTAATATTTTCCAATTAGCCTTAGCAGTAGACCTACGGGAGGCGTGGGCATCGTTGTGGTGCTTTCATGCTAGTGTGACTGTTTTAATGCATGGTGGTAGGTTCGAAGATTAAATCACAACTAACATTACCTTTATTGTTTTCTATTTGTGTTGAATTTTCTCCCTCTTCTAGAAAAATTGAAAGTAGAATTTTGCGTAGACTCATTTGATAACTGATGGCAGCGAGTGACAGAATGAATCACAACATATCTTGCAACGTTCCGAAGCTGAATTTCCGTCGTTTAACTGATTGTGGAGGTTACCTGATGGCGTTGGGCTATGCAAGAGAGGCACATTTTTGTAGAATGGAGCAAAAATTTGGATCCCATAAGTAACTTTTGATTCCAGACATATGCAAGGCTAAGTAAATATTGCAATCTTTGTAACGTTTTGTTCGGTTAACAACGCCGTAACAACATGACCAAAAGTGTTGCAGTGGCTGAGAGCGTCACTGTGCGTGCTGCAATGTTTTAAAACACTTCTTTCAGCCAATACGGCTCGTGTTATTTCAAAACAGTGCAGAGCTTTCACATTGTGAAGGCGGATGTCTAACAAAGCGAAAGTGGCACGTGAATTACGAGCAAGGAGCAAGTTGCGCGGGTTTCATTCAGGATTGAATTGTTTCCGATCGATCAAATGCTTATAACAAAACCTCTTCTAAAAAAGATGCGTGCAAAGAGGCTCATAAGCCGGAAGGTCTTAAAAAAACCCGACAGCCCAAGCTGTCACACACATTTATGTCATGCTGTAACTAGCTCATCCCTTGACACACAAGTAAATGCATGAGGGCCGTCCATAAATTGCGTCACGCACATTTGGCAAACTTTCTAGCGTTCTTTCCCTTTAAATACGCAATGGTTACGCGGTGCTGTGAATTGACCCATGATCCAGCTCCATGTTTCAAATCGGGATCGGTTCTACTCACGTTGCGCGGAATCAGGAGCGAGTCTGGTGCAAGACGAGATAAACGTTCGTGTCATTTCAGCATAAAACACTTGGTGGCCCTGAACCAAGGCATTGCATTGCTGACGCGTTCCATTCGTTGCACGTACGCTGTATTTAACAAATCGCCCGTATGTTCTTAAAGTCTGTAAGTTTCTCGACAGTTTGGACATGCGAATGTCATGTACTACAAATATCATATCTTCGCATCATGCTATTGGCTTTGTATTTCTAAAGCAGTTTCGTGCCAAGAATAGACATGCTGTTCATCATCATTTTTGCAGAATTTCCGTACCTGACTTGTTCTTTGGTATGAAACCACTTTATTTTGAAACGATCAAACATCTCAAGCTGTAAGTGGATATGTTTGAAGACTTGATACAAAAGTACGAGAGTTGAAGTCTGAAGGTACGAAGGTACGGTAGCACGGTCTCTCTTTGCCCAGCTGAAGATTCAGCGGCACGCATCAAAAGAGCGTATTTATGTATGCCCTAATTTCACCTGCACACACATCCATTGAGCTTCACAGATTTTCGCATATGCTACAGGTTTTCTATGTAGGAGAGCAAACTATCATTGTTTGGTCGCATATGCATACATTAACCTAGATAACGTCGCGTAGCCTAAGAGGTCATGCATAGTCCAGCGATGCGACTAAGTCATCCGAAAACGCCCACACAACTGCGACCTACCAGGTCCACTGCATTAACTCTGCACGCCATGACATTCAGTTGTGTTATCTGGGACTATCGCGGCCAAGCGAAAAGTTCTGACCGGAAATAA
>NW_023596576.1:7953234-8077604 GCF_011947565.3 Pollicipes pollicipes | reverse complement strand
GAGCGCATGATCCTTTTAAACATACGTGGGTACGTGCATTACGTCCGGCAATATTTCACGTGGCGCAAGCACAGTGGCGGGCGGATGCTCGGATAGAACACTGTAAGAGGGACAACTACATATAACAACGTAAATGTGGCGGGGTGCTGTCACCTGCTCAGTTGCCAACGAGCGGGGTTTCCTCATTGCCGTGAGGTTTTTCCATGCACAATTCGGCCAAAACGTGCTGGTTTTCCTCATTTGCAAGGGTTTTTCCAAGCACAATTCGGCACAAACGTGCTGGTTTACACCCATAGGTTTAGGAATCCGGTTTTTTGTAGTTAGGACTTTTCCCGGATTACATTGCACAACACAAGGTCGCACCGGGCCGCTCCCCCCATTCAGTGAGGGGGTAGCGACCCGGTTCAGGTCGCTGACGGACTTGACCGCTGAGCCGGGGGCCGGCCGTTTGTCGTGCGAGGAAACCTTTGCTGCGATGAGGTGGTCCTCCGTCATCCAAACGTATTGTGATGATTGAATACAATGAATGTGTGTGTGCCCCGTGTTTTACTTTGCATTTGCTACCGGACGAAATTAGCCGGTCTAACGTAGTATCGAGCGCGTTTTCTTGCATTGATACCGGACAGCATTACCCGGTTTAATGTAACGTGGTCTACCCCTGTCCCTTGCTTTGCGCCGGATAGCACAAGCCGGCTTAACGTAGCATTTTGCCCGACCTTAAGCCAGGAATAAGTTCCCCCATCCCCGGCTATGACTTAAGGTCGCCGGGGCAAAAAAAAGCTCACGGCAACCCCGGACCAGGAGTTCGCCAGCACAGTCACGTGCGCCGCGGGTGGCTGTCCAGACCTGGGCGTGTTGCGGGCCGGGAGGCTCTCCGCGACGATCGCACCCATCTCGGGCTTCGCAGCTTTACGAGCGGCCAACGAGCCGTACCTTGTTTCGCCGCGCGTTGTTCGCGGTGCGCACGCCGTTTCGATGTCTGCTAAGTGCGTCACAAGCGCTGTTTCGTCATTTGCAAAAGTGGAGCAAGCGCGCTTTTGCCTCCCACTGACTCATTGTTACTGCCTGCACTTCCCGAGGCCGCACTTCGACCGACCTCACCCCCAGGGGCCATCCATCGTGGTCCGACAAACACACGCAGCGGCGGTGTGGCGCGCCCGCGAGCGCGGGCACCGCCACACCGCTGTCGCACATCCCATCCCATCCCGGCGCGCCGACTGTTGCCGTAAAGCCGCGTCGTGACCAGGGTCCGAGCGGGGCCCGCAACTGGGTCACCGGGGCTGGTCGTCACGTTCGCCGAACGCCGATGTCGACAGTCGACTGCCCTGATTCTCTGACGAGTGGGCATCAATTCGGCCGGCTCCGGCGGTCTGACAAAGCCTACGGTCATCTGTCAGGCTCCCGGGAGGGCTTCGACAGCGCGGCGTCCCCCCCCCCCCTCCACGCGCCACGTCATCGCCTGGCTGGAGTCGGAAGCGCCCGCCTCGCCGTCTGAGAGGGCTGGAGAGCCACTCCGGCTACCTGGCACTGCTGAGAGAGGGCTCGAGTACCGCGGCCCCAGGCTGGATATAGCTAGATATAGACTGAACCGCACGAAGGTCGCTCCACAGCAGGCAAGCCGAAGCGAAGGCACGACTTCGCTGCAAGCAGCGTGGAAAACGAGATATGTTGACATGCGCTGGGCTAGGGCTCCAATGCAGTTTGGGTAGAGCCGGAAACTGCACTCCAAGTCGGGTGAGGGTGAGTAGAGTCGGTACTGCGCTCCATTCTGGGCAGCCCCAGATGTGTGAGTAGAGCAGCACTCTAGTCTGGGACACAGCACTCTAGTCTGGGGCACATCATTCTAGTCTGGGTAGAGTTGGCGACTGCACTCCAGTGTAAATAGAGGCTGGGAACCGTACTCCAGTGTGAGTATAGGCTGGGAACTTCACTCCAATCTGAGCGGAGGCTGGGAACTGCGCTCCAGTCCGAAAAGAGGCTGGGTACTGCACTCCAGTCTGAGCAGAAGCTGCGAACTCCAATCCAGTCTGAATAGAGGCTGGGTACTGCGCTTGAGTCTAAGTGCAGTCGGAAGCTGTACTCTAGTCTGGGTAGAAACTGAGGGCTCAGCTGAGTAATGGCGTGGCATGCCTCTGAATAGAAGAGCTCCATTCCCGGGGGAAGGGTAGAGGCTCGGGACTCAGCTTCAGACCGGGTAAAACCCGTTTCTGCCACCGTCAGCGGTTTTGGTCCGCAGAGCTATTGTCGGCTCGCTGGCCAGCGCAAACTTTGAGAACGTTAAAGATATGATTGAATAAATTTGCATTTCAGCAGGATGCTGCATTTGCATTCAAAATGAACGAGTTTAATACGACGGCATTTGGAGATGTCGCCAGGAGTTCTACTGTAACAATTATCGCAGCATCGCATTCGGCGTATTGATGATGTAGTTTCGCCGACGGCGTTAACTTTGCAATACCAAGGTTACAATGCATCTCGGCAATAGGAAGATCTTTGAACTGTTTTGGTGCGACGTCGTATCATTAATACGCATTTGAAATGTGAATGACTAAGACCACGGCATCAGGAGCATTCACCATGGCAGTGGTGCGAAGATAGACAGCTGGCCTGGTGACCTGCCCGTCAATTTGACTGGTAGGTTTAACAGCTAGGTTTAGTCGTATTGTTACAATTGGCCCACATTTCTACGGCCGCAGATGCCAGGGCTGCATTTTCTAGCTATACTGAGCTAGTAATCAAAGGTAAACAAGCATTCGTGGAAGGTCTTTGTGCTATTCGATTTACACGTTTTATCAGTGCTGCTAGCTGGCAAATAATGCTCCAGCTATGTGCTCCATATCCATCGATGAGCTTTCATCTTCCTGCGTCTTCACTTGGCAGGTGGCTCCTGCTGGCTTTACACGCCGCGGTAGACTCTGTTCTTCATATCGAGCAGCCAGCCGCCTGGCGTGGTGTGGTGGAGCGCGGCGATAACCAATGGGATGTCGGCGCCATGCAGATAATAGCTGGCCTTAATCAAATGGAACCAGTCGCCCTCGAGAACCCATGCAGACGGGAAATAGCAGCTCCTTTATATGGCCTGATTTCATGAGTTAAGAAGTAGAATGTGCGTTGTGCGTGCGTTGGCATTTTAATGTTATACATCGTTTCACTTGATGCATCAATTTTGAAAGTGCAAGTAAGGATACTAAAAGATAGCCAATCATGCCCCAACTGGCAGGCATTGTCGAATGTGACGCTGGAGCTGTAGGCCTCCGTCCCCGCGCTCAGGGGCTATACACGTCATTTACAAGGCACTAGCAGGTGTGGGTCATTGTGGAATTTCGAGAAGTGCGTCCGTGTTCAAGGGCTTACGTGGAGACGTTGTGCTAGGCAGATGAACACACTCATAGTTAAGGTGGCACGTACTCAAAGCAAAGACACGTGTTTATGCCTGCCTGTATTATGCATAGCTCATTGGTCGTTGTCATGCCAACGAGACGCACAAGTCTACGCCACGGCAAAATGTACAGCCTACAACAGAGGCCATGTGACGGCTTTGGGAGCTGGCTTAATGTGTAGTTTGTGGAATTGAAAGCACACATAATACTAGGCGTAAGATTGTGCTTTTGTTTTAAGAAACCGGCTATTGGAGGCAGCTATCCGTTATATTTGCTGATGGAACGGGTCGGGTTTTCAACGCTCATAACCAACGCATAAGGGAACGCGACGAATGGATTAGGCCATATATCATTTTGAGCATTGTTAACTTACTATGAATCCAGTTAATCGTACGGCTGGGCATGGGACGCCTGCTTATCATCACAAGTTGCGAGGCAGTCTACAATGCTTCATATGTATTTTGCACTGTTCGCAGTCCTTTAATGACATCTGAATGTCGTCGCACCCTATTAAAGACGTTAGCTAAACGTATGAGAATATTTCAAAGGTCAACACATCTTCAGAGCGACTGCATATAACCTTCCAAACCTATTCCCCGTTGTCATTGGAGCTTGACGATACACTCAGCTGTCATCCTTCATTACATTATCTGCCTCTCGCCCTGACAGGAAAGGGCGGGCACCGTAGGGAACCGCATCCGGTACACTTGGTTTCCCACATGAGCAGTTTAACCACTGCACTATCGGCACACATTGGAACATATCCACAGCAAGAAATTCGATTTATATGATCTGCTCGGCGAAATTGTGAAAACTATTCGGTGAGGACTCTGAGAGCCAACAATCAGCGAACTCTTTTGGCACTGCGTGCCCAGTGCCGTCTTGTTTAGTGTTTTTCAAACTCGTTTTGTCATTATATATGCACCATCATTGACATACTTGTGATTTTGTGATTGTGATTTTTATGGTCGTTTTGATTCCAAATCATATCAAGCCGAATATTGAAGCCGGAATCAAATTAAGCTAGGTCATCCTTACTATCGTTATGTTGTCAAATAAAGCGACGGTAGCGCGTGTCAATGGTATTATCAAATTTATCAGAGTCAAGGTCACATGATGCCTTAAAGATGCTTTGCTTTGAAGCTTGCACGGTGTACTGGCAAAAACATCGTAGGATGGGTTTGTACTCCCCGCCTCCCTCTCCTCCCCCCTCCCCCCTCTCACCGGGAGCTGACTCCACGTCCGGCAGGAGGTGCGACATGACGTCACATCGGCAGCCACGCGGTGTCTGGGGTCAGTCACGGCCCGTACGCCTCTTCCACCGTGCAAACCACGCGCCGGCGTCCGCCTCCGCCTATGAGTCGTTACGGGGTGTTGGACAGCTTGGTGCAAAGGGTGCTTCTGTCATGCATTGTCAGAGGCTGTTTCATCTATTGTTCCCTGTAACCGGAAAATTATTCCCTTTCTTCAGAAGTGGAGGAAGAAGCTGTTATCGCGTGGTCTTCTAAGGCGCAGAGCTGGTACGCCGTATCAGCCTGATTAACAAACCACTGGACCGTTTTTACTCATCCAAAGGATCAATTACTGTCGGTAGTCGCGGTTTAATGAGCACCACCGCCTCTCCCTCGGCGCCATTTTCGCGGGCCTCACGCGTTATTTAATCCTCGCCCTCATTTGCCGTTTTTCATACCACGGACTGACAGCGATGTCGATGTGACACCTCGCTTTTAAGAACTAATAAAGATAGATCTTAGCGGAAAATTTCAGTGGATTTGCCTGAACGCGACCTTGCGGTTGTTGCTAGTTTGTATGTCTGTAGTGCAATTATTGGCCCCATTTTGCAAGGTCAAAGGTTAAATGTTCCAGAAAGTCGCATTCGTTAAGCTTTACAACATGCACGAGACCATGCCTCGTGGTGACAAAAGCTTAACAAGCGTAATCCTTGTGTAATTTCTATTACAATAGTGTATATTTTTAATGTGTTTTGAGGGCACATTCATGGCCTATGGTTCCGTCAATGTAACAATGTCGGCCCGCCGCGGGCGTTCCGTGGCATCGTGGCTTCCCGCTCGCCACCCGCGCCGGCCGTAGACCACCGTGCGGTGTTCCTCAAAAACTGCCGCTGCTCCGAAACCGAGAAAGCTAGGAACGCGTGCAGCAGACGACAAGCGGGTGGGCCTACACATGACACGCAGCGGTGCTGGAGCAGCGACGGGCCGGTCAGCGCCCCTCAGCAGGAACGGTCGCCTTATACCGTGCTTCAGAACAAGCCTACGCGTTCACGACATCGTCCCAGCTTCGTCGTAGGCAACTTTGGCAGGAATCGACTGCAGGGCTCCGCCCCAGGCGTGACTCGGGAGAGCACGCAGTGCCCGTGGCTCCGGAACGATTCTCCTTCGCCTGAAAGCTTGGTGGTGATTACGATCCACGATAGGAATTCTGGGATGTGGTTACATTCAATTCAAGTGGCAATATGCGGAGGGGAATAAAGGTTTTTCTCGGAACGGGCAGCGTCAACATTACAGTGGAGAAATTGCGCTGCACCAGCCCGATGAATAATGCGCGGAAATTGCCGTCAAGATATGTTTGTCACTTGTCACTTTCCCGATATATCAGGATATATCAGGATATATCAAGGATTACGTCGGACGGTATGCTCCCAAAAACAAAAGGTTGTGCAGGGTTTTTCTAGATCAGTGACTTCTTCGGACCCTTATGATGTTCAAATAACACATTTTTCATCTCCCTGTTACAAAGAAACTTGAAATGAGCGTGAACAAATCCTCAAAACCATATGCCTAGTAAAACGTTAATTCGGTTTTGACCTCTTCATGACCTTCATACCTGGTCAGACCCAAGGCCAATGGAACAAGTTGTAATCCTTATTTCGATTGTCCAATTGTCAAATAAACCATCTAAGATATGCGGAACTTCATCTAACACGCCATTGTCGAATCGCATAGGAATTGCTTTCGCTGGAAGCAGTGACCTGACGTTGACATACCATAGATCCACGACCTTACATGGTACATCTAATATTTAATTTTTTATTTTTTTTCTAATTTTATGCCCCAAAGATTGGTTGTGAAATTGGCTACATCTTCGCAACGTTTGGCGCGGCTACACTGCACAGTTTGGAATTAATTTGAAAAACCTTCGCGGGGTCAAATTACCCCCACTCGAGCGTGTGTTAAGCCTGTGACTTCGCCAAGCTCATGCTCGTTTCTTTCAGGCAAATCCCTCACAATTACCTAGGGGTGTGGATGCAAGATCCTGGGTCTGTCATGTGTTCTCAGAGCGGCTGCAGCCGGGGACCCGCGAAAATGTCGTACCGTCGAGTCGTGAGCCATAATCGTGAACGTCGCTCCGGCGACTGGCTTCCGAGATATCACTATTCATCCGCCGACTGTGGGTCTTCCGTTCCTGGAAGTCGCTCCTGTCACGCTGGCCAGGGGTCAAAGGGTTGCCCGTTCATTCGTTTCAGGGCAGTCGGGAAGCAGAGTGGATCCGACCGGGTCGTTCTGGCCTGGCCGAGCTCGTCCGATCCCGTTCACCCCTCATGGAGATAGATGGTTTCCGATCGCCGTGCCGTGCGTCAGTTTCAGCGGGCTTGTTTTTTTGTGCGCCGGCTTCGGTCGATTTGCGGCTCTGACGGGTCATCTTCGCCCTCTGACTGAGGTGGCGATGTGCCATTTAAGTCCGTACATTAATTCTCTCCCGGTCTTTGTGCGATTATCTAGCGTGCTCGGCCTCGCGGAAACGCGTTTGTGAAGATGATGAGTCTTCGGTCGCTTCTGAAGTGTGGGTAGGGGAAGTGAACCATACGAACTGTCTGGTCAACGCTCTATTGTTCAACAAGTGCGTGATTTAGCCTCGTCAGCATGTTGAAAGAAAGTAAAGCAAAGGCGCAATAACAATGCAGATTGCTTCATCGATGACGCTTTAATTCATACCTGTCATTTTGACATCGTAGACATCACTTCGTTCAGACGGCACCTGATACACTATTTTTTTTTAACGTGGCTTCAAAAGGAGCGTAAATGTTTCCACACCACAATTCTGCGACACAAAAAGCAAATAACCGAAAGATGAATAGATCAGATGAGTAATTATATAGTCATTGGAGGAATAGATCAGATCATAGTCATCTATTGCAGCCATTTCCACACTGGACCAAAAAATCAAAAATATAGCCGACTTGATCCACAGACTTGCCTCCGCTGCCGGACGCTCAGCTGCTTTGCTATTCGGTGCAGCAACTATCAAAATTTCGTCTTTCGGCTGTTCCGAATGGAGAATACACTATATCTTATACAGAATTTACCGAGGCGTCAGAAGCAGGTTAATCGCACCGGCACCCATTATGTTTAAGCGTTCCCTGGACACCCTCCAACACAGGGTCATGCAGGCGCCCGCCAGCTGGAGGGCATACGAGGAGTCGCCGTATTAGTTTAAGAGGGGGGTGTAATGGCCGCCGAGCGTTTAGCGCCCCGGGTTTCCACATGGGAGGCCCCAATTCCAGTTCCGGTTAAGCCGTGGCCCCTGAGCGCTAATGAGGCTAATACAGTCGCTGACGTTCCACGGAATGGCGCGACGCACGTCGTAAAAGGGATGCATGTTGTAAAACGTTTCGAACGTCGTCACACCCTTTTGGCAGAGCAGTTAACGCACTCGACTCCCACGTGGGATGCCTGGGTTCGAATCCCGGTCGCACAGTGCCCCCTGAACGTCCATATGGTTGACGCAGTCGCGGGGCTCCAAAAGGGGCGTGACCGAGGGAGTCGTGTATCCCGGTGTAAAAAACGTATTTGAGGTACATTTACGGAGCACACCTGTCGGGATGACAATGGAAACACTGATGCACACACAACACACAACACACACCACACACACAACAACACACACAACACAACACAACACACACCCACACACACCCACGTACACACGACATGTGTAAAAACACGTTGCACACGACACAACACACACACACACACACACCGACGGCACATTTGGCAGAGCAGTTAACGCACTCGACTCCCACGTGGGATGCCTGGGTTCGAATCCCGGTCGCACAGTGCCCCCTGAACGTCCATATGGTTGACGCAGTCGCGGGGCTCCAAAAGGGGCGTGACCGAGGGTGTCGTGATCCCTTGTAAAAACGTTTGAGGTACATTTACGAGCACACCTGTCGGAAAAGAACACTGATGCACACACACACACACACACACACACACACACACACACACACACACACACACACACACACACACACACACACACACCACACACACACACACACACACACACACACACACACACACACACACACACACACACACACACACAAACAAACAATCTATCTACCGCTGGCAGGGACTTCTGTCCACCGATAGCAGATCTTCCCAATCGCTGTCACCACACAATACTCAGGTTAGAATATAGCGCAATCTGTCGCGGGGCGGAGCACGGTTTTTAGCAGCCGACGTTCCCGCCCAGCGTTCGCACATTCCCCCCGCCGTCAGCAGCGGGGGCCTCCTCCGCTTGTCAGCAGACACTTTCGTCCCACGTCAGCAGACGCCTTCACTCAGCGTCAACCGATGCCGTCGTCCCGCGACACCCGGCACCTTGTTCACACATTCAGACACGCCCTCTGCGGCCTGCATATCCCGCAGACCGAGGCGTCGTCATGAGCGGACGCCGATTACCCAGCCAGTACGCAGAGGGCGGGGGGAGGGGCAGGCTGCTGTTCGGGCCAGTACGCAGAGGGCGGAGGAGGGGCAGGCTGCTGTTCGGGCCAGTACGCAGAGGGCAGGGGGAGGGGCAGGCTGCTGTTCTGGCCAGTACGCAGAGGGCGGGGAGGGGCAAGCTGCTGTGCGGAGGCAAGACCGTGAATTTCGACGCGACAAAAGCAAGAGAATCGCCGTTGGTAAGATGGGAGGGAGCGGAGGACAGCACGAGACCTCCAGTTGCGACGTCCCCGCTCCGGTCACCAGTCCGGCTGTATTTATGTGTGCCTGTCCGGAAGTACTTCCGCGGGAGGTTCTCGGGCCCGGGAAAGTCCCATCCGTGGGGTCTGAAAGTCCGGTCCTGCCCAAGTGAACACTGCGGCCCCGCCGAACGGAGCGGAGCGGAGACTTCCGACCCCGACACGGACCGAACCACGAACCATGGAGATCCCGACAGAGACTCCCGACCCCGACACGGACCGAGCCACGAACCATGGAGATCCCGACGGAGACTTCCGACCCCGACATGGACTGAAACAACCACGAACCATGGAGAGCCCGACAGAGACTCCCGACCCCGACACGGATCGAACCACGAACCATGGAGATCCCGACGGAGACTTCCGACCCCGACACGGACCGAAACAACCACGAACCATGGAGATCCCGACAGAGACTCCCGACCCCGACACGGACCGGAACAACCACGAACCATGGAGATCTTGCTAGAGACTCCCGATCCCGACACAGACCGAGCCACGAAACATGGAGATCCCGACAGAGACTCCCGACCCCGACACAGACCGAACCACGAACCACGGAGATCCCGACAGAGACTCCCGACCCCGACACGGACCGGAAAAAACACGAACCAAGGAGCGCCGGGCTCACCGTCATGACCGGAACGAAACTGAATGTGCCATGACGGACTGGAGCGAATTCTATCCCCTCTCCCGTCACAAACTGTAACGAACTTGTGCCCCCGTAACGGAACGGAACAATACAAAATCTCCCTAACGACTTGGAACGGAGCCAACTCTGCCGTCACCTGGCTGGAACAGAGCTCTACCTCTCGTACTAGAACCGAGCGGCGACCCCTTCATGGATTGATAGATCGGCTGCTTCAGTTACAGACTGGAGCAGACCAAGACTCACCGTACGGATTGAAACGAAGCCAGGTACAGTCTTAAGCAGGTCACAGTCTGTCACAGACATGGTCACAAACTGGAATAAAGGCGCGGCTTTCGTCGCGGACCAGAACTGAACTGATTCGCCTTTAGCACAGCGAAGAGCGACATCGACTACGACCGATGCCGAACCGGCATCCACAGAGCGGCTCTGGTTCTTCGGGCTTGTAGAAAGCACTCACGGTCATACGGACATGTCGTTACCGTGGGGTTTATGTCAAATTCAAGAATAATTATAATTAATGGTGGAGGTGTCTTCTATTAATAAAAGCCACCTCCACCGGTGACGCCACCCCGGGTTGAATTCGTGGTGGGAATAAAAACTTTCAAGCATAAAATGGGTGTGTCAAGACTCGACCTATATTACTATAACTGATCAGCTGATAAGCATGTTCACGAGAGCAGTATTTGTTCGCGAGAGCTATTCAGGGTTCATCAGCGATATATTGTGTGATAGAAAACGTCTACAGAATTTATAGCGATACTTCGTAGCGTGTTTTGGTGGAAATGAGTAGGCGCTTGAGCTGTCATAAAACCGCACCCATCTATTCCATCCACGCGGCATGATCAGCCTTTCAGCTTGGGATTCCGAATTGCCGCAAGCATTCACACTGAGGCCGCACCCCTTGGGCAAATGAGGTTTGGCAGTTTCACACAACCCAATTGACTTCACCTTTGCTACGGCGAGCGATCTTGCTATAGCGGGCCCGTGCCGGCGCGTTTTCTCGCGGCTGGAAGGCAATGGCACTGGCCCACATTAAAAGCCGCCGCGAAAGGTCGCTGCTCGGCTCGTAAGGGCGCGCGTTTAGCTGAAACGCTCAGCGGTACCCGAGGAACTTGGTACGTAACGTCCGCCGCTGAATTATCAGGAGCGCGAAAGCTGTTACAGCTTATGTGAGCCGGTATAGTGGCCCATATTGACTAGCGCGGAAGATCACAATTTCGACTGAGTGCGCGTAACACACCGAAAAGCAGATAAAAGACAATTCGAGCTAGATCACCTGGATCACCTCGTTATCAAGCCGCATTTGTGAAGAACACAAATGTAACAAGAGCAATTTAATGATGCAGACGTACTCCCTCATGTAAGGAAAGGATCAACGCTCGTGGCACAACTATGCTATCCTGTTCTTGGCTATGGCATGCGAGAGAAATGCTCGAAGTCAAAAGCCCTGGAAATTTAGGAAACCCACGTAGTCAAATTTCTAAGGGTAAACATGAATAAGAGTAACATAATCATGTAGACATACTCCCTAATCCTAGGAAACGAAGCAACACTCGTAACACAGCTATGCTATTCAGTTCTTGAGTATGACATGTGAGAGAAATATTTGAAATCAAACACCCCGGAAATTTAGGAAACCAATGCAGTCGTATTTCTTAGAGTAAAATTCATCGGGTTTCGAGAGTGCGGTTCGACTTTTTAGGATCAATGCGGATATCACCAGACTTGGTCCTACTGAAATGGTTTGGTTCGTCGCAGGACTGGCTCATACATTTTGAGATATTCAATTTAGCTCACGACACATAGCCGTTCCGAATTTTCTGAATCGACCCAGCTTAGACACATTGCTTGCATTGAGCCATTTGGCTCACGACTCAAACATCTTGCAACCCAAAGATCCGATTCAATTCTGGCTTATATATATATATATATATATATATATATATTTAGTATCGAAAATACATACAACTAGCCCAGTAGCAAATTTGTAGTTTGGGCCTACTAAATGCAATGCTGCAAACGATACCTATCTTGTGACTTGTCACCAATCACCCCTATCGAGTCTCAGCTATAAGATTAACATATTCTACCTGGCACCTACGATCCAGACCCACTAGTTATGTGGTATGCTGCGTGAAATAGACTTGTTGCGTTGTTGCGTGGAAATAGTTATTGATGATATCCATGAGAGGTTACGTGCGACATGCAGTGTATATATAAAGCAAGACGACCTTGCTGCTTATTTCAGATAGTTTCGGCAACAACATGCTCGCAGCAATACAAGTGGTGGTGAATTATTGGTCATCTATAGACTAGTTCTTTGTTGTAACAATTGGCAATGCAAAATATGACTATCCTTCGATTTTACAGATAGCAGGCAACCTTTCAGTGATTTTATGGTGAGATATAGGGAATGTAGGATATCTGTACCATGCAACATCCTCTGGTTCCCAGCTGAGATTTGGCAAACTTTAGTTCAGGATGAGCAATATTGTGGTTGCTGCTTAAAAATTACAGTAGCAAACTTTTTGCTAATTTTGCAAATAGCTTTATAGCTAATGTTGCATGCTGTTTTTTCATGATCGGGAATGTTCTGGTAATTTGTGAGGGTGTATTTTGTTTCCTCATCTTATCATTTTCACTTGAGCCAAATGACTCACTGATATGATATATCAGTGAGCCAATATATCAGTGAGCCAATATATCAGTGAGCCAATATATCAGTTGAGCCTATTAATGGCTCACAGCATGGTCAGTAATGACTGAGTCATGATTCCGCTGATGCAATTTACGAAGAAAGTGATTCAGCTCATGACTGAAAGTGACATTTTTTCTTGTGAATCGATTCAGCTCCCGGCTTACCCCAAAAAGATCGCATCATGCCTCGCTTCATGATTCAGCTGGAGTCGAACACAGGTCTGGATATGAAATGGGAAATAAATTCTTTTGGCCCCAATGGGGCACGGTTTGCAATATATCCCATGCGTTAGCCGGTTAAGGCATTACCATTATTTATACCCCACATATGGCGTTATAGGGACATGAACCATGAATTCTGCAATCCAACATCCGACGTATTATAGTAAACGATGGACGAGAGTCATGTGCGTTATCTATGGCCTAGAGCTGTTGCTTCATTATTTTACTTTACCCCTTCTGACACATCACTTAGGTTGCGTCAGATGACCCAGACCACACTTCGCCATATGACCTTTGCCACAATGGCCTTTGATCTAGCCACTGAGCAAAGACAAAGCCCGAGCATTTGCCTTGGAATGGCCCACACAGCCAGCTGCAGCGTATTTCATGGTACGACAGAGGTCAATGTTGACGCATTTTTCAAGCTTTGACTTGACGTGGGCTTGACCTAGAACTACACAAAAGGTAGTAATGCAGGATGGCATTCATGTTACAGCCACTTAACGCGCTTGAAACCAAAGGAATGAACGGTCAGGTGCACATAAACTTCAACGCGATCTTCTACGATCACACATTCTCCAACGAAGCTTGAGAGCAAACTGTTATGTTGATGGCAATCTATGGCGAGACTTTGAGATTTAAAAGTCGAGAACATGCATGTCTCAGGCTAGAAAATCACAGATATTACCTCAAGACCGGACGACGTCGAAGAATACCACCTAAAAAGGGAAGGTGAGGCACAACGTTGTGCAGAAGCTAATCTTATCCACCCCACTTTTACACTGTTTTCTGCCACTTCGCATTTGAAATGAAGACTGATCACTTCACGGATTATGCTGGTAGGACTTATATAAATTGCATGCATATGGGACTTCTTTACGCAATCTGATTTTACCTCCGTCGGACGAGGTGAGAGCTTTGGTTGAGATGGTTGTGCGTCTATGGGTCGACGTTGTGTCGCTGCTTGTCTGATATTGATTTGCCTTCAGTTGCCTTTCAGAAGTTTGATGCGACTCGATGCGTATGAACGTGCATACGCGTGCCACAACCGGTCCGTGACCACGCTCACCGTGACCCCCGTTCATGCCAGGCGGTAGGACGGAGCGCTCGGATCGCATGATCTCTGGGTGAGATGGGGGCACAGCGCTCGGATCGCATGATCTCTGGGTGAGATGGGGAGCAGCGCTCGGATCGCATGATCTCTGGGTGAGATGGGGAGCATGATCTCTGGGTGAGATGGGGACACAGTGCTCGGATCGCGTGATCTCTGGGTGAGATGGGGACACAGTGCTCGGATCGTATGATCTCTGGGTGAGATGGGGACACAGCGCCCGGAAACCTGCAACTCGCCCAAGGCACGTGGGAAGAAAAGGACAGCGAAAGAAATACCCACTGTTCTAGGGAGCTGTTGGCTCAGACGGCAGGCCGCAGCCAGGGCTTGCTAGTCCGAACAACAGACCGGGCAGATGAAAATGAGGTGGTAAAACGGGAACTAATTCTACCGTGTTTCCGAGATTTGGTGAAGCAGAACTCAGCTTGATGTGAAGTTACCGAACCGTTTGCTTTTGCACATCGCAGTTACATGAATATGTTTTCCACTTGTACCGCTCGCATGATGCATCTGAATTAATTTTGGCACGAGAGCGGTGTGATTTTCTTCTGCTAACCGATAACGAGACACACTGGCGGCGTGTAGTTTAAGGTTGCTGCACTTGATGGTTCTTCAATGTGCATGCATTATTCACAACGTAATTATGTAAATGGCTCCCGATTATACATAACGCCGGCGTTGAGCGCTAGCGCGGGGCCAAAACACTTTGCAGTTAAACATGATTCCGATTATGCTAGGCAAACAATGCACAAGCAACTCCGACATTATCCTTCCTTGAAGCCGATGGGTCCAGTGCAGGGTTTCCATGACGCGTCGTCGTCTTTTCTTGCGGATCCTTTTTTATTGTTGGCATATCAAGGCATCCGCCCCTGTCCTCGTCTCCACTGTCCCTTCTGCTTTGTCTCTTTCCCTCTCCTTCCCCTCAATGATCGCTTTTGGCCTCAAACCCTACGCGTCGCGAGCTGGCTGATTTCATCTTTTTTTGACATATCCGCGCGTTCTTCGGTCGTCACCTGCCTGGCGGTGGGTGGCACGGCTGTGCGGCGCCCCGCGGCGCTGCCCGCGGCGGTGGCGCCGGCCCGTCTGCCGAGACACGCAGCGCCGGCCGACACCCGGCTCGGCGCCCGGGGCGGCGCCGGTCGATGGCCGCTGGCCGCCGACCGCGTCCCTCAGGCGCGCGGCCGAGCGCGTCCGCTGAGATCGGCCGCCGGCTGCACCCGTGACCGAGCTGCTCCGCCCCGCCCGCCGCCACCCGCGTCCCGGGCCCTCCCGAGCCGACACAGCCACGCGCCACGGAAGCCTCGACTTCCGGCGGCCGGCGGCACGTGGTCGTGGGGATGGGGCGCACGTGGTCGTGTAGGAGTCATCAAGAAGGCTGAGGGCAGTGGGCCCGTCGCCGATAGAACAAGACGTGCTATGCAATTGTTTCGTATCCTGTCGACGATTCAGCAGCTGAAGCCGTGGGAGTGTTTTGATTATTTCCGGTCAGAAGCTTTTCGCTTGGCCCGCGATAGTCCCAGATAACACAACTGAATGTCATGGCGTGCTGAATTAATGCAGTGGACCTGGTAGGTCGCAGTTGTGTGGGCGTTTTCGGATGACTTAGTCGCATCGCTGGACTATGCATGACCTCTTAGGCTACGCGACTTTATCTAGGTTAATGTACACATATGCGACCAAACGATGATAGTTTGCTCTCCTACATAGAAAACCTGTGGCATATGCGAAAATTTGTGAAGCTCAATGCATGTGTGTGCAGGTGAAATTAGGGCATACATAAATACGCTCTTTTGATGCGTGCCGCTGAATCTTCAGCTGGGCAAAGAGAGACCGTGCTACCCCACCTTCGTACCTTCAAACTTCAACCCTCGTACTTTTGTATCAAGTCTTCAAGCATATCCACTTACAGCTTGAGATGTTTGATCGTTTCAAAATAAACTGCTTTCATACCGAAGAACGATTCAGGTACGGAAATTCTGCAAAAATGATGAACAGCATGTTTACTCTTGGCACGAAACTGCTTTAGAAATAAGAAGCCAGTGGCACGATGCAAAGATGTGACATTTGTGGTACATGACATTCGCACGTCCAAACTGTCGAGAAACTTACAGACTTTAAGTACATACGGGCGATTTGTTAAATACAGCGTACGTGCAACGAATGGAACGCGTCAACAGTGCAATGCCTTGCTTCAGGGTCACCAAGTGTTTTATGCTGAAATGACACGAACGTTTATCTCGTCTTGCACCAGACTCGCTCTTGATTCCGCGCAACGTGAATAGAACCGATCCCGATTTGAAACATGGAGCTGGATCATGGGTCAATGCACAGCACCGAGTAACCATTGCGTATTTAAAGGGAAAGAACGCTGGAAAGTTTGCCAAATGTGCGTGACGTAATTTATGGACGGCCCTCATGCATTTACTTTTGAGTTTGTCAAGGGATGAGCTAGTTACAGCATGACATAAATGTGTGTGACAGCTTGGGCTGTCGGCTTTCTTAAAGACCTTCCGGCTTATGAGCCTCTTTGCACGCATCTTTTTTAGAAGAGGTTTTGTTATAAGCATTTGATCGATCGGAAACAATTCAATCCTGAATGAAACCCGCGCAACTTGCTCCTTGCTCGTAATTCACGTGCCACTTCCGCTTTGTTAGACATCCGCCTTCACGATGTGAAAGTTCTGCACTGTTTTGAAGTAACACGAGCCCTATTGGCTGAAAGAAGTGTTTTAAAACATTGCAGCACGCACAGTGACGCTCTCAGCCACTGCAACACTTTTGGTCATGTTGTTACGGCGTTGTTAACCGAACGAAACGTTACAAAGATTGCAATATTTACTTAGCCTTGCATATGTCTGGAATCAAAAGTTACTTATGGGATCCAAATTTTTGCTCCATTCAACAAAAATGTGCCTCTCTTGCATAGCCCAACGCCATCAGGTAACCTCCACAATCAGTTAAACGACGGAAATTCAGCTTCGGAACGTTGCAAGATATGTTGTGATTCATTCTGTCACTCGCTGCCATCAGTTATCAAATGAGTCTACGCAAAATTCTACTTTCAATTTTTCTAGAAGAGGGAGAAAATTCAACACAAATCAAAAACAATAAAGGTAATGTTAGTTGTGATTTAATCTTCGAACCTACCACCATGCATTAAAACAGTCACACTAGCATGAAAGCACCACAACGATGTCCACGCCTCCCGTAGGTCTACTGCTAAGGCTAATTGGAAAATATTAGGAACGTTGCTAGAATACTCGGGGTATACTAGAGGCGTAAGACAGATGTAACACGTATCCTATAAAGTTTCTCCGCTTTCTCCGCTCCGCTCCGCTCCGCTCTCTTCTCCGCAACTCCGCTTTCAGCGAGTTGTTCCTTTTTAAAGCCATTATCTCCAACATCTAGACATTTCCAAGTCGATAATGCATTTCCATTGGTAATTCGAATTGAAGCAGCGCTGATCATCTGAATTACGTGACCAGAATCGAGCCCACTGATTTCTTTGCACATGAAATAAAGATATTCGTATCAAAGTTCATTCACCGAAATTTGGTGCAATTTTCATCCCCCACTGGGTCTGAGTAAAGTGAAGCGACGGTCCATTAGCCATCGCCACGAAACAGCAGCAGTTCACAATGGACTAATGCACTGAGAAAGTTGAGCAAAGCTTTTGCAACGGTTATATGCAGTTTTAGTATTAACTACTCATATAATAAAAATATTTTCATGCGATTTTATTAACACGCAATACGTAAACCACGCGCATCCAACTAAAAATAAGTTTTTTTTCTCTTTTAAACGAGACCTTTTATCGACATTTGCTCAGCCCATACCTTCTATTTACCCAAATGCTAGGAAAATAATAGGCCTGACAATCAGCAATGTAAGCCAGTAGTCGAAGGCGTTGGACGCTAGCTGCCCCACTGTTGTTTATATCGGTGATGTATGTACTTACATCGGTGATGTGTGGAACGAAGCAATCTTTTAGGATAATTTCATTCCAGGATCATTCATATTGGATAATGTTAAGCTATGCAAGCCCTGTGAGCTCTGCATGTACCGTAAGCAATCTCTAGAAGCACTGAAGTAAACTCTGTAAGTAATGCATGCTTATGGACAGAGACGCTGCAAAAGTACAAAAGTTTATTTTGCGACGTCTGCGTAGAGATGCCACCGAATGTTTTAAACAAGCTTTGAAAAGTTTCGATAGCAGGAGACCTGGTATCTGGTATCATGACATCATGTCTGGTGTCACACCTGTCCACAGAAGTATGATCTTGCTTATGGTCTGGTAATCGCAACTTTGTCGAATTATGCGCCTTTACAAAGACATTTTTAAACATCTGCGACACCCTTACATCCAAAAATCGCTGATGAAAAGCGTGTGACTAGAAAATAGATGCTGAAAAGTTTTTTAAACGTTGTAATTTTTTGCACCGTTATCCGCCGTGACCACGACTAGCGTAAAAGTTCGTTGATATAAGTTTTGGCAGGATGTGCAATGTACTCCTTACAGTGTCACCATGATAAGCGATTGCAAACTTTCCTCGCAAAAATGCGCGTCTCAAGGTGCAATTGTACCTGCATATTGTAGCAAAGTATGACTTTCATGACAGTCAGTTGCAGACCAAGCAAGCTCTTTGCGCGTTAAAAATTTAAAGCGTTGCTCTGAGAGAAGTTGAATGTTCAAGCCTCACCAACAACAGCGGGTGGCTTCTAATACAAAACTGGCCTTAGTTCAAAAACACCAAAAACAGCAGGCACCACCGTTCCAAGGAAGGCGTGCCCGTTGAGAACACCGACCGAGCAACCGTAACTCAGGCAAGAGGATACATTTTGAGCATCCATAAATATTGCACAGCTTAGGAACATTGCAAGCAGGAGATGAAAGCCACAAGCGAAATAGCCAATGCGCTCATTTTGTCAATGCGCCTTCATATTGCTGCTGGAAGCCCCAGCCATGCAGCGAAAAGCCTTCTAAGTGCTTTGCCAATAACCTTGGAGGCGTTCGCCACGAGTGGGAGGCTTGTCCGACTCCCGCCTGCCCTGCGCTGACAGCCCGTCGTCACTGGCCGCCCCCGCTGGCGCGGGCCAGATCGGCACGCCCCGACCCGGACGAAAACGTGCCCGCCGGCCATCAGCGGCGCCGGGAGCGTGACCCGAGGTCCTGCGGCGTGCCGGCGCTGTGGCGTCCTCCGGGAGCGACACCGGCATGGCTAGACGTGCCCTTGGGCGGCGGCCGCCGCCGCGGAGGGGGCGTTGGGAGAGGACGCAGCGGCGCGGCCCGCGTCAGGAGAGCCGAGACCAGTCATGTGACGACCGGCGGCGGAGGCTGCGCGGCTGTGGGAGAGAACGCATCGACGTGGCCCGCGTCAGGAAAGCCGAGACCGGTCATGCCACGACCGGCGGCGGCGGCGGAGGGAGCTGTGGGAGAGAACGCATCGACGCGGCCCGCGCCTGGAGAGCCGAGACCAGTCATGCCAGAGCTGGCGGCGGCGGTGGGGGGCTTTAGGAGAGGACGCAGCGGCGCGGCCCGTACCAGGAGGGTCCAGACCGGTCATACCGGAGCCGGCAGCGGCGGCGGAGGGGGCGTTGGGAGAGGACGCAGCGGCGCGACCCGTACCAGACCGGTCCAGACCGGTTATGCCAGGACCGGCGGCGGCGGCACAGGCAGGCCTTGACCGCTGCCGCGCCGCCTGCGGAGAGATGAGAACGGCGCCACAAATGGCTCGGCAGGAAATACCAGAGTGCCACGGCGGCGCCGGTTGGCCCGGGGCCTCATGCATATGCAATGTTTCAATTTGAGCTCTCCCGGCATGAGACGACTTGAGCCTACTAAGCATACGGCGATCGGCCTCAAACCACCAGCAGCGAAACTGCTCCGAAAATTCAGTGACGCGCGCCGCAAGGAAAGGATAGGGCGTAGGTATAGAGCTAGGTATGACAGGAGCATGTCATGTGAATAAACTCACCTGATGGTTGGTTTCAAACCATTGCAGTGCGACAAAGCGTCGCCGCAGTCATCAATCAAATGCTCCTAATAATATAAATTATTGCGTTGTATTTTTGCAAAATTCCACCTCTCCGTGGCCACATGTCCATTTGGTATCACTGGAGGTGGACAAATGATAGAAATATGTATTAAAGGCTCTGTTCGGCTTTGCTATCAAGGCAGCAAAGCATACTAAATGGCGCTACAATAATTAACTGCATGCGTACAAAAGAATTAGACATAAACGCCATTGGGTTTACATGTGTAAATGTCCACACAAATTGGCTGGAGCAAGTTGCACTGAAGCCAGCATGATTCTAAAAGCATATTGGTCATGATCTCTCACGAAGCGCCGTGTTTCGTACGGCTTGTGGTCATGTGCACAACCGCACACTGCGACCCACCAACGGGTGACAGTGCAGCACGCGGCCGGACTCGAGGGTGGGGATTCCTGAGCAGCTCGGCACTCCAGCCTGAGAGACGGCCGTTATTGATCTGATGGCACAGCGCCGGAAGCGCGGCAGTCGCCCGGGCCGCAGACCTCTGCCGAGCAGCTCAACCCTCGGCTCTCACCGCTGCTGTGCTGGGCAGAGGCGACCGTCCGAGCCGCAGACCTCTGCCGAGCAGCTCAACCCTCGGCTCTCACCGCTGCTGTGCTGGGCAGAGGCGACCGTCCGAGCCGCAGACCTCTGCCGAGCAGCTCAACCCTCGGCTCTCACCGCTGCTGTGCTGGGCAGAGGCGACCGTCCGAGCCGCAGAACCCCGCTGAGCAGCCCAACACTCGGCTCTCACCGCTGCTGTGCTGGGCAGAGGCGACCGTCCGAACCGCAGACCTCTGCCGAGCAGCTCAACACTCGGCTCTCACCGCTGCTGTGCTGGGCAGAGTCCCGGGGATCGACGGCTTGCCTTCGGTCAAACTGCGAAGGAACGCAGTCCCGTATATTGCTGTTTTTCTGTTTTTATGTGTGCATACATGTATTGTTGTAAGGCTTCCTCGTTATCCTTATCGGCAGTCTTCCGCATTCGGGAATCGATCTTACCTCGCTTAGAGAACAACAAATAAGGCACCAGACAGAGTCCAGTGAGGCAGAGCTCGACGGAGCGTGACGTTCGTCACACTCTAACCACACGCCTCAATTTAACGTCGCATATACATACCAAAGTCCCCACCTGAATAAAACGCACATTCCACCGCAAAAGGCAAACAATATGCTGGCGCGGGACAATATATCACGCATCACTCGGCTACGAAGTTCAAGCGAGCCACAAAACAAAGCAGAACAAAGTGAAATCAGTAAGCCAACCACAACAGAACACGGCCTAACGCCACGGAAAACAAAGCCGACTGCAACGGACCGCGCAATCCACAAGAAGAAAACGTCAGCTCTTCAACAAACCGCTTACTCGCTCAACATTGTGCAGCGAAGCATGCCGCTCCGAAAAAGTCATCATCACTGCAGCGAAGGGGAAAGGGGCTGCTTACCCCCGCGTGTCCACCCGTAACGCCGCGCGTGTTGAGCGTTCCGGGAGCCACGCGGGTCGCACCGCGAGGGTCACGTCGCGCCAACAGCGTCCGGCGCGAGCGCTGATCCGGACCGCTCCCGCTCCATACATACGCTGGCCGCCGCGGCAACGAGGACGTGTGCCGAGGCTCGGCGAACTGAGCCGCAAGCACGGAAGCCGGTCACGTCGAGCGAAGGACGGGATCCTCCCGAGGAGACGGCGCAAGAGCCCGCTCCGTCTCTGGCCGCTTCCGCTCGACGACAGCCAGCAGCAACTCTCGAACGCACGCCGGACGCGTATGAGCCGCGCTGCCCGGCTGGTGCTCATTTCTGGTCCGGCCGCAGGCCCATTTACGGCCATTCAGCACGAAGTAATCGCATTCTTGACGCCCGCCGCCGAACGCGCGGCGGCCCCGCCGCCTTACTTGGGCCGCCGTCGGTTCGTCCCGCGCGTCGCGCTGGTGTCGCAGGCCGACGCCGGCCCGGGGTTCTTTTTATTCTTACGGTGGCGACGGCCGACATGATGAACAACAGTCGTCGGACGTCCCCGATCACATTACCGCACCACGCAGATGCAGCCGACCTGAAATAGCGAGCTGCGACATGACAGCGGCGCGCCGTCCACGCCCGCGAGCATGCGAGAGGCACACCGACCGCAGGGCACCGACGGGGCGGCGGCGCAGGGCAGGGCAGCAGCACAGAGCAGAGCAGCGGCGCAGGGCAGAGCAGTGGCGCAGGACAGAGCAGCGGTACAGGACAGAGCAGCAGAGACACAGGACAGAGCAGCAGCGCGGGACAGAGCCATAGCGTGTAGACAGAACAGCTGTGTGCGTGTAGCAACGCAGTGCAGGACGGAGCAAAGGTGTGGGCTGAGATGACAGGCATATGCTACAGGCATTAGACAGGCACTTATATGTACACATGCTACTACATGTATGCATACATGAAATGTTTCGAGTACAGTTCAAAAACGAATGTTTGCTGCAACACGTGATCTTCTTTACCAATCAGCTCATAAATGTTATATCTTTTATAAAAAAGTTGAAGGTTCAAGCTTTCAAGGTCAGTAATCTAATTCAGGTCTATTAGGTCAACTTCTAAAAAAATGATCCAACTTCCTTTTTTGTGCCTTTTTTACTATTGCTCAAACTTGCTAAAATAATAAAAGATGATAGCATCTACCGTTTGCGTATTTCCGATATTTGGAAAAACGACCTGAGGTGAGATCAATATCTTTTTTTGCAACTAACACGAAGTTGTATATACGGATGTGTAGTTTTGGTGTTTGAAAATGGCGAAAAACGTACTAGCTCGCATGCGCAACCGTCATATTACCACAGAGCCCGTGGCATTGGCCTAGGTCATAACCTACCTCTATGGTACTTTCTGTATAGAACATGCCGTGCTTATAGCCAATTATCATAGCTAATTCTAGTCGCAGACTTCGAAAATTTCATTGAAAAGATGCTATGATATCATTCTAATGCATAATGAGGTCTCAATAGTGCACGTAAGGGTGCGTAAGGTAACATGAGGTAACCCACGGTCAATGACTTTTATTGTCAATAGCGGAGAGGCTAGATAAACGAGTGCGACCCGTGCAACCACCGCTATATCGTGTTTGTGGAGCTGACGACGTATGATTTCATGAACCGACATGCATGTCCTCAGTGTGTTAAAAACACATTATCGAGCGTCGAAGGGCCTGAGTAAGTGTAAATCTTGAGTACCTGTAGATGTAGATGTACAACACACTATTTCTTACCACAGGAAAGCATCGTGCTGGTCACTTAGGCCCGATTAGTACTCTACAATATTTCATTTTTTCCTTTAATGTTTTACTATTTTTTCATTTCGATGGTCTTTGGTGTTCACCTAAGCTGATCTGAGCTGATCTCTAAGTCAGACAGTAGTAACAGGCTTATTCTTCGGAGAAAAACCAGGAGAATGGAGATATAGATGCGTTGATATCTCAGCAGCATGCCGTTATGGAAACAAATAGCAGAAGCGAATTCAAAATTGTCTGCCGGTGATCTGCTTGTTTTTTTTGTTTTGTTTTTTTTGAAGCAGTGAACCACAGTTTTTATGGGACATCAACATTCGGGGGATCATGCAAGGAGCAGTTGCTAGCCATTACCACGATGTAGTTTACTTAACTTCCTTGGATGTTTGAATGAGGCGTGATGCGTGATACCTGTTTACTTAAATTCGCTTGCATGTACTCGCATTTTTCGCATATTCTTACTCTTAGATATGCACTGCGTGGTAGTGATGGCAGGCAATTGCTTCATGCATTATCCCCTCAATGTTGGCGTCCTGTAAAAACTGTGGCTCGCTGCTTAAAAAAAAAAAACGTTGAAAAATCGAGTGAGATCATCGGCCGGCAGTTTTGAAGCTGCTCCTGATATTCGTTTCGATAATGCCGAAATATCAGCACGTCTATATCTCCATTCCCCTGTTTTTTCTCCGGGGAAAACAGGTTATTACTGCCACTTATATATGTGCATAATGCTCCTCGCATATACGCTTACCAACTGACTTCTAGGTTAGTCTAAAATGGTATTTTTGCGTCTGGGATACTTTTGTTTTACAGCTTCACCTAATAAAATAAACTTGACAACACACTGTGAAAAAATGTCGCTATCTTAGGCAACTGTCAGATCAATTTTGAGCGGTGGCCTGACCTGACCTGACCTTTGTGGGTAACAGAAATGGTCTGAATGTACTCACCACAGTCTCATCGCTTGCTTCTGTGTCCTCAATATTCGTCCTGACGTGGAAACATATGCTTTAAATGCATTTACCATAACGACGTTTTTCTTCCTTTTGTGACCTGTGGTGACCTCACGTGTGACCTAAGGTCAAGCCCTTGGTCTGCATTCGTCATAAATTGACGTGACTTTTGCAACGGTATGTTTTCTTCTGGTACGCCTGTAAATTGGAGACCCCGTGGGGAGTGCGGGGGAGTCAGCCTCTCCCGGCCGGGCGCATTTATCTCACTCCCTTCCGCCGGAAGGATGCAGGCTAAAACACTTTCCAAATATAAAATGGCAGAAATGAAATGACACTTCTTGGAGAAGGGGAACCTTAACCAAACTTCGAACTGCGCTACCACCTTGGAACGTGGCACACCGCGAGTGCATCCTGCCCTTCACATGAGAATATGTTTTTATTTTATCAATGTAAATCGGACTATATTTTAACGTACGGTTTGAATTTCTGGGCTTGTAGGCTTTCTGCATTGCAGTGTGACTTTTCGCATCGTCAAGCAACGTGAAGGAATTCGTCCGATCTTTTTCGACGGGATGAACTGAGTATGTTTAGTAACGCTAGCGCGAAGAATGGTGGATGCAAGATTTGGCCCCTGTCAATGACGTTTCCCCTCAAAATGTGCTTTGTGTGCGTGTGCTTCCACGTCTCGACCATTCACAGTCGCAATGTTACATCCGGCTCATGTAGTTAGTACAATACAAGTGAAATGATACCAAATTTGTACACGCACTTAATCTTATAATGCCAAAATTATGTTGATGGGCCATAGTTCACTTTGGAAGCTTGCACTAGGTGAAATTGCAGCATATTCATCCAAAGTGCGGATGACAAATCGATGGATATGATACGATGGATATGTGCAGCGCAACCTTCCAGATATCTAACCGTATATCGGGCACCACCAAGCGGCACAAAGACTAGCATATTTATGTTTCATTTGCCGAAGGTATCTTCACATGTTTTGCTTGACATTTCTGCTGTCCGTCCTTGTGCCTTAGTGTCATCAAAAGCACGCATCCTGTATGGAACGAGACAAGGGGTGCGGAGCCACACACAATCGCATTCCTTACAGCATAATACCCCCCATATATATATATATATATATATATATATATATATATATATATATATTACCTTCACTGCTACAAGCAGCGTGTACAAGCACCGTATCGGCGTCCCGTAAGCGCTATGCTGGCTGGCATCGCGGGTTAAATCTGTGCTGGAGTGCTTGACATAACTGATATGCAAGATCATACAACCAAAGCTGCACAGCACTTGCGGACCGGAATGGATGGGCCTCCATCGGAACCATATCGTCGTTCCATCTGAAGCTGGCTTGAATGGAGCAGACTTGTTCGACATTCCTTGCGGATGGATTTGAGGCAAGCCTGTGATGATCTCCTCGGAAAATCCCGCCGGATGCATGGCTGCCGTCACTGCGGGCAGACAGAGCGGCGCCAGCCTGTTGACGCGTCCGGCACGGCTCCGTGCCGGATGCAGAGCTGACAGGACCACTCTCCGGAGTCCGCCGCGGCCCGAGCCGGACCGGCGTCCAGCCGCCGCGCCGCTCTGTCGCTGTTGTCGACCGATCCGAGCTTGGTGTGCCGGAAACGGTCCGGCCCCGGGTCCGGCACCATCTGCATGTTATTGCCACCTCCCGGCTGTGCGGACGCCGGTGGTGGGCGGCTCCCGAGCCGATGGAATCGGCAGTGCCCACCTCCCGCGATCAGACGCGTTCGGCATCGGGGGCTCGGTGGCTCGCAATAGAGCCCGCCATTTTCGCTACCACGGACAGGGTTTGGCGGCTGATACTCGGTGTTTGAATTTAGCGAAAACCATTTTATTATTTCAGTTGGCACAGTCTGGAAACCACGCATCTTAGTGCTGGGCTAAGTCACGTACATACGTCACAAGTGATTTACTTTGGTTCATTTCCATGTAGTACATGCATTTACTCGTTTGAATTTGCACTAGTCAGGGCCAGTTGAGGACGTAATTGCCTTCTTCGGCACCCACATGTGGAACCCGGGCTCGAATCTCTGTTGCGTCATGGTTCCGCAGAGCTAATGTGCTCACTGTAATGAAAGCTAACTTGTGGACATCCCTAGCGGCTGATATCGCCACTGAGTTAATCATAGATGCTGAGCAAATGATACTTACGGCTCAGTCGATAAAAATCGCACAGCAAATCTGACACATTTTTCTGACCAACGACCACTAATCTTTGTAGCTTTGTACCTTTGTAGCTCTTTGTTATGCTTTGTCACAGCAGCTCAGGAAATTCAGGGGAGTAGCAGATTCACTGATTATGAGATTGATCTAATTGCAAATATGAACCTCAGCTTATCTTGCACATTTACTGAGAACGAATGAGATGGCATGCGCATGAATCGGAATATGTGCATCTTACGTTTAAAAGGGAGTGTTCAACACTTTGTTCAGGCAAATCACAAACGTTTTATCCACACCCGTATAGGTGCGCACGGTGGTTGTCATGACGACGGTGGTCACGGCTGCAGGGAAAAAGGGCAGTGCTGTTACAGAGCGCTAACACCGTGATTTGAATTTGGAAATAACGAATAATACATAAATATATATATATATATATATATATATATATATATATATACATATATATACATCCTCCGACCCTCTCTCTCTCTCTCTCTCTCTCTCTCTCTCTCTCTCTCTCTCTCTCTCTCTCTCTCTCTCTCTCTCTCTCTCTCTCTCTCTCTCTCTCTCTCTCTCTCTCTCTCTCCTCTCTCTCTCTCTCTCTCTCTCTCTCTCTCTAACATCTTGACGGTGCCGCAATGGTACCACCCAGTGCTACTATTAGATTAACTCGTCCTGAGATTTCGCTACAGTATGCTTTTGAAACATGCCCCAAAGGCGAGACGCGTCTTTGATGCCATTTCCAAAGCTATCGGGTTACTAAGGCGCGTGCTATAAGGACCTTTGTGTCGCAAGGTGACTAGATACTTGTGAAGTGCTCTTCGTGAATCGTGACGCTATCAGTCACATCAAGCCAGACGCTATAATGCTTTTAGGTAGCAATGCACAGGTCCATTGAGTGCCCTTTAAATTGTTCCCATCCGAAGATTAAATCTGAGATGGTAGACTGAGGTGAGGTTCTAGTAACCCCTTGGCGATCGCAGTTTGTGAAACGCCCCAGACGATTCCGAGCTAACGAGAGTGCATCCATTAGCAAGCAGGCAATTGGCCCGGCGGAACGAAGGAGCCCCTATGTATTATGCATGGTTCATTTCCCTGATCTCCTGCGAACATAGTCAGCACTCGGTCTATTTACTCTTTGCTCTTGCCAGAGAGCGCAAACGCAGGCCGAATGTGCGACCCCCCCCCCCCCCCCCCTCCCTCGCCGCTATAATGTCAGCTGAAGTCCCGCGGGAGTTACCCCTCAGATGAAACGACAGGCGCTCCTTCCGACCTCCTCTCGAAGGCGCGCTCTTCGGGACCGTCCCCGAACAGGGCAGCAGGCGATCCTTCCGACCTCCTCTCGAAGGCGCGCTCTTCGGGACCGTCCCCGAACAGGGCAGCAGGCGATCCTTCCGACCTCCTCTCGAAGGCGCGCTCTTCGAGACCATCCCCGAACAGGGCAACAGACGATCCTTCCGACCTCCTCTCGAAGGCGCGCTCTTCGAGACCATCCCCGAACAGGGCAACAGACGATCCTTCCGACCTCCTCTCGAAGGCGCGCTCTTCGGGACCATCCCCGAACAGGGCAACAGGCGATCCTTCCGACCTCCTCTCGAAGGTGTGCTCTTCGTGACCATCCCCGAACAGAGCAACAGGCGATCCTTCCGACCTCCTCTCGAAGGCGCGCTCTTCGTGACCCTCCCCGAACAGAGCAACAGGTGATCCTTCCGACCTCCTCTCGAAGGCGCGCTTTTCGGGACCATCCCCGAACAGAGCAACAGGCGATCCTTCCGACCTCCTCTCGAAGGCGCGCTCTCCAGGACCATTCCCGAACGGAGTGCCTTTCGGATCATCCTCTAGCCGCGGAGTTCCCGTGCTTCTCATTGTCTAGATTTTAAGCCTCTCTTAGTCTAAGTCTATGTTGAATCTTCTTGGTATTAAAGACTGGAAGAAAATTTGGTTAGCCATAATGGGCTGTGTAGTCGCACGCCTCGTGGTCGACCCCTTCATCAGCTGCGATCCCGAGTGTTTATGGCAACACAGTGAGGTTGTCCCCTTTGCATTCTCTGTCACTCAAGAGCTCACCAGCTACATCTGAGTCTTCGAGAGAGGATCTGGGGACCAGTGGCCACAGATAAGTGCCCCATGTTACGGGAAGCCTCCAGACGACGTCCCAGCCGATTGATAGGCTCCATTCAGTCCCCCTGCTTGACGGACGCAGATGACGCACACACGCAGATGGCACACCCGAAGCGCAGCGCAAGAGAACGTTCTGCCTGCTAAGGCATTCCAAGCCGCTGCGAAGAGCGTCCTTAGCCACGGACCCGTCAGTGAAGAGCGTCAGGATTGCTACTCGGCAGCCATCGATGGTGCCTCGATGGACTTGTTGGTTATGGACTATATTACGTTATGGACTTACCGGCAAGAATAAAAAAGCGGTGCCAGAAGAGCACGCGCGCCTCAGTCCATATCTAGCTTAGGCCATGGAAGGCCGGTCCTAAACGATGCTGTTTAGGTGAGTGCTTAAGCTGAGTGGTCGTGCAGGCTATTGTGACCGCGGCTCTGAAAGTGGCGCAATGCAAACGGATTCAGTCGCTCGTGACCGCGGCTATCTCTGACAGCAATGCAAACCAAACGGATTCAGTCGCTCGTGACCGCGGCTATCTCTGACAGCAGTGCAAACCAAACGGATTCAGTCGCTTGTGACCGCGGCTATCTCTGACAGTAGTGCAAACCAAACGGATCCAGTCGCTACTCAAGCGGCGATATGACCACCTCCCAGAAGTTCCGATTGTTAGGGTTCGGACAGAGCCGTAACGCGGACCCGTCGGCAGCTCTACGATCTTTGAAACATCAGACAATCCGTGGCTTTTGGGCCGTTACGGGACACCAGCCCGGTAAGCCGTGTAGGGTTGAGGGGGACGCCATATACTGCGACCTGTGCGGACAAGGCGCAATCCTGCAGGCCGCATTATGGACCCCAATCACCATTTCCATATACAGATAACCGGTAGCGATCGCTTCGCCGATACACACGTGCCGGGCCAGGTACATCAGGGGCACATCAGGTACACCAGGGTGCATCTGTGAAAGGTGCATGCGTGCGGCGCGCTGATGGTGGACTGCTGAACCCTCTTCAGGATACCAAGCGATCTGGTACACCGGATGATAGTGCGCAGCGGGTAGTCACGTACTCATTGGGGATAGCGTTGTGCCGGAATTAGCAGACAAGCAGGTCTCGGTCAGCAAAAGGACGTCTTTCGCGCCGTTGATTACTATACAGGCACGCTGGCAGACCGTTTGCGTATGGTTCCGAATTGCTTGTGTCTGACTTTTTAGAGCAGCCACGTTCCACTGCGTACAGCCAGGAAGAAATCGCCCAGGAACGTGGAGCTCTTGGGCCTGACGGGAAGGAATATGGCTGCCACAGAAGGCCAAAAGACATGCGAGACACCTGGAAGCACAAGGCCGCAGGCGAAAGTCGCTGAGGGTCATTACCACGGTTTGTTTTTACACAGATGGCCCTCTACACTAGCTCTCTGTCTCAAACGGCTGGGTAAGAAAAAATCGTTGACGATGTACTACGGCATGGTCTTGTGTTTCACACTCCAAAAGTCGATTGTCATGTTTTCCTTTAGAGGTGGCATCGGCTAGTCATGCCGGACCGGTGCCTAGGCCGTCTTCCGCGTATTCTCGTGAAGACGTCCGGTTAAGTGCGTTCGACGAAAGATGAGAAGGGTTAGAAGCACCACGAGAAAAGAAAAGCAACCGTTCGTCGGGGCTAGCTCCGAGCTGAAAAGCATCCAAACCAGTAGTCTGGGGGGGGGGGGGGGGAGTAAACTCCAAATCGTGCCGCTTACAATGTGGGCACTCGGCTTGTACCGCAGGTCAGGATTTCGTCTTCGGAGACCTCATCTTGGGTCTCCTCGAAGATATTATCGGGGAGCTTGTCACCGCCGACCCAAACTGAGAAGTTGAGTGTGCGGCCACGAAGGCAGAGGGCAGGTGGCATTTCGCAGGACGGTATCCTAAAAGTGCACGCAGCTTCCTCCCATCTCCACTCCAAACACCTGAGTTAGCCCTCGTGCGGTAGGCGAGACCCATTCCTCTGCCACCTCCTTCTCTGTCACCGCCACTGACCACCTCCATCGGCAACGGTGCTGATACACGACTGGAGCGGCGGCTGGACAGCGCAGGGACGTATCCGCCCGCACCGGCAGGCCCAGCGAACAGACTTGCGGCAGTCGCTGCTCTTTCCCTGCCGGGATATACCGCGTAGCGATGCACCCCTTGTGCAACGGCTAGGCTGCCGCAGACAGGCTGCATGTGGAAGATTGGGTAGAAACTGCGTAGATATCATACAGGCCTTGTCGCATCAATACTGTTGAACCCCTTCGGGTCACATCAATCGTGTACAAATCCTTCGGGTCACATTAATTCCGTTAAAGCCCTTCGGGTCGCATCGCTTCCGTTGAAATGACGTACTACGTGACCTGACACGTGGGCCACGTGCTGAAGCCTCCGTGGAAAGTCGTGAGGGAGCTACTGTAGAGCAAGCATAACACAAGCCACGGAGGGTCGGAGTGTCTCCTGGCAGAATTGAACAGCTCGTGTTGTCTTCGGTCCAGATGAAGCCAGTGAGGAGCCCGCTGTTTATAGGTGACCAGATGGCTCCGTGGGGAGCGTCTCCGGCTTCCCCCGTCGGACCCTCAGGTTCGATTTCCGGCTGATGACGTGACCTGTGGACGTGTATATGACGGCTGCCGGCGCCCCGTCGAGGTGCGTCGCTCAGTCTTGTTTAGGAGTCCGTTCGGTTGACCAGTTGAACGGTATAGTGAAGGAGCTCGGAATACGCCATCTGTTGGGCGGGCCCAGGCCACTTTGTTCCCGCCCGCCACTCACCGACCCCAGGCGGAACCGGGCCGGGGCGTGACCGCCGCCAACAGCAGAACGGAATTTCCGGTGGAGCTCGTGTCGGGTGGAAAGGAGGGGACAACTTAGCCACCGGACATGTCTAGCTATGCTTTGCACGCGTGCATAATAGTTTCCAAGTACACTGTTGTCTGGGCTGTTAACAAAGACTCAACATCAGCCATATGAATTGTTTTCTAGTGTGGCCGTTAGTGCGCTATGGGTACAAAAGCAACATGAGTCATAACACTGGGCTGAACACACTACAAACTGTGCATCTTTCCTACATCGCTGGTAAAACGTGACTATTCAACCTAAACCATGTAGCTCATGTGACTACTGTATTCCATGCGACTATTAAACCGTACCCAATGCCTCTTAGATGGCGCAGTGTTTATGCAACGTAATGCATGTCAATGTGAACAGGAGTTGAGATGACCTGACAGCTATTATATACATGATATTCGTTAAGAATGTTGTCTTTGTTAATGAACGTTGAGTCACAGACCTTGCTCACTGAACCCAAAAGTTTAAACATAAAGCGAACATTAGGTGCTTATCAGTGTTGACAGCGCGCCCTCCCCCCCAGCAAACACGTAATCAAATGACACGCATTTCCAACACTTTAACCAAACCCATAACAATAAATCTTAGACTATAAAATGCACTAGCTTTGTACAGACAACGTCCACATTATTCTCCGGCATGAACTAGTTATTTTTAGACGGGGTTTCGGTTTGAGGATGAGAATTAATTTACATATTTGCAATGGGGCTGGTCTCTGTTTTTTTATGGCAAGATCTTAACAGTCAAATGGTTCTTACGACACCGAATCTCATGGGTTGGTTGCGGAAAGAAAATAATAATAAATAATGATAATGATAAAATAATAAAACAAATAATAAAAATAACAATAAGAATAATAATAAAATCACCAATGGGAGTCTCAGAAGCTTTTTTTCGTTTAGAACTTGCTTGTTGAACCGCAGCCGGATGGGTTTTTTAAATTCTTCAACATATGATGCACTTTCACCCCACATCAAGCACGTCATACAGTACACAGCACCAAGGGTAGACATTAACGTTTCAAGCCAGGCATGCATGACTTACAATTCGCTTACCGGATGGGCATACAGGTTGTGAGAAAGACAACCAAGTTAGGTTTCCCTTCAAATAAGTTTGGTTTTGTCATGCTATGCCAACATTAAGGTTACACTTTTGGCATCTAATTTCATCTTAACACACAAAGCTTCATCCCCAGATGATAACGTAAGACAGTCGTCCAGGTCCTGATCTCGTTGGTGTTAATGGTGTTCCTGCTGATGTTGACGCGGGTGCTCGTGTTGGTGTTGACGTGAATGTTCTGGTTGATATTGATGATGTTCCTATTATAGTTTTTCTCGGCGTTGTTTATTAAGTCGATGTTGCCTTCTCGATGAAGACGACGCATACCTGTTGTACCTGTTCGGAGCAGACGGCTGCTCCGAACAAGTTATACGTCAGCGAATCGTTATACGGTCTTAACCGAGCTTGTAATTCACGCGTGTCGGGTTTGAGAGGCAAACATCTAACGTCTGGTGTTAGTGCACACATTTCCGCACATTTAGGTAGCTTGATATTTTGCTGCTACGGAGGATGTAAACACTGGAGAATGACGCACGATTTATTATAAGTTTCACCTCCCACCAGGAAGTATGGGTCGGAAGTTTGTTGAATCACTCTTGCTTGAACCGAATCCACATCGCTGCGAAAAAACAAGCTTCTTGAATTCTTCGAAATTTAAGGTATTTTGAGGCTGCAGGTTCACCTTGAAGAAGTTTACATCACACCCAATCTGACACAGTTTAATGCAAAGGCGAAATTTATAATTGTATCATCCTCGTGATTGGATGTTGACTGAGAAGGCTACAGCCGCGAGTGCCTTGATTCAATTATGCCAAACTTGAGCTGCAGAATGGTGCTAATGCCGCCTGTGATCTTGGGCGAACCCATGCAGCAGAAAACGGCCGGCAGGCCCACACTGAGCCTACTCATTTCCTGACCATCTCGATGAATCCCGCATCTAACGAGCTGTTTTCGCCTGGTGCATTTCTTCTTGAACGTGACACTTTCCGCTAACTCTTGAAACCCTTGAAGTGATCTGAATGTGGCATTCTCTACCCTGTTGCGGCTCGCCGGTGAAGTCTGCTCAGGAGGCCCGCTTGCGTGACTGGAACTAAAATGAAACTTTTACGTCTGCTCGTCCAACAAGGTAAATAACAGCTCGCTGATCTTTGCCCAAAGGGATTTAATTTGTACATGTTCACTTAGGCCATGCTATACATTTGCGTGAAAGCACATTTTCAAAAAAGCGTTTTTTAAAGGGAATGTTTCGCGTTTGAAAATATTAAAGCAAGCCTCAGATATAATAAAATGAGGTTCCTTATAGCTACTGGCATACTTTTCAATGGAGAATACTGTTCTCGACAACAAGATTTATCTGCTCCTCGATACGCCCTTGTTTGATTACGCCATGAAGCGTTTGTTTGATCGCATTCACTTGTAGTCGTCTAATCTTCCGCGAGGTGGCACGCGGCAGTGCTGGATGTGTGGACCGTAGGACCACTTTTGAACGGTGATCTGACCTGACCCTTGTGGTAGAACAAATAAGGACGGAATGGACTCCCCCAGTCTTAACGCTTACTCCTGTGCCCTGAATATCCGTTTTGATGCGTTAAGATATGTTTTAACTGCATGTATAAGAACGACAGTGTTTTCTTTTCGCGACCTCTGGAGATCTCACATTTGACCTACGGTCAAAAACTTAAGGTGCATTCTTCGTATTTTGACGAGATCTTCGCAATGACACCTTTGTTTTTCACGCACGACGTGATCAGGCGTAGATTCAACAGTGTGTTCCACATTTGTTTGGGATTTTGAACTGTAAAGCCATTCTGACGACTTTTGGTGCAACCTCAGCCCCGTCCTTAAGACCTAGAGCCTTCTAATTTCTGAGCCGCACGCCCGCGAAGATGTACAGGCTTTGTTGAAGAGACTATTTCAAGACCACCCTCGCATCCATCACGTCATAATAGCGCCATTTAAATTCTGTCGTTCTATTGGCTGTGCGGCGATCAAGGTAAAAAACGTTGTTGTCGAGTCGTTCATATCTGACTTTCGTGAGCACGATTTCTAGATATAAAGGCCGTCAGTTGGCTCTCAATCAGTCTTGTGGAAGTTAGGATGATGTAACCAAACAATGACGTATTGAGGAGCAAAACTACTAAACAGAGAAACTGTGCTGTCTACAGCAGCCTTTTCCACTTAAAAATATATCAACAACAGCTATAATTGAGCTTATTTCCCCATAACTGATGTTTGCTTCAATATATTTCTCTGTGAACATTCTCTTTATTTGTTTTAGCACAAATTTAGAGCGAAAGGTATTAGCAGCCTGAAACTTGTAACTGCTGAGAGAAGCACGAGGCTCATGTCGCGCAAAATATATTTGGTCCACCCGATCATGTCCACCCACCTATGCAAAGATGACGTCATTAAAGCTATTTTTGCCGAATTTTGATTTTAGATTTTTTCTTGGCATCGATTGCAGGCGATAGTCTCATCTTCGAAATAGCTAACAAACAGCCTTACGGAATGATTGAGACGAGGTATTAGTATCTCAGATGAAACAATTGTCCGAGCTATCATCCCCGTGTGGTGTGTTAGTACGTGCACAACATTTCGGCGAGTGAACTGTCCAACCGTCATCAGGTGTTAGGGAGTCCTGAGAAGGACTGGGGGATGTTACAGCCATGTATGCTATGTATGTATGCCATGTATGCCTTACAGTCATGTATGCATCACAACCCGAATGCATTCGTCAGAATTGCTGGGATTCAAACCACGGCCTTCTGATTGCGAGTCCAGTGCTATAACAGCTGAGCTAACCAGAAAGAACAATCCGTAGGTGTTTGAACTTAGTGTTATGCATCTCCTGGATATTTTTGAATTTTCCAAGGAACTGGTGGTTGTTATTTTGGGCTGATGGGGTTGTTGGCCAGAACGCTTGGCTCACTGATGGGGTTGCTAGCCAATGCCACGCGCACGGCCTCCTTGACCTTTCTGACTTTCCAGCTTTGCTTTCTGCCGAGGATAGTAACATCCTGTCTGTGAAGCGGACTCGGGCTCCATTTGTTGTGGAAGGTACCGGTTAGATGATTTATTTCCCTCTTCCCAGTTCCGTCATCGTCGACGAAGGCATTTACGCGGTGCTGAGGCAGCTCACGAAGCCTACCTTGACTGTTGCGGAGTGATGTGACTGGAATTCAGGGACCGGCTAGTTGCCGTTGGTTTTCGGTATATTGGTGTCCCCAACCTGCTGGTGGTCCTCTCGACCTGTAGTCCAGGAAAGGCAGCCAGCTGTTAGCTTTACGACTCATAGTGAACTGTGTGGACGGTCGCTAGCTGTTGATGTGGTCTTGGAATGTCATTGCGTCTACCTGGTGTTGCCAGAGAATGAAAGCGTCGTCGGCGTGATGCGGATATACTGCGGATTTTGGTGATGCAGTCTCATCTCCATGTCTTCATCATGGGGTGAAGAAGATCACATCAAAATATGTGGAAACGCAAGAACAGCAATATAACCTCTAAGCTAATAGCACAACCAATCAAGGTGATCGTAAGACTGAGTGATTAGCAGCTATCACCACAAGAGGAGCCAATGCTGAATACATTAGTATAATTCACAACCTCATACGTGCGAATAACCTACATGGACACCATATCTCTCACAGGAGAGTGCAAAGTAAATCGAGAGAGAGCAGGGAGATGGGCTACACTGGAAAGTCAGACAAACATTGGATAAAGCCATACTGCCAAGGCTAAATGTGGCCAAGGAAGAACGAGCAGGCATCAAGGAACTAAAGAATGACGACAGCATTGTGATAGTGCCTGCTGACAAAGGCAACGTCACAGTAGTCAAGACCTAAAAGTACACTCGCAAGCTAAACCTGGTGAGTGATGAGACACACAAAAAATGAGAATAGATCTTTCGACAACAACCGAACGAAAACTAACTCAGGTTTTGAAGAACAACAAGGACGAAGGAAAACCAACAGATGCACCGTTTAGACATCTAAGTCAATATTACAGCAGACGTGGACAATGTAGTGAATCTATATGGAAAAGTTCGTAAGTTGCTTTTGGAACCCAAAGGGATATGGGCTGCTTTTAAAGACTCGGGTGATCTCGGCTACCCTCCTTCCGGCGTAAAAGTGCATTGACTTAAGGTCAGTTTTCCCGATGAAGTGGGTTTGTGAAGCTAGCCTTTGAACGGGACACTTGTAGCTGTTTGTGTTCCGACTTATTTTTACGGTGGAAATGACGCGTGAGGGACTTCGTTCTCATGACCTATGTCGTCAACTAACCTCCCAAATTTGCTGGGTTTTGGGTTCCTCGGACCAACGGTCTAGCTTGTGTCATGTTCACGATTGTTGCAAATCTTATTCATTTTTGATATCTATGTATGCCAAAATGTCACGAATTTTGTCGCAAAATTGGCATCACCATATTTTAAGGTGAAAAGTCAAGCTAACAAGCACGCGTTATAAAATGGCTCATGCATGTCTCGGCTCGACCGATATACGTTCGTTCGATTTGATCATAATGCGACGCACACTTTTCGTCTTTGGGAAGGGCAATGCGGGTAGATGTGACTCAGAGTAAGTGTGTCCCAATGAGAATGTCGTCTAATTCATCAGACCAACACCTATGAAAGCCCGAACCTAACCCACCCAATTATGGTGTCCACAAACGGTAATTCATTACAGTCGTGGACTTTTCGGTTGTTTGCCCTCGATCGAACCGGTCTCTGTGAAACGCGTTTTTTGGCGTTCCAAGTTTTCGCGAACGCTTCCCCATACGGGCGAACTTCACCTGCGGCTAAGGGCCGTCACCATCACTCCAGCTACCAAGTTGGTCCCTAGAGTGATCTAAATTAATGATGTTTTTAGCTACGATGGGGCAAGCATTAGGTCCCATACAGAGAACCGTGCATGGTCTCCATGTAGAGATTTATTCATCAGGATCAGAGCTATCCATAGAGGCACCGTATACGCGGGACTCAACAAGAGAGAAGCGAGGTACTTTTTCAAGCTGCTTACGCGTTTGAGCAACATTTGGGATATCACCCACACCACCCTCCCATGCATCTGCGTTCGGTCAAGCCGCTTGGCATCACATGACTATCGGATCTCTTTATCCCGATGTGGTGTTGTCTTCTGACGCATGTACATTGGCCCATTCTAGTGATGTTACGCGGACACTTGCGGCGGACCTGTGACGCTCACGGTGTTACCAGGTACGGCGGACCTGTGACGCTCACGGTGGTACCAGGTACGGCGGACCCGTGACCCTCACAGTGTTACCAGGTACGGCGGACCAATGACGCTCACAGTGTTACCAGGTACGGCGGACTTGTGCCCCTCACAGTGTTACCAGGTACGGCGGACCTGTGACGCTCACGTTGTTACCAGGTCCAGCGGACCTGTGACGCTCACGGAGTTACCAGGTACGGCAGACCTGTGACCCTCACAGTGTTACCAGGTACGGCGGACCAGTGACGCTCACAGTGTTACCAGGTACGGCGGACCTGTGACGCTCACGGTGTTACCAGGGTCGGCGGACCTGTAACGCTCACCGTGTTACCAGGTACGGCGGACCTGTGACGCCCACGATGTTACCAGGCGTTTCAGCAGAGCTGTGTCCTGCAGCGCCGCAGCGGCAGACTTACCAACAACACTGACGACACATCCGCTTATTGGGAGGGCATCGATGCGTCAACCTGACTTGAACACACTGTCTGCGACGTTTTCCCTGTAGTGTATTGACCGTCTTAAATTGCATAAACGCATTTGTTTGAATAATTTACATTAAAGAGCCTTCGTTCCCTTGGCACCCTCCAATGTGTACGCAATCCGAACGAAGTGAGAGACTAGCTTGAAAGCTCCACTGGAAAATAAACATGCAGAGCATACCAAGGGAGAGCTTTGCCGGAAAAATGAGCATGTTTATAAGTCAACTGACATCAGTTACATCACTGATGATCTTACGAAGTTGGAGAAAGAATGATCATCGTTTTCAACTGTTCATAACCATGTTTAAATATGCGATTAGGGGAATATATTAAATAATTTATTGATAACTGCATTCTATAACATAGCATTAACTTGTGAGTCTTAATCTTTGCGCCAGACAGTAAACGATACCGTTATAAACATGATCATGTATCGACATTTGGAATTTTTTGACGTTTGCACTCGCATATTGGGTTACCAAAATGTTGTATGCAAGGTCATGCAATGGTGAGTTAAGCAAATTGTGTTGTTACCGTCCTTCACAACATCTATGCTGCGGATGCCTTCCGCGGTGAAGGCCCAGAACTCATTAGTCACGCATAATTCCGCCACCACCAGAGAACAAAAAACACAAGTTGTAGAAACGTCTTCATTTCAAAAACAGAGAACACATGCACAACGTTTGAGAGACATGAAATAGTCAAGTGGGCCTCGTTAGCACACATAAACAATGTGGTTCAGCCACGTCGCGGGCATGAGCTCAACTCGGGCCTGGCGGTCCGCTCTTCTGGGAAGCTCCCACAGCCAGAGGCGCTAGCCGGCCCGGCTCGCAACGCGCGCATCAAAACCGCATGAAAGTGGAGACGAAGAATGGGATCGCAAACCCACCCTTACTCTGTGACAGAAAACGCATTTTTAACACTCGATGAGTACACAGTTCACGATAGCAGCGCTAGATCTAGTGAAATGCCGCACAAATTGAGCGTATAGAGTATGCACCATGTAATGTCTGTTCAGTATATTCTGTCTAGAGACGGGCAGGGTGCGCGCTGCGGATTGGCAGGATCGTGTTCCTACTTTTTCAGAGCGTCAGCACTAATGTGCATTTTTTTCAGGCGTCATGCGTGGAAAACGTGTTGAAAATATTCGAGAGATACAGCAAGTTGAAGAAATTAAAAGAGTCCTGTTTTGGAACATCTCATTATTGATATGTTTCAAAACATTCATTATTGACGTGTTCCAAAACGTTCTTCATTTACATCTTTCAAAACATGTCATTATCAGCATATTCCAAAACATGACAAAGTATTTGCTCACATGCTCCCAGGTTATGTAGGTATGTGCTCAATCTGTTATTTGTTAATCCTTAATAAACATGAGTGGTCGTGTTATGCACACTGCAATTGGTGAAACGAGCAATGCAAAATTTCCATCTAATTTTTTTTCTTACACGGACTCATGAAGTGACTCCAACCGAAAGGGCAATGCTCAGTCAATACCGTATGTGTAGGCATGTGAACAAATGTGAAGGTCACATTTGTGTTTTTTTTAACTCTCAATCCTAAAAACTAACAAAATGAAGATAGATGAATGGACATTAAAATAAATAGCAAAAATGCACTGCCTAGAACATTCAAGATTGTTGTTGGTATCTCGTAAGCGAGAATGAGCAATCGACAGAGGTGAATAGGGATATGATGCAGCTTATTTCATCTGAGGTATATCAAAATCAGAAGAGTCCAGGTAAGTTGACTTTAAATCATCACCTCATTTGTTAGAATATTCTACCTAGCAATGAAGAGTTTCTAATTGTTCTCACTAACCATTGCTCACCTTCGGAAGGGGCGCTACATGCGGGAGTCATAACGGAGAAATCTGCCGGATTATTATGTTCCCACATTTTAGGCAGGGCACCACGGGGTTCGTCACAGGGATGAGTTTATGCTCAGAGGTCTATGACATATAATCGTCTGCTACCCAGCTACAAACATGGCCTACAATATTCTTAACAGTGAATTACATTGTCCTCCCCCGGGGAGTCACTCGCCTTCTCGCGAACACGCATTAACGGCACACTCCAACCGCACAAAATGGATGAACGATGTGTCGAAACGGATGGCGCGTGTCGAAAGCTGATGCCGGTTCTCTCGGAGACCCCTGCACTGGCGTCGGCCCTGCCGAGCGCGCCTCACCGCGCGCCCGTCCGCCGCGCCGTGGCCAGTTCCTTGAGCGTTCTGCCGTCGCGTCGCCTATGCCACCAGGATGTGCGGCGCAGTCAACAGGATGGCGATGGTCGCCACGACCGTGAACAGCGTGAACACGATCAGGCAGAAGCGGTCCACCACCATGGCGGCGAACTTCCAGTCACTGATAATCTCGCGGATCTCATCGTCCTTGCGGATGCGCGCCGTGATGAAGCGCAGCTCGCGCAGCAGTGCCTGCAGCTCGCGGTGCGTGCCGGCACAGCCGCTCGACGGCGTGTACTCGAGGCCGCCGTAGCCGCCGGTGGGCGCCAAGCCCCGGAAGTCGTCGTCCATGTCCAACACGTTGGCCAGCAGCGACTTGGAGGAGCGCTCCTTCAGCTCCAGCTCCTTCATCTTGTTGTTCATCATGATGGTCTTGCGCGTGATCTTGCGGCCGGGCCGTGACATGCGCAGGAACCACGGCAGCCAGTTGAGGAACAGCGTACTGATCTGTGGGGCGGGGAGGTGTCAACCGGCCTGGGTTCAGCGCTCATTAGAGGAACGGGAACGTGTCTTTTGGCCTGAGTCGGCGCCGATTAGAGGAACGGGCATGTGTCAGTTGGCCTGTGGTCAGCGCTCATTAGAGGGGCGGGGAGGTGTCAGTTAGCCTGGGGTCAGTGCTCATTAGAGGGACAGGGAGGTGTCAATTGGTCTGGGGTCAGCGCTTATTGGAAAGACGGGAAGGCGTCAGTTGGTCTGGGGTCAGCGCTCATTAGAGGGACAGGGAGGTGTCAGTTAGCCTGGGGTCTGTGCTCATTAGAGGGACAGGGAGGTGTCAGTTGGTCTGGGGTCAGCGCTCATTAGAGGGACAGGGAGGTGTCAGTTAGCCTGGGGTCAGTACTCATTAGAGGGACAGGGAGGTGTCAGTTGGTCTGGGGTCAGTGCTCATTAGAGGGACGGGGAGGTGTCAGCTCACACCCAAACAAGATATATCCTGCTGGCACTGCAGCTTTGCACGGAGAATCGATCTGCCCAGGGCAAACGGGAAGGAGCGCAGGTTCATCTCTCTGCTGACAAGCGAATTTGTACCTCAGAAGTAAAGAATATGACCAAGGTTGCCAAGTGTACGGGCCGGATAGGGTTGGCTATCTGTTACAAAATTGCACTGGTGTATATATATATATATATATATATATATATATATATATATATATATATATTTACATATAAACATGCGTGTGCTGTCTTTCAGCCCTGCGGTGGCTTGGCGTTTCGGCATGACGAAAAATTAAAAAAAAATGGAAGGGATGACGGAAAGTGCCGATGTTTGGGAAGCAAAGCGCGTTGATTGATAAACGCTTTCTGCGGCATATACCAACGCAGCACGGAACTTACCCACTGCGGCATTCTGTGTGTGTCTGCCGTCCTGTGGTGGTAGTTAAGAACCACAACAGTGAGCACGACTGAGGATGCAACCATGAACATGATGCAGTTGAAGTACGTCCCTGCAACAGACGGTGTGCACCGTTCGATCAGCAGGGAACCAGCACCGATCTGAATAAAAGCCGCTCTTCAAGCCACACTATCTGCTTGAGGAGTTCATGACACAGACTACCTCCCTATCGCTTCCGCGTGTGAGACATGCATGACTATCGAGATCTTGACGCTACCGGCTACGCCCACCCCCACAGCTGAGTACACATCGCTGCACACAGAATGCAACGTCCGCCTGGCGACAGGGTAAGTCCCGGGGCCGGGTGTCCCTGGGACGGGCCTCTGTTTGCCGGGCCTCCGCGGGCCGATCGGGTGTCACCCTCCACCGCGCGCCGGGAGATCAAGCCTACCACACCGCTGTGGCGGTCAGGAGCAGAATTAAGTGGAAGGCGCACAGTCGCAGGGGAGATCAGCACAAGGATCGCTGCTGCAGTTAGGATCAGGAAGACAAGACGCGAGGCTACGGCGGACACCAGAAGAGGCACGGCAGCAACGGACACCAGGAGAAGAGTCGCAGCTAGAACGGACACCAGGAGAAGAGGCACAGCTACGACGGACACCAGGAGAAGAGGCACAACAACAACGGACACCAGAAGAAGAGGCGCAGCTAGAACGGACACCAGGAGAAGAGGCACAGCAACAACGGACACCACGAGGCACAGCTACAGCAGCATCAGGGCAAGGGAAGCGGTTACAGCTTAAATCAGGAATCAAGGGAAAGCGGTTACAGCTGAGATCAGGAATCAAGGTAAGCGGTTACAGCTGAGATCAGGAATCAAGGTAAGCGGCTACAGCTGAGATCAGGAATCAAGGGAAGCGGTTACAGCTGAGATTAGGAATCAAGGGAAGCGGTTACAGCTGAGATCAGGAATCAAGGTAAGCACAAAATTCGGTCGGAGATCAGGGCAAGAGACAGCTACGCCGGAAGTCTGGATAACAAGGAAAACAGCTCCAGCGTATGCCGGGAATACCATGTGCACGGGCGCGGGTAGGAGCAGGAGGAAAAGGTGCACATAAGCGGTTCGGATTAAGACAAAGTACACAGCACAGGCTGGGATCATGACTGCAACGTTCGCGATTGCAGTTGGAATCAAGATGGTAAGGACAAAAGCTGCAGCAAGTACCATGGGTACAAAGGATCCAGTCACAGTGGGATCAGGGGTGACGCCAAGGAATTTAGTTTCAACGGCATTAGGAAGACTAAGTACAACTACTGCAGGGACCAGGACGGTGTGGCCTTAACACAGCCTTCAGTTGGCTTTGAACAATAGGACAGACGACAGAACTTTTGCAATAATATCGCCGTGAACGACGAAGATGGGCGGCTCCGGGTTCATTGAATGCGACGCTGTCACCATTTTCCCAGTGTGTGGCTGGCTATTTGGACTCCGTCCTCAAAACTCGCAATATCCGAGCCCAACTTTGAGGCTGAAGCGGCCGCAGAGTGAGTGGAGGAGGCAGCAATGTCGTCGGGGTAGGCTGCACATCCATGATCCATGCCGTTATAATCCCGTTCAGCTCGAGAAGCATGGTGCAGTCAAGGAACCCTCCGGAGGGCGCAGTCTTCAGTGGCGATGAAGGTATACTCAATAAAGGCATAAGTTGCAGGCTATTGATCTGATTGCAACCATTCACATAGATAGTTGTAACATTTGGAATGTGATTAACCACCTCTTGAGTATCTGGACGCCGGCATGATTGATTATAAGTAAAACAATACAAATGCGTTTTGCAGGCATTCTGGTATGACCGACGTTGTTATTTATTATAGTTAGTCCCGCACCATATAAGTAACTTACGGCTGATTAAGATCACAGGGAAGCTGTTCATGTTATGTCTTGCCAACGTCAGTTTCCCGAAAAACGCCAGAATGCATTGATCGCGGCGAGGAACAGAAAAACAGCCCCGGAACGAATCCAGCGGTCGTGGCTTAGGGTCAAAAACAGACGACAAAAACCGTTATTTGATTTCCACTTCCAATCTGCTCTTGCAATCAACAACCAGACGTCGACCACTGCGGCCCCAGCTGGGACGCGAGTTCGTTGGACCGAGATCAAAGACGGCAGACAGCGGCGGTGATGAACCCGATCGACCGCGGCATTGCTCCATCGGCCCTTTAGCGCGGGAGGAGGGGCGAACAACACCTCATTGCGCTTCATCCCAACCCACACACGGGCACAACAGTCGTTGTCTCGCCAGGGTCATGGGTACACATGTCGTTATCGGGGCAGGTTGTCCGAAGTCCACCCTTCACTCCATTGACGGGCGTACAGGCGACCATGGTTCGGACGGCCGGCGACGGCGGTGCGTCAGACGGCGCATGCGCGGTGGCCAGCCGGTCACCTGTCTGTGCAATCAATGGACCCGGCCGCGGCCGGCGCCTTACCTGGCAGGGCGTGGCGCACAGTGCAGCAGGAGACCGCGTCCCTGTCAAAGGTCATCTAGCGCGTGCAAGCTACGGTCCGGGTGTTGGGGAACCCCGACAGACATGGAAACCATGCGGAGTGCGGAGGTGTCGAGGTGCATGATATTGGAAATGTAGATAATTGGAAAATGAGGATGCAAAGCGCATGCATAAAATTGCGAGAGTAGTTATCTTAAGGGATAGTCAGCAGCGTGTCTCGAAGGCATCAAATGGGAAATGCTTTCAGGTAACCTGGTGGAAAACAGTTCTGTAATTGGGCATGCAGCTCGTAAAGGGATAACGATTGTCGACTGTGAATTTTGGATTGTATCTTGACTGGTTACACAAACCGAACGAAATCAAGTTCAAATGAGTCGCTTTCCTGAGTTTTAGCTGGTACACCTTTCTCTGTGCTCCCATAGGTGTAGTATTTTATAAAAAAGTTCGGTCTCCATATACTCCAGGCATCGGCAAAACTTTGAACGTATTGGAGAAGGATGGTGCGAAACATTAAAACGAAAACCGCCTTAAATCTTTACCAAATGACAACTTAATTTGTTAGCATAAAGCCAGAACATAATGTTTGTCCTGGAATGCTAAGCACAACTCACATCCTGTTCACTGAAACGCACTGAGAACGGATGCGACTTCCTCAAAGACAGCAATGATTAACCAATGGACTTATTCCGCGCCACTCCCGTCGGCTGCGCCTCATTGGGCCCATACCGAGGGCGTGCGGCGGTGCGGTGCGGCCACCGCGCTCTGGGGGCTTGCAGCAGCAGGTACCGTAGAGGCCGGTGCGAGCTGTTCAGGGACGAGAGCGCAGGAGCTCTCATGCGAACTGTTCAGGGACGGGAGCGCAGGAGCTCTCATGCGAACTGTTCAGGGACGAGAGCGCAGGAGCTCTCATGCGAACTGTTCAGGGACGAGAGCGCAGGAGCTCTCATGCGAACTGTTCAGGGACGGGAGCGCAGGAGCTCTCATGCGAACGGCGGAGACAGTGGCGCATGTACGTGTGATAGGACCACCCCTTTTGGGAAGTCAGCAGAGAAAGGAGGTGCACTGGCAGAGTGGGGGGCCGCTGGTCCACTGAAGACGGCAGACAGAGGGGCAGACCTTACAGGAAAGGACGGCGACGGCCGCACCGGCCGACGCATCACCGCTGCCGCTACTCTGCCTGCAGGAGGGACGGGCAGCGGGTATGGTGTCTGTGCAGGGGCATCTGGACAATGACGACGTCAAGACCGCAGCGGAGCACCTGACGTTGCAGGTTCGCTGGGAAACTGACCCCGGGTCTGGACGACATTATGGGGTGCTGCGAGGACTGCACGTATCACCACTTCGGAAAAATAGGGAGGGTTGGAAAATGGCGGGTCAACAAGAGCAAGGGCTGTGCGATAGTTGGAACACAGAGCCCAGTTGCGGGGCGGGGCGGGGCGGGTCACTTGAGCAGTCATCTGTGCAAGTACCTATCAGAGGCAGATGATCCGAGTTGCGCGGGAGGAGTTCGTGGGCTATTAGAGAGAATACGATGAGGGACAGAAGAATGGTGATACCTGCAACACGCAAACACCCGTTGTCGGCCGGTGAGGGGCGAGACCGTCGGCGGGTCCTCAGCACCGATTCCAGGCCTACGATTAGTCTACACAGCACGGAATCTGACTGATGGTGGCGGCCATGCGTAACTGGTCAACTACTGATGAATGCCATTCCTCGGGGAAAACGAGCTGTCCGTAGCATCTGGTGCGATTCGCCATTTCATCTACGTGTCCGGTACACTTCTCGGGATAATGAAAGTGGCGTTCCTTGTGCTGAATAAACGAGGTGAAAAGTACCACCACGAGAGCCTGGCAAGCCATGAGTGCACCAGGCGTCGCTCAGGTTCAACAACAGCTGTGATCAGTACCTGGCCGGATTGGGATATGCACAGGCGAAACTGCTCGTATGCATGGGCCTTGAGAAACGCATGCTCTTTTGCCACCCAATCACATTTTGCTTGATCTGTCCCCGGTACACCTTTTCATGACCGTGCGTTCCTGAGCTGAAGTGTTATGCGTAAGCAACTATCAACAACTCCCGCTTTCATTGCCTGTTTTGTAGGAATGGTTCCGACTTTAATCCCCGGATTTAGTTTCGTTTTATATGGCAGGTTTTGATGGGCACCTGCCGACTTGCTCTATGTCAGCAGATGTATGCGGGTTTTCGTTTGGTTATTTCGGGAAGTCATGCACTCAATCGGGCAGGCTTGGAATCTAAGAAAACTTGTAAAAAGCGGTGACATCCGGATTCTGCAGTGTCACTGGCTGCTCCCAAGGTGCAAGCGTTAAAGGCTTTCGCAAACCATGCAAGCAAGTTGGGAGATCCAAAAATCGACGCAATCGTATAGAGCTGGCAGCACCAAAAACCTTCCGCGGGTGGATCGCTTCAAGCCTATATCAAAGTACGGCTTCGGAAGGGAGTGAAGCAATTATGCAGGGAAGCAGGAGGGAAGGGGGGCACTACGTCCACGGGCGGAGGAGAAGGCAGCGGCGGAGGGCTGGTGGCACACCTAAAGGCGGGCACTGCGAGTATGGTCCGTGAGGGCAATACAGCCAGGCGGAGGGAGGCAGCATACCTATGAGAGGCACTGCGTCACTGGTGTTTGGCATCATGGCAGCGACCAGGTTCAAGAACACGGTCAGAGAGAGCAGAATCGTCACCCCTGTAACAAGACGGGCTCGCATGGACCAGCTGGTGCGCCGCGCCGCGCCGCGGTCGGCGGCGCCGGTCCTGGAGCGCTCGGCCCGGGGCGGGGACGTCTAGTGTCGCACCGGGAGCAGGCGGGGCTGGTGAGCTCGGGGTGCTGTGTGTTGCATGGAGCTCGGTCGTGGTTGGCTAGCTTCAGCTGACGCTCACATAAACCTATCACAGCACAACACCGAGCGGAGACGGCATGCGGGAGGCCTACCTATAAGGGGCACTGCCTCTGAGGTTTCTGGCATCATTTCGGTGGTGATGTTTAGGAAGAACGTCAGAGAAAGCAGAATTGTCACCTCTGTCGGAAAACCAGAGATGTCGCCGTCATTCTGAGGAGCGCACAAGGTGACCATGCTGCGGCACTCTGCAGCACGAGACCCGACGACAGCCAGTCCAACACAACCAGAATCGAAAGCTGCTGAGGTTAAGGCTATGGTTCAACTCCGGCAGCGCCTACGTAAAAATGATGGGTGAAGCTCTTCAACTTTAAAGAAAAGTATGCATTCATTTACTATCATTACATCATCTATAGTCTACTATAACTAAGATATCTACAAACTGCAAAATTATCAAGGAAAATACGTAATAAGAAGCATTTTGCACAGTGCAAAAGTATGCCTACTTAATTCCCGCTTATACTTTAACGTAAACTCAACTGACAGAAAAAAGCTTTCGCGGACCTATCGCCAAAGAAACATAAGCTTTTGATCTTGCAATATTGCTCAGTTGGCACTCCTTAGTACCACTCAAACTCGTGCAAGCTGTTGAAACAATGATATCGTTTGACAAGTATTATGTTAATGCATAATTCAACGACACGAGTCTTCCTACTCTTAACCGACATGACACGAGCTTACATGAAATGTATCTCACGTGAAACAAACGAATCAAGCAGCAATGAGAAAAAAATGCGCAGCAACCTATTCTATTGGAAGTCGAATGTACTGAAATGTACTGAAGAAATTTGCATTTGAAATACAGATATAATGCAGCAGTCAAGCCAAATTGTCACACAGTTTCAATTTTAGCCTTTCATTGTGGACAGAGTAATCTACATTTATTCTAAATTCATGGGTTGTTCCCGACGGTGATGAGAATACGTTGGTCGGCCTCTATAGCTGTCGTCAGCGATGGCGAGGACAGCGCAACACGAAAACTAGCATGGAGCTTTAGAGCTTCCCTTTAACCGTCGGGCCATGCACACACGGACTTTTAATTAGTCGCAGCAGTGACTTCTCTATGTTTAATTCGGTGCAACTGAGCAAGCAGCAATTAGCGTGCTAAGATATTTAATGTTAGTGCAGATGGCTAGTTAGATCGCGATCAAAATACAGCTGCCGAGCCACCAAGCATTGAGGAACATCAGGTGAACTGCTGATGGCCGAGCACCTACAGTGATTGACAGCTGCGATTAGTGAGATTAGTCGGCACGCGCGCGGACTTCTGTCGAACTCGCTACATTGCTCAAAATCGACGAGATGTCGAACAGGCACCAGGTGGCCGGGCGTCTGGCGATGGCGTCCCATTGCTCATCACTGATTGGCACAGCCACCGATGGTGGTGAAAAGTGACCGGCTGTCTCTAAGTGCGCTGCTGGCGGCCTTGGCAATTGGAGCGTATGTCCACTGGCATGACCGCGTCAGCTGCTCTCTTACCACGGAAGAACAAAGACGCAAAGCGAGTTTTGCCGTAGCACGTTCAGCAGGCTCATGCGGTTGAGCTACAGGCGAGGTGCGTGGAGATGAAGCCGCAGACCAAACGGGCGAGCATGCGGTGATGCAGGTTAGTGGCCCAGTTGGCTTGTCATCATTGAGGCTTTTCAGTTTAGTTTATTGTGTTTCTCGACCTAGCGACTAAACACGTCAGCAGAAAGGTTTCTCAACTCTGCTTCCTTTTTTAAAGTTGTTCGATGTGAGTGTTAATTGAAGGGCTATCGCCACAGCCGACGTCAATTTGGCGTATATATACAAGACAGATCAATTGCGATGATATACAAATCAACGCAGGCACCATAATTGAGGACACGGAACAAAGTGTTTCTGTCACTAACACCTTGACAACGCTTCCGAAACGAGTCCCACGAGTCACCTAGTAGGAGCTTCTCCACTTCATAGGAGAAAGACAGGCCTTAAGGTCCTGCATTTTTGATATTATGAGTTCAAACATCTTATGTTGCGTTACCTTCCAAATGCCAGGAGGTAATGGTTAAGGCATTGCAATGCTGAGTAATGATTATATTGACGGCACACATTGTTTCGAGCCATGCTCATCCTAAAGAGTGACGCATCTCAAGAATGGCATAACAAAAGTGGCAAACACTTTTGCCGATGAGCGCATCTCGAAACATTGAGTATCGTTAATATAATCGTTATTAAACATTACACAGTCATTTACCCAGTGCCCTCTGGAATATTGGAGATCATGAACTCACTTTCAGCTCAAAGCATTTTCATCGACTATGGTGTATGCACTTCGGCTCCATCAGTCACGGTTAAAAAATACGTGGGTTACGGTCCGACATATGCTACATGCTGTTTCACAGCTGCAATTTGTATAACTGTGCAATATTCTCGCGTATGTTTGACCTATAGATGACCTGTATGTTGCAAAGGCGTTGCGAAGTTTACCTCCTACAATACGGCGGTCTTCCACAATATTCATTATTGGTTGTGCTATTTTTATCCAGCTGTACTGGATCCATGATGAAGCGGGACCGCTGCACATTTCTAGCACTGCACTGTCTACTTTTTACCACAAATGAGAACATTATCGGGACAGATAAGCGCAAGGTGCAAAACCTCAATGATACCAGCCGGTTATATTTGCCGCACGCCACATGCATGCATTTGGCGTCATCAGACAAATTTTACTCTCACACATGCTGATTACCGACAGACATCCAGGCCGTGCCATTTAGTTCAGCTATTTAGTGATGCCGAGATGTCCACCGTGTAGGGGAAAAGGCCGCCGAGAGCGGCTCCATACAAGGCAAGGACAATGTGATCATGGGGAGAAATGGAAGCTTTGGAGAACTATTGTTGCTCGTGACACGAAATATAGTGTCATGAGAAAAGGGTCGATGGTGCGCTCAGGCAATGTAAGTCGTGGAACAGTTTGGGCACTGCCAGAGGCCATTTTCTGAAAATGCTTTCAGCAGAAGCATGTTCCTGTCAACAGCAAGGCCCATAACATTGCAAGAAATGTGCGGCTTTGACGTGGTGAGGTGTTCTGTCGGGGCCAGGATGCGAACATGGAACACAAGTGATGTGAGCATCAACTGCTGGAGTAATCTCGTCCGACCATCAACCGCCTGCCCTTGTTAATGGGGGCAACAGAGTGAGCCTCCAGGAATCATTGCTTTGTGCTCGTAATCGGCTTCATTGCCACACGTATGGTGTAATTGAACGACATGTTTCTTGAATCGGTGCCATGGACATGAACGAGATTCCTCAAGCCAAATTTGCCGGGTAACTCTTCATGTTTGCTCAATTGTTTGCATTCACTCATGGTGTGTCGCCTGTGCATGCGTTTACATTGGGACGCCACAGGAATGCAGATGGGGCCGAGGTGTAGCGAGGTGTGTGGCGCACGTGCGTGGGAGGGTGCACGCGCTAACTCAGGTGTGGGGGCCTGCACTTGCGTGTGCGTGAATGTGTGCGTGTGTGTGTGTAGGTGTGCGTGAGTGTCACACCTACACTAGCGGCGGTGATTCGAGTCTCGTGGACGGGTCAGCGCGTGGGTGAGCGGGGCGTGAGTCAGACACGTGGTGACCTCTGGCGACCCCTACTCGGGTCATGTGAGCTGTGACAGGACTGGCGCACAGTGCGGTCCGTTGACCAATAGACAGACAGACAAACAGACACTGCACGGCGACCGAGCGGCGTTAGTGACAGGCACTGCAGAACAGGCTGTTTAGTCGCAGACGTCTCTGAGCACGGCTAGCCAGCACCCACTGTACTTGCGGCTAACAGACACCCAAACATCTTAGCAGCATACTAGGCCACTCACTCGGTGACCTTCAGTACAGAAAAGGAGCTCTGGGGCGATGGCGCTTGGGCAAGTCGAACTTCTGACTTTCAGGACTAGAAAATATTTCAGTGCTAGAAATAGGATGTTTTTAAATTGCCACTTAGCTTCTATCGTTTAACCATACATGTTAAACTTTATCATTTTTATTCGCTTTCTGCTTTCAGGAATTGAGAGTAATGACGAATAAGCACGTGATGAAGAAAAAAACGCTTCTGAAGCACTGTTCATCCTTTATTTTGATGGGCCTTTGGATTCCTTTATGAATGCCATTCCGTTGTATGTACTGTCATTCCTCAACTTTTCAAGTGCAAATCAGATTTAATACCAAATCAGGCCCTTGTCAATGCTCGCGTGAAAAGGCTTAGTTTGGCCTTTTTGTCGCAACCGGCTTAAGGCATTGGCTATGGCAACACAAACTCAATTGTGTCGGCTGCAATTTGCGTCAGGGAGCACGACGACCAGCGACTTGCAGTCGTTCACTTAGTAACCGCCGCTGCCAAATCTTTTCGTGTCCGGAATTGTGTGTAAAGCGGAGGAGACTAGTGACATGCTTCAGGTGAAGAAAAGGCCTGCGTCATCTCTGTGAATCGCCAACACACAAACGGACGCAGCTTGGAAATAAATAGCTACAGAACAGGTCTTTTGATCGGGTTCGGGATCGGGTTCGGATTCGGATCAGTGGTGCCGGGTTCATGTACGCAGGATTGCTAGTTTTATTCAGTGCTGATATTGCACAGACATGTTGCCAGTCGGGTAAGGAAGCCCTAACATCAACCAGCGCGGGAACCGCAAGCAGACATGCATGATATCGACCCGCGGCACACGCCGAAAGCATTTGAAACAGCTGACTGCGAAAGCTTTCAAACCCAGCACATCTGTCAGAAAACCTCAGGTGACATCGACATAACCTTTAACAAATCCCTGACGTGAGGAATACCTGTCGATGTCAGCCAAGACAGGGCATCAGTCATCTCCCTCGCTCTCCCCTCGTGGCTCCGAATCTCAGTCTAAACCAACGAGCACCAGTTCGGTAAAAACAACAGCCACGCCCGGCTGGGGAGTGAATCGACACGGTCCCTGGCAGCGCGACCGCCCGTGGAAACGGCGGTCGGTCGCGAGGTATCGGCAGTGGGAGCCGCAGCACCCGGCTCGACGGCCGCAGCATGGCGAGAGAGTGCAGTGGCGGGTGGGAGAGGATCGAGGCGACGGCGACTGAGGGACACCGGAGACATCCAGTGAGCATCGGGAGAGGTACAGGGAACGTGCGGGGGGTGGTGAACGGCAGGGAAAGGGACAGTGGTGCCAATATTTAAAAGGAAGGATGTTCAATGAGACTGACGAGTGTGGCGTGAGCTCGAGAAATGGACAATCGGCAGGGCAGGCAGGCGAGACTGGCAGAAAAGTTGGAAGCATGCGGTGTTAAGTTGCATAAATCACTGTTTATAGCGGGCCGTGTTTGCTCGTTGGTTCGAAGATGTGACTTCGTAGCACTTCCAAGCATGAGTCCCTAGCGCGTGTTCGCCAATCGTGCCCACTTTGTGTTATCTGTTAGCCAGACCGCCATTCCTATACTTGGAAGCACATCCGCCCAGCGCGCGTACTTCGGCGCGCGGCTTTCCAACAGCCAGCGCGCGCCATATGACCTCACCCCGTGACCCCGGCAGCAAAGTCGTGTCAGCACGGCCGCCGCCCGACCCAAGGCTAAGCTATGGGTCGCCGTGCCGGCCCGGCGCCGCCCTAATTAAGCGCACGCGCGGAGCGCGGCACCGGGTGAGCCGGCCGCCGGCGGCAGTGCACCCGCCCGTCGGCCCGCTCCGTCGGCGTCGGCAGCGCGGCCAGGTGGCCCGACGGTCGATGGGAGCGGCGGCAGCGGCACCGTCGCACAGGTCGTCAGCGTGTCCTGCCCTAACCCTGGGCCCACAACGCATTCAGACTGTCGTGGTGGGGACGGATTGAGGTGAAGGAAAGGATCTGAGAGGGTTCCGTCGAGCTGACTTTGTAGGTTAGAGGGCATTATTGCACAAAATAAATGGCTATGTTGTAAGCGTCACGGCATCTATAGTTCTGATCTATGCAAGATAAAAATAACTAACGTGATATGTGATCACTTATCGTATTATTGTCAGGCTGAGAGCCGCTGGCTTGTTTTCCACTGGGAGCTCTGGAGCCGTTTCATAAATCGTATGCCCTTCTGTTAGAGTAATTGCATTTGGCTCACATTGTCTTTGCATCCTCACGGGTTGCCTGCTACGGAGGTACCGAATAATAACACCTAAAATTGATGTCAATGTTTGTGCATGAGTATTAACACGCAACCAGGTGACCGGCTGGACACTCTTCGCTGTGGTGGGGATCAGTTTAACTCCCCTGAAATCTCAGGGTTTAAAAGAGCTACAGACGCAAAATTTCAAGGAGTGTTCGTCTGCACGTGACCACGACTTAGGTGAAATTTTGAAGCCCCTGGGTCATTACCTTCGGTTCAAATAAGGTAAAGCAAGGTCAAACTCCAGACTGGGTTCCAAAATGCCCCCAGGAACCTAGAAACACGCTCTAAAAAATATCACATGTTCATTAAAGGTCAGTGACCTAGGCTGACCCTTTCAAGGTTATTGTGTTAAAAATGAAAGACTGCTTTACGTTTTGCATTTGAGTAAGCAACATATATTACGCTAGGCAGTGTGTTCCTACAAACGCAGTGTTAACCTGGGTCAGGTCGGTGACCTTTTTTGACCTTTCAAGTCCATGGAAGATGTTCCTGTTATCAATCAATTAGAAATGAGTGCCAAAAATTATCCCATTCAGCAAGATCTAGAGTAATAAAACAGGTTGGTTTGACCTTGCTGTGACGTTCATACATGGCCCTACGTCAATGGAATTCGTTCATTCAATCGTTTTGTCGCCTAATAAAATATTTCAGAGATTATGGTTTGGTCGAACACTCCATTGTTGCGTTAGAATAAGCGATTCCCTGGAAATTGTCTTCGTTGAATCCCACGGCCTGATTTTGACCTGCTGTAAGTCAGCGACTTAATAAGGAACGTCCAAATTGATTGATATCAAACGATCCGCAGTTTAATTGTCTACAGCTATACAAAATTTGACGCGGCTACGCAGCGCCGTTCGGAAACCATTCCGGAAAAACCTTCGGGAGTCAAGTTTACCCCCACCCGAGCGTATGTTAATACAGTGCTGCTCTGCATTTTACATTCTTATTACATTTTTACACTACATCTTAAATTCCCAGCAATAAAGGCCAACGATGATTTCTTGTTTCAAAATTTTCAGTGTTCTTTTAAGAAAAAGTGAAAGGTGTTATTATTTGGCGGCCTTTAGGCGATGTGATGTAGCCGGGTCTTGACGCAGCATTTACAACTGGTGCACACATGAAGACCCATGGGCTCGGGATCGTTCGATATTTCCTCTTTATCAGATACCCTTATGACGCTTTTTGGCTCGGAGGATGTATTCCCACGATATCCGTGAGAGTAAATATTTTCTCAGAGCAAACATCTTCGGTCGCCGATGGATGCAGTGCTAAAGAAAACCTGAGCGTATTAATGCCATTTGCTTTGGGGGGCACGACGCCAAACTAACAGTTATGGCTTCAAACCATATTTGCTTGAGGCTGGCTGGCATTTGGTGCTCAAATTTTTGGGTTCGGGTTAAGGGTTCGGGTCTTTTCGGATCTTTTCGGGTTCGGGCTTTTACGATCCACGGGGGATATTTGCGTAACGCTGTTTTAATCGCCCTATTCCTTAAACCGAAACGTTTTAAGCCGTGTTGGTGGATTCTGCCGGGTTTGTAAGGCCAAAGGATGTACTGCTTGTCAGGTCTACTAAAATATTGTGACGACTCTGCTCTATTCCATCTACTGAACCAAATCATTCCTGGTGCCGTACGGACACTTCACAAGCAGGCACAGTTACATCCACGTTAACGCCGCTGGTCCCCAGAGCTCCTTTTCACGGGAATCTGCTGCGCTACAGCGCGACTCGAACTCAGGGCGTCTCAACGTGAACATCTGGCATCAGGCTGCAACTGTTATTTAGTGAGCGTGCGTTGGTGGGCCGCGGCGCGCGGCTTCGACCGACAGTGCATGGCAGCACGCGGCGGCCGAGATCCGGCAACGACGATCCAATAGCGGTGAAAGACGCGGCACCCCAACCCGCGGTCCGCCGTGCCTGACCTCTGCCCGGGTCGATGCCGAGGCACCGATGACGCGGCCGCTCGTGTCATTTACGGTACCCCGATCGGGGTTATTTTCGGTGCCGATATTGGGTGTATCTAGACACACTCGCTGCTCGAGATCCCTTGTTTGATGATCGGGCTCGAGCGCAGCCGGATCTGATCGGGCCGTGACGGGCCGCGGCTCGGCCCATTGGCCGCCGCCGTCCGCGCCTGCAGGCCCGTCTTTGAGGCGGCCGACTGTTGAATGGCGGCGGCCATCGATCCCTGCAGGATGGTGTGTCCACCCATCCCTCCTGAGCGCCGGTCGCGTCCGTTAGCCGGATCTCAGCCGCCGCCGGGGCCGACGCTGACGCCGCGGGGCGCGACGGGACGCCGCGCGGCCGAGCTGGGCCGATCGGGGGCCGCCGCGGGGGCCGCCGGACGGAGCCGAGTCTCAGGACAGGGCCGGTGCCGCTGGACGGCGCCGGAATCTCAGGACAGAACGCACCACAGAAAAGCGGTTCTGTCGGCGAACGGGGAGAGGCGTTTGCAAAGGGAGCGAGAGTGTGAGAGTGGATGAGAGAGAGAGAGAGAGAGAGAGAGAGAGAGAGAGAGAGAGAGAGAGAGAGAGAGAGAGAGAGAGAGAGAGAGAGAGAGAGAGAGAGAGAGAGAGAGAGAGAGAGGCGACGCAGAGGACATGAGAACAGAATGCCCTAACCGACGGAGCCGCCCGAGGCGCCGCCAGCATTGCCAGGCTATCTGGCATGCTGCTCAGGGCCTCCAATCTGCATGCTGTCGGTGCGGGCGAGCCCGGTGGCTTTGCTCGGCTTTGACGGGTGTCTGATTCGGCTCGCCTGCGGGCGCCCGGCTCCGCCTGAGCACTGGCGGCGCGCTCCAGAGGCGGCCCGTGTGACCCGAGGACTCCAGCTCGGTCTGCCGACCGTGGGACGGCGCGCCAAGGGCGTCAGCGTCGGCGGGGTTGTGCGCCGCACGGGTACGGAGAGACGGCACAGAGCGCGGGCCGCGGACCGACCGGCCACTTACCTAACGTCAACTTCTCCCCGGAGTCAGGCGGGAGAGTAAAGCCCAGGAGGGCCATGGAAGATATGAGGACACAAGGGATGATGAGGGTGGAGAAATAGTAAAGCGTTCTCCGTCGGATTTTGATGGTGAACGTGATGTCCACATATGGCGTAGGGCAGCAATCGTACACTTTGACGTTCCTCTTCCCCGGCAGACCTGAAACAAGAAAGCGCATGAGCATGATCAGCAGCACTGCTGGGAGTGCTTCTTGTCCTCCCATTCGCGGAAAATGAACGTTCCACTGCGTCTCGAAAGATATTGCAGCGGGATTTGTGTGCCAGCGCTCCGTGCGCGACATTTTGAGACCGCAAAGGCTCTGGCCGGTCATTGTTGGAGATGCATTCAACTCGTACTGTCTCAGAGGTTGAAAGAATTTGGAGACCGTAGTGGTTGTAGAGGCCATTTTATTTCACTGGCTGCCGACATGTTGACCTAAAACCAAATTCCGCTACGTCCCAAGGCAACACGTTTTGCGTCAGCTACATGTAACTAGCATCGCAGCACAAGTGATAAGAATTATGCTGTTTAAGATCACACCTTGGAAGCATTTAGGCACATATGTCAAGCTCATTTAAACTTGCAGTTCTTAAAACTTTTCGAGCAATAACAAATCGGCGAGTCCAGAGGGTTTAATCTCGTTTTCTTTTTACAGTGCGATACAAAACGTTACACGCTGTAGCTTCTCGTGAAATCAGCATCTGGCGTCTGCCACCAAGCTCACGGACAAGGACAAAGCTCTAGCCTGTTGTCCGCCGTTGAGAGTCACAGCTCGTCTCTAGCTCATCACTGATGATCAGATGCATCCAATTTAGTCGTTTCGTTCCCTCTGCTGAAATTTCCGCCCGACTTTGAGCTATATCGTAACCATCACTCACTGGCTGCCCAATTTGGTGATGATCGAGGTCTGGGGCTGGAAGCAGAACAGAATTCTAATTAGCTTATGGATCCCGACAGGCCATGCTGGAATGGTCGCAACCAGGGATATCCACAGCACTTAAGTTACGAGAAGCGGTCATCTCGCATCCGATGTGCCGGAATTTTCATAGAACAAGGCAGAGCCGACACGCAGCATGCGGCGTGTAATTTAGAATTAAGACTTCTAGCTCATCCCATGCATTTGATCGGATTAACCCATCCATGGGTAATTTATCTCAGTGTCCGCTAAAGAACCACGCCTAAAACTCATTTTGCCATGGACCCCCGCTCGCCGTGGCCGGCAGCATCATCTGCCGCGCGTGATCATAGTGCAGACGGGTGGGCTAGCCGCAGCAGAAGCCGGATCCTCCGCAACAGTGAACACTACCGGCCTTCAAACCAGCACGCAACAGCTCCCTACAACGCCCGCTGCCGCGCCCCGGGCCGAGCGCGGTCCCCGTCCCAGCGCGAGGTGTGCCGGGTCCAGCGGCCCGGGCCCTGCCCCGCCGGCGGGGGCCATCGTCTGTCAGGGGGCCACCTCCTCGCAGGAGGACGTGTCGCGCCCGCCGGCGCCCTGGCGCCCGACGCCGCCGCCGGCCGGGTTGTCAGGCGCCTATCGATTGGAGGGCTCTGTCGTCGGAGCGAGGCGGCATGCTGGCTATGTTAATGACAGCGGCGTGATTGCCGCCGAGTCGGTGCCTCCCCAGAACTGGCCTGCATATGTATGGACCGGCGGAGGAAGACGGCGCACGGTTGGGCGCGCTCATGCAGCCGTGACGCATCCGTTTCAAGCAGAACGGGCGGGAATAAGTTAGAGTAGGAGAAATAAAATGGTGACACTGGAGAAAACAAGAAAGCGGTGCTCGTACTTTGTGACGAAATTCCAGACATGTGATGCCGACAGTGCTTGCAGCGATGCTGGATCCACCCACGACCACAAAAATTGTTCTTTTGTGTCTCACATTGGAGGCCAGTTCGGCAAATCGCACCTAGCTCGGCCGACCCGCACCACACATCATGGCCTGCCTCCGACTGCAATATTGACGAGCCGGCGACCGAGCGCACCTGCGGGGCGGCCGGTACGCGACCCGGGGGACGGCACGCGGCCGGACGACGCCGACTTAGATTTAGCGTCGGCCGGGCGGCGGCCGGACCTCGTCACGCCTAATGCACGAGCATGGTCCGCCACCGGACAGCAGCTGCAGGCCCAGCGTCGTCACACCTGAGGCACGAGCGCGTCCCGCGTCCGGACAGCACCTGCGACCGAGCCTGCCAGCTGCCGCCGCAAAAAACGACCGGTCGCGCTCATGCATCACTGGAGGGTTGGCGCGGCTTGCGCTATCCGGCCATCAGGAGAAGCTAGCCGGGGAGGATGGGCCACGGCCGGACCGGCGGATCGTGTCGCCAGAAATCCACGTCTGGTATGGGTAACGGAAGGAAGAGAAGATGGAGGCTTATCTACGCGTGTTAATGTAACTAGTGGAAGTGAAGTGTACACGGAAAGAATTTCACAGCTGACATGTTTCGCAGGACATCTGTATTGATTTTTCGCATCACCCAATGAGTCCTTAGATACAGCTGAAGACCGGCTTCTCGTATTTCGGTATTATTAATGCAAAGCCATTATAATGAGTTAGTATCCGTCAGCACACCGGAAGATACTGCTTAAGCGTTGTAATGCTGAATACAGATCATATCGACGCTACTAAATATTTCACGCTGCGCTCATCGTCAAGAGTGAGCACTTTCAAACACAACCTAACAACAAATCAACATAAGAGCTCTCAAAAAAGTCCTTTCAAGTGATAATGCCCTTACTTCTTGCTTGTTCAGTCTCCAAAGTTACTCGATTGGGTGAAGCTGAGAGAGGGCGAGGTGGTGGGGCACATCACATTCAAATCATGTGTAACAGGCACTCGGAAGCTTCCCCCGGAAGACGTAGCACTTTCCTGGTACATTGGACGCGTGTGAGATCCGTCGAGAAAACCAGCCACGTTTAAGGTGATTTTCCTCGCGGAATAGAATAAGGATGACACGTTAACAGTTCTCCCGGTAAACTTTTCTGCACACATTTCTCTTGCTTGATAGGGTAACTAGTAGAGTTAATCCCCTTGGGCTCACTGCGATCCACACGAGAAGTTTTCGCGGAAACTTAGATTCGGCCCGGAACTTGACGTGCGATAGAGTATCGCCATCAGCCGGGACACAAAAGTCGGGATTGTAATCGATCTGGCTCTCAACATACTTAAAGAAGGACTCATCGCCATATGCAATAACGCGTGCATACGCAGTAAACATGTGCAACGTACCACAGTTGGGCTGATCAACATCGGGCTGAGCTCCACATTTCGTGCAAGCAAAACCGCGTTCGGATCATTTTACATGGTATCATATGTGCGTGAGGTGGAGGCGGGACATTCCTGCGACGGTCGAATGAAAGTGAAGAGCTCCATTCACAGGAGGTGAGAGAGGGGAGTTTCAGCCATCACGTCAGAGCTGGACGCAAGTGCGAGTCCGAGGCCGGCGGAAGCGGGAGGGTGGGGGGGGGGGGGGGGGGGGGGTTCCGGTGACAGCGGACAGCAGCGGCAGTTCCAGAGCAAAGAGCGAGATATCGGCTGTCAGATCAGCTGCCCCTTCACCCTTCCACCTCGGACGGCGCGCACCGTCTGGGTGCGGCCGTGCGCACGACTCTGGACGGGCGTCATCAGACCGCCCCGGGGGGCCAGAGTCGTCAGCTGCCGGCCGCGCAGCGCCAATTAACAGCGATGGCGTCGGAGCGGAGAGCAGCGCTGGGTGGGCCTATATCACATGCCAAGACAATGGAGACCAAACGACGGGCGAGACGGGTACCGCTGGGTCAGGTCTGACGGGACATCGTGTGTTGTCAAAGGGGTGACCAAAACATAGGCAAAGCATTTATGACCTGCCAGAACGGTGGGAAAGTGCGGTCTCAAAAACGTCCTGCTATATTGTACCACTTATTGGACGAAGAGACACGATTCCACGTGGTAAACTATTAAGCTATAGTCGAATTTCGTTGCGCTAACTTTGGTCATGATCGTTTGTGGGTGTGACGTATGGAGACAGTAAACTCAGTTGTATGGTGGGGTAACGCAGTTGTATAGGAATTGAGCAATGTCCAAACAATTCCCACTGACATTCTTAAATCCCAGCTGGCAGTGTCATTTCTGAGCCCCAATATGGGGTTCCATAACGTGTTTTTGCAAAGAATCGACAGCGAGCTTAGTGCTGAGCTCCTCCAAATGCGCGGGCACCGCGGAAATCGAGTTTAGAACACGCCGGGGCATTTTAAATGGCGCAGCTGGGACAAGGCTTGGAACATCTAGGAGAGCTGACAGGCAAGATGAACTCATAAAAACGATGGCTTGTGGTCAGCGAAACTTATCTCTGCGTTTTGGAAACGGCTACTGATACACGTGTCTTTAAAGTTAACTTAGTTCGGCATCATTTCTGTTTTTTCCGTGCTACGAAACACGTTGAGCACGTTGGTCGTTGCCTTCATCTGCCATGCCTTGCCCGAGCGCCGCGCTGTACAAGAAACGGCAGCAGCTGTCTCCTCAAGTAAACACTGGCACTCTGCCATCCGCTTCATTATGCATGTAGTTAAATATCCAGTCAGCTGCGACCCAAGCTACATAGATGCACCGCCAGCACAGTTGATGCTACTTGACATTTGCATTTCTGTGATTATTATTCTTCACCAGTTCTCCTAACAAGCCGTTTAAACAAATTATGTGTGCGAGTGCTTTAACTAACTCTAAAAGCGGAGATGACGATGGCTTGGAGTTTAGGGCATGTCGATGGCAAATGATCATGCAGCGCTCATTCTAAAATAAAAGAGAATCGGCCCGAACTGTGAGCGGTCTTAACACCCACACGTCGAACATCATTCCTGAGTCCCTGTTTCAGGTATCGCGCAGAGCTGCAAAGCTTTTAACCCAATGTTCTTGGTACGTCAAGACATAAGCCAGCAAGCTGTCTGTCCCAGCTCATCGCCAGAATGGAGATGCCAACGTCCACAGCAGCACGCACTGGATGCGGATGATCTTTAGATTCCGTAATGGGGTTCCCGAAACGGCGTTTTGTCACGCCAGGTGCGCGGTCAGAACGCGGCGAGCCGACGCCGTCAGCTCAGGGACGGAGTTATGCTGCGCCGTTGACAGCGATGACGTGCGGTACAGCCTATGCCTTCAGGTGGACTTTGTTGCGTTTCGGGCCGTCATCCTTTTGAGGTATAATACCGGCACCGCCTGGGAGTAAAACATGGGCAACGAGATCCATCAATTTACAACAGCTATCGGCACCAAACCAGTATTTTTCACCCGCTGTCGTTTTTAGAGGGAGCAAGGTGGCGCATTGTGCACCGCAAGACGGAACGTATCACGGGGTGATGGGCTTAGAGAATATGAAGCTCGACAAAAGCATAGCAAGTAAGAATGATTTTTTATAAACTTTAACAGATACCGTATGAAAAGGTTAAAAATGTTGGGCAAAAGATGTGCCTAGAAGCCATGCATCTTGACTTTACTTAGCGTGAACCCTCAGCCGCAAGCTACCTTTTAGAGCAAGAATGCGGCGGAATGCAGCGTTGCAACTGAAAACAGGCACACCAATTTTTGGAGAGATTGAATTTAGATATTTCTGTGGGCTGTACAAGTGCGAGATCACATATATGTGGTATGTGTGGGTGACTGAGACGCTAAAAACAGATGTGATGACTCACTGCGTACAAGCGGCTTTGGATTAGTCTTTCTCGGTGGGATGTAGAGTGTTACTGCCAGATGTATACGGCTAAGCGAGAACATTGTTTGGTCCAGTGTTTTTATCAGCAATCACTTCCCATGAAGTGCAAAGTACCTTTTGCTTTCACTGTCTTTTTATGCGTTTCAAGGTGAAAGACTGAAGTGATACAGACAGCACACAAAAAAACACCGGCGTTATCTGTGGTGCATGAATTTGGAATTTAATACATTTCTTTATCATGCTCTCGATAAAATGTTTAAACTTATATATGTGTGACTGCATGCAATCAAACAGCTGCATACTGTTACTTTGATCATATTATTTGGGCAGTAGGCCACAATCGCTAATTAAGATTACATGGTGGGTAGGGGCTGAGGGGTTCAGTTCCGTTTAGTTACCAATTCAGCTCAGTTCCTCTTACGGCTGCGCAACATGCCTACGGCAAAACAATTAGCAACAGGGTAATGCACATCGTATTAAAACCGTCTGTAACTGTTTTAATCATTTATGTCAGCAGGACAGGACAACTCGTCGGTCATCAAGGCTGCACATCCAGGGGAATAGCTTTGAACAATTATCAAATAACTTGGAATTTGTGCGGCCTGGAAGCTGGACAAAAGTTTCCTGAAAATCGTTGTCATCTTTTTGTCTCTGCGAGTCTGCTCATTTTGCCCTCAACATATCCGGTTGCTTTCCCACTGATTAAAATTATGCAAGATGTTGTAAGGGCTTGAAGATTATTGGCTGTGAGTTCCTGAGAGAACATTTCAGAATCTTGCTTGCTCGTAAATTATGACACCATATCTTCCCTGACAGCAACGCCATTTGCTTGCATTTCACACATCTAATCATACCTTTACGCAGTTGCGTCACGTCTATGTGACTTCATACAAAGTCAGTGAGTCCGTGATGCCTTTCTACAATACAGAAGTTTTGCTTGCATTCTTACACCATGAGAAACATTTTCGAATGGAGCAGCCCGATGGTTGCACGAAATATCCCGGCTGCACTCTGGATGATTGAAAGCATTGTATCTTTTAAATGGAGCTATTATGACATTTTAGCTGACCTCTGTTAACCTCGGTTTCTCTTAACAATGTCATCACTTGGGGTAGTGTACAAGCTTCATAAAAGTGTGGGTATTTTCCCAAAGTCAGTAAAAGAAAATGATCATGTTTGGTATTATAGCAACTATTTGCAAACTGCTTCTTGCTGCATAAAATTCCCTGATCATCATGTTATAATTCCACACACAGTTAAGAGCGCCAATGCAGCACAACAAAACCTCAGTTTACAATACAGCCAGTCTTTTTATTCACATTGAATATCAATCCTGACTCATCATTACTGATTACAATATGCACTCATTCTTTATTGTTTGGGATTCAGTTAACACCAGGCGCAGCTTTTCAACTCACAATCGCACTATCTTGCAATAAATTCAGAAGCAAGCGCATTGCCTTGAGATGGCTCTGCTGGCACAGTATTATTTCCCTTCGTATTTAGAACCATTTCCATTGTATTGACATGTGTGCATATCTAAGTTTGAGGAGGCGGTAAATTGTATTGTACATGCAAAATTGGAGCGGCCACATGTTGATAAAGTTATGCATAGCCTGCCTCCTGATGGTTATGCCATGACTGGCATTGTGTTGCATTGGCAATCACTACGTCTACATATCCAGATGCAGTCATGTGCACGGTAACGCATGTATGTAAAAAATGTTCTCACCACAATAGATCAGGAAGAACATACAAAATGTACAACCCGGCACCAATCAAACTGTGAAAAGCTGTGGGTGGGTGGCGTTTTTATCTGCTGTCAAATATCTTCTCTTTTTACAACTTTGGCACAGTCCCTCGACGCGAATCGTCTCAAATGACGTGTTGTTACGACTCAATGCACTCGGTGTTTACTTTTTGATGGCGTCGTTTCTTGACTCGGTTTCGATTTTGCCTACATTGTTCTTAAAAGAATGATCTCTGGTGTCTGACGATCGAGCAGGTTTTACGATGATCTTTGGGAGGACTCTCTGGAGTCCAGAAAGATTGAAATCAGGGTGCGCTTCTGATATTCCCAAAAAGTTGCGGAAATAAGACAACGTTCATATTTTCTGATATTATCCATGGCTGTTTTCTATCCTTATGCGTGTTTTAGCAGACATCTGGCGGACTGTGGCCATTTGGAATTGCATTTGTGGCCTATGCAAGGGGCTTAGCACATGGGTACGCATATGGGCATTCACGACACGCAAGCGGACCTTGATTTCAATGTAGACTTGGTAAATATCTTCCTTAGACAGCAGTTGTGGAAGTTCAAACACCAGAATGTGGGTGTTAATGGCAAAGCTCTTTATTGTCTTAAGCTAACTGGGCGATGCAATGGAACAAATAACTTCCCTTCAAATATGCTACCAGCACTGATTTTAGCAATCAGTATTCAAAAACACATGAAAATGAGCCATTCAGGCTAAATCGAGCTCATCGGCATCCACTTAAGAAGTGAGGCTTATTTTGAGCGTTGAACTGATAAAGATCAGTGAGCGCAGTAGAGTCGTAGCTCGACGTCAAGTACGTGAGTTTGTATTATCGAGAGAGTCAGGACGAAGCGATACAGGAATTTTAGCAATATGTTCTTTATTTCTAACGCATGCCTTGTGGGTGGCAGGAAACAGTGTGCGAAATCAAATAGCATTGCTCACACCCGTGGACAGCCGTGGCTGGACCCAGAGGCTCGAAAATGCAAACATATCTCTAATTAGGAATTCACCCGACAATTACGTTTGTTTTTGTTTTTGCTGAAGCGCCGTGCTCTGGTCTTACCTAGGAGATCCCACTCGCCGTTGCTGATAAACGTTGATGTGTCGCCTTCTTTTTCTTTCAGAACTAGGTCCAGCTGAAAAAGGAAAATCACGTTGAATTGATATCTAAGGCGACTTATCGCAAGGTGACGACACACTTGCAAACAACACAAATGCAAACCGTTCCACGAAAACTTCCTACAGTGTGCGAGTTATTACGTAGACACGAGAGTCACCAATCACTTCGATAACTCGGCGGATTTCGGGCTCCATGCCCTCATCCAAGATCATAACGCATATTTACTCTGCAGCGTCTCATGTTATGTCACACACCATGCAAATGCTGCATTATTCATGGAAACGAGAGTTAGGGTTGTTGTAAGGGCTGCCAATTGCAGGCCGGGGCAATTATTGCATGCGGCAAAGGCGAGCCCGTGGTGATTTATCGTCGCCGGTGTTCGTAACAGGCGACCTATACAGCAGGAACAGCGAAAATGTGAAGCGGCCGCCACAGACGCCAGTGGGCAACACGGCCCACGCGAAAACATGACTGATGGCTAACATTGTTAGCCCCGTCTTTCGGGCAGCTGACACAACAAACACGGACGGTGGGAACCATAGAGAGGCGATAACAGTGTGGGTAATAAGGGTTAAGCCGGTCGTTGGTTTGCTTTACGTTGACGTAAATCACGTCCGGTAATTTCGCAAACGGAGTCTTGAATCTCTTCGTTATCGAATATGTCATGACTTCCTAACAACGTACAAGTACTCTGATCAGCGATCTTCCTTACAATCCCCGGCTGAGCATTTGATTATTTTTTAAAAGCTTCGTTGGAATAACATGTCCCCTATCTGGTCAGGATGATAACTTTCACGATATTGTTCAGTTTTTGGGAGGCTCCTGTGGGACTTGATTGCCTAGTATGTGACCTTCACTGGGTAATTCGAGAATTGCTACAGTGAAGAATATCATGAGCTGTGTTGTCCAAAACATTTCCAACAAATCAACTACCTAACATTGCCAGCGATGTCTGCGATACACATGCAACATAAGACATGGACAAAGGCTGTGGCAGCCTGCGGGTCACTAAAACATCAAAATTCAACTCGGCCAGGACGAAATAAACAACTGCTTTTCAACACGAATATTATTCGCGTCTCGTCCAATTCTATTGACCCAGCGAGCCCACACGCTCGTCGGCGCCTCCACACGAGATGCGGGTCGAGCCCTAGCGTCCTTCACCTCCTAACCGACGGCGGCGGCTGATCGAGCTCACAAAAAGCCCCCCTCCCATACCACCGTGCAGGCGCCGCAGGACGCTACCGTTGAGCTGGGGCGGTCGTCCGGCTGGACGCCGCACGAGCTACAGCGCCGCATTACCAGACCGTTCCGTCGGCGTCGACGCAAAGAAATAGACATTTAACGTCGACGTGAGTCCAGGACGGCGGCTGGAATGGCGGCGGGCGGTGGCGCGGTCGGGCGAGAGTGCGCCGGCCGGCTCGGACGCCGCGCCTCCCAGCTAAGTGACGGACGACGTCTGAAAGGCCAGGCGGGATCTGAAACTGCAGCCGCGCACTCCACCTGCATTGCGTCGTCTTCAGCGCGCTGCTGAAACGCAAGCCCATTAGCTCGGCCGTCAGATGGGATTACGGCTGCATGAGATCGACTGGAGCGTGAGCGGGCAGGGGACAGTGCGGACGCCGGTCAGCTCACACAAAGCTGCATAATCATGGCTTCTCGAACCTCTGCTGGCTTGCCATCGATCGGTGGAAATCTACAACGATTTGGTTCTTAGCGGATTCGCGGAACACAAGAGGGCGCATTATCCTTCACGACAAACGGGACCCTTCTACCCGCAAAGAGCGCGACGATCGCAAATTGACTCATCGCTCCACCGCCGCAGCCTGCGTCTCTTTGTTCCACCCGCTGCGCGCCCGGCCCCCTTCAGACCTCCGGCCTCCCTTCAGTGGTCGGTCTCTGGACTGGGGCGCTGGAGGAGGCTTCCGCCCGCGTACCGCCTGGCATCGTCGCGCCTTGTCCGCTCTCGCGTCCGTGCCGTCACCGCGACTCAAATCAGAGCCGTTTCGATGGCGTGCTGACGGAGGCGTGGGAACAATACGGCCGCCTGTCGCGCGCGCGGCCGCTGCCAGCCGGCCCCGGTATTGATCGCTGTGTGCCGACCGCGCCGCGGTCGCGGGCGCATTGCAAAAGTTCCGTCCCGATGTCGGCGACGGCGGGCCCGCGGCCATCCGGGCCGGGTGGTGACGCCGCGGCGCCGGTCTGAGGAAGCCACCCGCTGACGTCACTCGGCTGAGATACAGACCCCCCCCCCCCCCCAGCGCAGCGCGTGGGCCGATCGGATGGGCACGGTAGCGCCGCAGCGTGGCTGTAGGTCTGTGGGCGTTACTGGGTGCCAGCGTCGTGTGAGCTGTAGCCGTTGACGTCCCCAAAGTTACCAAGGTGAACTCGCGGGGCCACCCACAGCAAACATTTATTTTCTACGATCCCTCGTTTCAATCCTTTAACAACTATGCTAGTGATGGGCGCATTTTGCCGTTACCCTTAGATCCATTTCGAAGTTGTTTAATATTGGATGCAAAGTTGCGCCAAATTTGAGGAAACATTTAATCCGCAAAAATTTTGAATGCCTAAATGTCGAAAATATTCACATAGCTAAGGCAGTAATATTAGCCTTATTCCTCGGAAGAAAAACCAGGAGGACGAGGATATAGTTGGGTGGAAAAGTCGGCAACATGCCTTTATCGAGACAATAGCAGAGGTGAAGCACATTGTGATGAAGTGTCAGCGGATGATAATGATCTTCACTTCTGCTATTGTTTCGATAAGGGCATGTTGCCGAAATATCAACCCAGCTATATCTTCATTCTTCTGGTTTTTCTCCTAGGAATAAGGCTAGTACTACTGTCTTAACTTGCATAATTGTCGTAAATTCCAGGAATGAATGATTTTGCAAGCACGATGAATACACAATAAGGCTGTTTTCCATTCTGTCTAGCAGTCTATTTTAATCAAACAGCCATTATATGAGAAAGCTTACCGCAGAAAGTACTATTACAGGACGCCGTGTTTTACCACGGCCGCCAGGATACAAATAGCTCCATATATCACACATAAGTGCAGACGCCAGAGATGTTTGGGGTAATTTAAAGCAAAAAACATTCTGGAAACAACCGATGATAAATCATTCGTCGCCTCACAATGGCCAAACAACGTGCTCTATCTATTGACCCTTTCAATAAATGCGCTATCGGCTAATGTTGAGTTTTAAACATGGTAATAGGCTTCTGACGACAACATCGCTTATGCTATGGATAATTACCTCATCAATGTTTCAGGGATTTGTTGGTGAGTGCTGTTATACTGCATGCATGCAACTAATTGCACGTTATAAGTTAAGGAGCGACAAAAATCAGACTAAAGCTAGTTTACTGACTGAATCAAATTCACCCTCGATGACAAGCTGTCAATTTTTTGCGGTATCGACATCGGTAGGGCTAATCTAGACCAACTCTGGCTACCAGATAAGAGTGTCACTCCTTTGCGAGCCTTAAATTCCCCTTCATCGAGCATGTTCGTTTCAAAGTCGTTGTTACCCAGTGCAGCAAGGCGAAATATGCAAGTTCCTTCTACAAACAGCAGCAGGAAACAAGGACTACTGACTAAAAAGAATAACAAAAAACTGCAAACTTTGTTTAAATGGGGCATCCTTCCCCAGACATCCGTTGGAAGTATTTAAATGTTCACTTGTGGTGTAAGTTTACCCGGCCAGTACCAGGCCTTTCTTTGTACCAAAGCATGCATTTCAGTATTGGAATGATGAATTTTGTCCACACTCCGGCCTCGTCCAGTCCTCAACAGACCCCGGCCCCCGTCCAGTCCTCACCAGACCCCGGTCCCCGTCCAGTCCTCACAAGACCCCGGTCCCCGTCCAGTCCTCACAAGACCCCGGTCCCCGTCCAGTCCTCACAAGACCCCGGTCCCCGTCCAGTCCTCACAAGACCCCGGTCCCCGTCCAGTCCTCACAAGATCCCGGTCCCCGTCCAGTCCTCACCAGACCCCGGTCCCCGTCCAGTCCTCACAAGACTCCGGTCCCCGTCCGGTCCTCACAAGACCCTGGTCCCCGTCCAGTCCTCACCAGATCCCGGTCCCCGTCCAGTCCTCACCAGACCCCGGTCCCCGTCCAGTCCTCACAAGACCCCGGTCCCCGTCCGGTCCTCACAAGACCCTGGTCCCCGTCCAGTCCTCACCAGACCCCGGTCCCCGTCCGGTCCTCACAAGACCCTGGTCCCCGTCCAGTCCTCACAAGACCCTGGTCCCCGTCCAGTCCTCACCAGACTCCGGTCACCGTCCGGCGGCCACCGCGTTCTGTCCACCGTGCTCCACTCCCGCCAAGCGTGAGGCGGTACCCACTTGTTGAGGGAGTCGACAGCCAAGTAGGCCATTCTAGAGTCGACATGGAAGGGAACTGGCGTCCGATGAGGGTCGTACGGACGGACCCGGCTATGGTGGACTGTAATGGACGCTGCCGGGCTCTAGTGGAGTTTGGACGGTGTCTGATGAGAAGTGGACGGGGACTGGAGTCTGGGGAAGACTGGACGGGGGCCAGAGTCTTGTGAGAACTGGACAGGGTCGCGCTTTGAAGAAGACTAGACGGGGGCCGGAGTCTGGTGAGGACTGAACGAGGGCTGGAATCAGATGAGGACTGGACAGGGGCTGGCTAGTGCAGATTGGACGGGATGGCCTAGGACGCCAGCGGCTTGCCTGAATTTAATTTCAGTTGGCTTGCAATAAAGAAAGTTAGCTTACATACTCTTCTAAAGGATGTATTTATGACTTAACTTTAGGCTACTTTCCATTGAGCCGTATCCCGTCTTCCTAGCCTAGCCAGTCTAAGAGTTGATATCCAGTCTACCTGTGACAGACACCTCGCCTATCTAGCTGTTGGGCAGGAGACTGTCACGCGGGTCGTCTTTGACCCGACTGCCCATCTCATCCAAACGAGACTGCCGACCACGCCCTGCTCAGCGACAAGACTCACAGCTCACCGCGGCAATCGCGGGTCTCACCATAACTGGGTTACGGTCGGACATGGCAGTGTCGTGGCCCTGCAGGCGTCGGAGTCTGGCAGCAACTGCCAGGCCGCCCGCCTTAAGCCGGCGCATCTGCACAATTGGCAGGTGCGACAAATGATCAGCGAATCTGCTTCATGATCGGCAGGTAGGACAGACGACCGGCAAATATGCCTGATGATCGGCAGGTGTGACAAACGACCGGCAAATATGCCTGATGATCGGCAGGTGCGACAGACGACCAACGAATATGCCTGATGAACGGCAGGTGCGACAGAGGACCGGCAAATATGCCTGATGATCGGCAGGTGCGACAGACGACCGGCGAATATGCCTGATGATCGGCAGGTGCGACAGAAGACGGCAGTCCACCTGACGATCGGCAGGTATGACAGATTACCAGCGAATCTGCCTGATGACCGGCAGGTACGACAGACGACCAGCGAATCTTCCTGATGACCGGCAGGTACGACAGACGACCAGCGAATCTGCCTGATGACCGGCAGGTACGACAGACGACCAGCGAATCTGCCTGATGACCGGCAGGTACGACAGACGACCAGCGAATCTGCCTGATGACCGGCAGGTACGACAGACGACCAGCGAATCTGGCTGATGACCGGCAGGTACAACAGACGACCAGCGAATCTGCCTGATGACCGGCAGGTACGACAGACGACCAGCAGTCCACCTGCCGATCGTTAGTCCCATTTGGTAACCGGCAGCTCTGCAGGATGAAGCTTCTCCACAAAGACCAGAGTCGCCGCCAAACAAACACCGCGTTCTCCTGCGCCACGGCGGGGTGGGGCAGCCTGCCCTGCGACCGCAGGCGGCGCTGCCACTGACCTGCCAGCCGTCGTACGTCCAGGAGCCGAACTTCATGTCGCAGCGCTGCTCGTCGAACGGGAACCACGTTATGTCTATTTTGCAGGTGGACTTGAATATCCCAGGAGGTACAAACAGGCAGCTGCCGTTGTGGTCCACCACGACGTTCGTGGGATATGTGCCATCGAACTTCTCATCAGCACTGAAAATGAGAACGAGAGTTACCCGTGTGCTGGCATCAGAATTTGATCTGGGAAAAACGCTTTAGCGGCAAAAATAAAATAACTTGTGCGCAGCACAGCTGTAGCGCACGGCGTAATTAGCGGTTAAAGGCAGCGTGTTATTTTCATGTGCCACAGACACAAATGCCACACGCTTTGCGCGGACATGCCATGCTAATCCGATTTGCCATCGGCCATTTCACTAAAAGGCAGGGATATCATATCAGCTGGCGAGCACGGTTGTCTAACGCGCAAAACTGCCTTTTCCCGCAGATAAGACGCAGCGTTGGAATAGTTGACATGCGATCCGTGGCATGCGATCCGCTTGCAAGAACCAGCGCCACAACGTCGGCGGCAGGTGGATCGGTTCAAAAACGGGTCGTGTGATGGATATGGACAAAACATGGACAAATGGACAAATGGACAAAACGCAACGTCCCAGTGCAGCTGCTAATCGGATTCTAGAGCAGAATGAAAACATTAATTAGACGGTTGTTTGGATGATGGTAGAGGTAAAGAACAAATAACAAGTTCTTTCAAATCTGCCTTAAATACCGCTTAAAGAGATTCATCGGTCTTAATAAGATTTTGTCTTCAAAATGATGGCCTTTCACCCTATTGTTCTAGAATTTGGCTCTAAAGAGGAAAAGGCTGTCTTTTTTAAAAGCAGCTTTTAAGGCTAAGAAATGTCAATGAACGGAAAATGACAACTTTTGCACCTTTTCTTCGATTTACAGTGCCGGGAGGGAATGTACAGAAGCATTGTCATGATGAGGGTAACAGTAAAGTGTGTTGTCCATGTAAACACTGAAATTTTTGAGGAAACATTGCAGCGCATGGAGTGATATGCTGCCAACTGAATGCAACTACATGCATGAGACGGAAAGGTAGCGACGTTCTGCGTATGTTGCTAAGCAATGATTATGCAGTGTCGGTCCAGATGAGAGTTCAGCATCACAACTGTGTGTGCAATGTTACGTGTAATTACAATGGTAACAGAAATGGAGTGAGTAGTTTGATAAGCTGGCCGAAAAATTGACGATTACCTTACAGATTGTACAAGACCGCCGGTGTGTATTCGCTTGGCAAACGCAGTTATTCATGCCTATCATATTCCATCACTAAGACTGCGATGGGAACTCACCTGTTATACATTAGAACGTCTGGCTTCCATAAATACTTGGGGTGGATATGGAGGTCATGCACACCGCCGTGGTCCTCTGGATCCCATTGTAGGTTGTAGTCCATCCATTCCTGACGATCATGGGGTCATAGCAGGGGCAATAGAGAAGACACAGCGGGCCTTCCTGCGATAAAATTCCAAACTTCCCTCACGTTGAGGTCACACCAACACTTGTAAGGGTAAATTAGTGTTTTAGATCGGAGTCACAGATAAGAAAACGAGCGAGAATAATTGGTAATTGAGATAAATTATACCAGTAAAAGAGAATAACACAGGGTCAAAATAACACTCTCAGTGATGCTGTAAGGTATTGTCACATAAGGTTAGAACATTTCGGACAGATTACGGAAGAGCCAACAAATAAAACAAGCAAAAGCATCCACGTTGTAGACACTAATCATGCACATGATACTGGCGAACGCCGCCCATGGAGGCGTATGTTATCAGGCATTCGGAATTGACAAGGCAGCGATACATATGTACAAAACTCCAGCTTGTGTTCAGTGCGCAGTTTACAACAATTAACTAAATGCCATTGTCAACAGAACAAATAATGGACGGCTTGCTGTTGCTTTTCACAGTTAAGCACACCACATGTGGGTATTTAAGGAGCATTATTTGGAATTTGCCTTCAGTTTTCAAGCATCATCAATATTTAGAACTTTGCTTTTCATGAACTGGGAAATCCCCATACGCTTATTTAGCTGGCATTCCGTGGGTTATAGGGTGCAAATATGCTGTTGAAAATCCCCGTCGCTCTGCCGTTTGCAAAAAGATCACTTTGCTCATGTTTCTACTGCATTTGCACAATTACCCTTTTACCGAAAACGTTTCAGCTGTAAAACATCAGGCATTCCCATGCGTGTTTGTGTGAATACGGTGAGAACATGTCCTCGAAAACTCGCTGGTTCAGATGGATATCTTCCTTAGTCGTTTCACCCTGCCGTTAAATGTGCACATCTCTACGCAATCAGCTGCGGCGTAAACAGGGCTCAACAAAATATGCCACCTTTTTGACACGTTTTTAATGCAGCTTATATGGTACCGTAATTTAAAACCAATCAAAACTAAGTTTATTTCAACCCGAAATTGACACAGACGATGGAACAACCAGTTGGAGTGGCGTGCTACAAATCTATAAGTACGCAGAATGGGTTTCCTGCATTCATGGATGTCTATCCGTGTATTGCCCCAAGGTTGTGCCATGGCTCATTGGCGCCCATATAGCTACTACATTCGTCATCAGTCCACCAAAGGGCGCGTGACGACGTGCGTCGCGTTTGTTAAAAAAACAAAAACAAAGAAGAATTAGAACAAGCATTAACTGATCCCGACGATAATGACGCATCATGGAACGATACTTCTGGCATAGCAAACATGCTGCCACCTTTTGTCCTTAAAAAAAATCACTGACGTCCATTAGCTCGCCGGCCATTGCACATTGCGGGCTTCTGCCGAAAGGTAAAAAAGGCCTCCCATGTTGAAATTGCCTTTGCAAAGTCGGGCCCAATATCTTAAAGAGATCGTTCAGCCTTTGGAACATATTTCCAAAACATACTGTGGTGAAACCGTAGGGCCAGCTACATCTGATAAGATTCACATCTAATGCGATTTAAACTCAGTGGTTACTGCAACTGTAGCACCATCAAAATATAATATTTTGAATCCATATCACGCTATTAACGTATTGTTACAGCACTTCCCCTTCTCTTCCTGCGTAGCTCCAGAGTAAGCCCTGTTCTGCGACAGCTGACGACGGCAGAATCTGCCGAGGGCTGTCGTCAGCTGTTACGGACAAGAGGCATCGCTTTTGGGCTGTGTTAACCCGCACGTCGCGGGCCCGCTAGCTTGTAAGTGGCACCTCCACTAGCATGAATGCCGTCAGTGCAAGTGAACATTTATGATTGGCACAGCAGGCGACAAAGGCGCATTTATTGGTACCCAGAAGCGCATTGCTTGCAGTTCGAGCCAGTACGTCACTGCAGACCATGCAATTCGTCTATTTCCCAAAGCCAAAGCGCCATTAAAAATAATTACTATGCTAAACGCCATAAGAGAGAAATCAAAGCCGTGGTAAAATGTTTAGCTGAATTCGCGTGATAACGGCCCTGTATGCATATTCGTATAATAGAGCGTTCTAAGGTCTCGTAAAATTTACTTCACAAGCATTTCGACTAGTTTGTGTATGACAAATATTATAGAACACATCAGTTGGAAGATCACATCAAATAAAAAGCATTACTTCGATAATTTTGAACGGGGAGTCCAATGATATTTTTCCCGCCGGATAGATGTGAGAAGTACAAATATGTGAAATGTGAGAAGTATGCGAACCAGTAGCTTTCCAGAAAACGACTTTTAGTCTAACCCAGTACCCCAGATCTGCACCCGTGTTCAAACCAGTAGCTTTCCAGAAAACGACACTCAGTCTAATCCAGCACCCGTTCTACGTCGTCATCTTTGCGTGTACCCAATTGGTAAAGGCCGTAAGCTACAGCCCACATTCACAGGCCGCTTGCGGTCAGGACCTCAACGAGAGCCGTACAACGGCGCTTATTCTCAGTTTCAGGTGCGGCGATAGGCTAGATTCTGTTGTTTGGCATGTGACAAGGTCGACAGAAGCCGAGCTATCCGAGGACTAGCAACTGGACTGGGTTATCGCACGGTTTAGACGCTGCATCAGGCAAGTTATTCGTGACAGCCAGAGACCCAGGCTTCGCAGTGGGGTCCAGTGCTTTTCTTCGAATGAACGGGCCGCATAACGAGCGCATGAAATGAAACTGTTTTCAATAAAGGTCGAATGAGATGACCATACATTTGTTTAAATAAACTCATGATTATCTATTTATTCACTACTTTCAAAATGTCCGTAACCTGCATTTAGGCAGATGTTCATTGCTGTATCCAGGCTAGCTTTGGCCCATTTATGACATGTTGAACACGAACGAACTAAACAGTAGCAACAAAAACCACAAACTATCCTTACGCATGTACCAAAATGTATAGACTGATACCGATCTGCCTCATGCGCAGTTACAGAGATCAGTTACAGGATCAGTTCAAACACGTTACAAAGATCAGTGCTACATTAACTTCGCCGAGATGTTCGTACACATTTTATCGGCAATAATCGCTGGTCCAATAGCGACTGTTAGCACCAATGTGAACGTCATTTATCTCGCAGCTGCAACAAAGCACTCAGATACGATTAGCTCGCCATCGACAAAGTGAGAGAAGAAGGCACATAAGCCGCTGTTATCATCTTTCAGCAGTCGGTTTTCAATAACGACACAATTATGCAAATGGCAGCGCGCTTTGCGCCTCGTTGACCGAGAAACAGAACATCATCCGAGCTACCCGATTTCAAAAGTTTTATAAACGGTCAGGACTCTCCTTGATACATTTCCTTGAACGGCTACTTTGCCAGTCCGATCCATTTTCCGATGGCCTGCAAGTCTTAGGGTGAAAAACAACTCCGCAGCGCTCTAGAGACCAAACGCCCGCTGATACCCACGGCTTTGCCAAGATGAGCCGCAGAAGAGGAGATTTTCCAGTTTGATAACAATCTGAGGCCGGAACGACAAAACCCCTGTGGCGGGACGACCGTGGTAGCTGCACACCATAGGAGTGACGATGCACGCCGTAACAATTTTTTAAACATATAGCGGAACGTTCTTAGCTAAGACAAATTGAATGAGAGTTATGCTGCGTTTCCGGACATCAGAATGTAAGGCCGATGGCAGCAGAAAACATTTGCCTTACGGCTGAATAAAGCGCTATTCAAAAAGTGCCCTTTCTGTAAAAGTAGCTCACTGGAGTTCCGAGCCATTTAAAATATCAATATCGTGCACAAGCAAAATATGTACCGCTGGGCGCATCATCTCAAAATCACTGTCCATCATCACTGAGCTCGCAGGCAAGGTCCGAGAACCACTTCGCTTCTTGCCCACGCAAGCTCAGAGGAGAGAGAGAGAGAGAGAGAGAGAGAGAGAGAGAGAGAGAGAGAGAGAGAGAGAGGAGAGAGAGAGAGAGAGAGAGAGAGAGGAGAGAGAGAGAGAGAGAGAGAGAGAGAGAGAGAGAGAGAGAGAGAGAGAGGAGAGAGAGAGAAGAGAGAGAGGAGAGAGAGAGAGAGAGAGAGAGAGAGAGAGAGAGAGAGAGAGAGAGAGAGAGAGAGAGAGAGAGAGAGAGAGAGAGAGAGAGAGAGAGAGAGAGAGAGAGAGAGAGAGAGAGAGAGAGAGAGAGAGAGAGAGAGAGAGAGAGAGAGAGAGGAGAGAGAGAGAGAGAGAGAGAGAGAGAGAGAGAGAGAGAGAGAGAGAGAGAGAGAGAGAGAGGAGAGAGAGAGAGAGAGAGAGAGAGAGAGAGAGAGGAGAGAGAGAGAGAGAGAGAGAGAGAGAGAGAGAGAGAGAGAGAGAGAGAGAGAGAGAGAGAGAGAGAGAGAGAGAGAGAGAGAGAGAGAGAGAGAGAGAGAGAGAGAGAGAGAGAGAGAGAGAGGAGAGAGAGAGAGAGAGAGAGAGAGAGAGATAGAGAGAGAGAGAGAGAGGAGAGAAGAGAGAGAGAGAGAGAGAGAGAGAGAGAGAGAGAGAAGAGAGAGAGAGAGAGAGAGAAGAAAAGAGAGAAGAGAGAAAGAGAGAGAGAGAGAGAGAGAGAGAGAGAGAAGAAGAGAGAGAGAAGAGAGAGAAGAGAGAAGAGAGAGAGAGAGAGAGAGAGAGAGGGAGAGAGAGAGAGAGAGAGAGAGAGAACAGTACAAGTGCAGTGCATGGCTGGGCATTCGCAGCCGTTTCCTGACGTTTTGATCCGCGCGGCCGGCGCTCGAGCTGCCCCTGGTGCTGAGCTGCCGCCGGCGCTGGAGCTGCCTCCAGTGCTAGAGCTGTCGTTGGCGCTGGAGCTGCTGCCGGTGCTGAGCTGCCGCCGGCGCTGGAACTGCCGCCGGTGGTGAGCTGCCGCCGGCGCTAGAGCTGCCTCCAGTGCTAGAGCTGTCGTCAGCGCTGGAACTGCCGCCGGTGCTGAGCCGCCGCCGGCGCTGGAGCTGCCGCCGGCGGTGAACTGCCGCCGGCGCTGGAGCTCCCGCCGGTGCTAAACTGCCGCCGGCGCTGGGGCTGCCGCCGGTGCTGGGTCACCGTCAGCGCTGGGCTGTCACCGGTGCAGGAGCTGCCGCCGGCGCTGGAGCTGCCGTCGGCGCGCTCCTCGTGATACACGGGCCGAGAGAGGACGTAATGTCGCCTAGCGCCGGCCATCTCTCTCCATCGGCATCGGCCATAAAACGGCCATTGCGGTCGTCCCGAGCCATCGTGGCCGTCCCCAGCCGGGCGCCGTGCCGTGTCGCGGCGCTGACCGCCGGCGTCGTCGACGGCAGTCTGCCTCGATAAAGCTGACCCCATGCTGACCTCCGACCTGGCAGCCGGGTGCACCGGGCACGTGGCGATAGCGGCCCCGGTGTCCCTGGGTCGCATCGGGAGTAAGCGCCCGGCGGGGGGTGGGCTGAGACGGCTGGGATGGCTCCCGTGCGGGATCAAAGCACCTAAATCAGATCAGGTCAGGTGGGTTTAGTGTCTTGAATCTCGGTTGGGAGACTGCTAGTGCACTGTTCTGACATTTAGAGCGGCGTCTCATTGAGTCTATTGAGATATTATCGAGTAATATCGCGATCCGACCGGTGTAAATGACGTGAGATGTACACGCGCTGCGTGTTGGTGGCTGCCTTTCTTTAGATTATTTCCTGATGACCGCCAAAAACCAGTCACGGAGAGCACTAACAGCAGATAAACGCAAACATAATAGCGTTGGCTGTTATGGAATGGAAATGCACAGCCCAATGACAAATGATTATAAGATTATAGGAGCACGATTTACAACGCCTAGGAAGGACGATGTGGTAATGGTTCTGAGTCATAAATGATTACTATCTTGATGGCGCCAGACCTCGAGCCAATGTACCTTGACATCTTTGGGAGCCTGCAGAAGCAGAAGCTTACGGAAGAAATATCATTTTCCACGAGAGATTAGAAGGCAGAGTTTACTGATTTAGCTTTGCGCATTGGTTCATGAACTGAATTATTTGAAATTGTATGTAAAAGTGCTAAACCAGGGTTGACAAAAAAAGCGACGGAATACACAAATCTGCCAAGGCTTACGTTGTTGGTAGTCGTAACCAAACAGCCACCAACAACAATAGCACTCTGAGTAAATACAGAGCTCAGCAAATGAAACTACACTCCAGTGCAGCTATCATGGGCCAATCTGTCTGGTTTTAGATTAGAGCTTGTTGCATAAAGCATCATGTTCACAGACTTAGCGTTGCCCTCCTGATTTACAGATCATATTTTTTAAAGATGTTAGGTCATCTGCTAAACCGCGCTTGGCAACAAGTAGTGAACGGAATATGACGACTTTATCAATGTATTGTCAACGTGTTTGCTTTGGGTGACCGTGCAAAAACATCGAAAAACAAAACCCATTCTGGGTGGATATTGCTTGCGAATAACCGAAGTGTGCGCCTGTGCAGATACCATTGCCCAGACTCACCCGTTATAGCTCACAGCAAGTTGAATTATGATCGCTTTTGAAGGAGGCAACATTGGCCGCCTCCCGCATCACTAGGGAGCCAATGGTCGGATCACGCCGGGATCACAGTGAGTGATATATTCACCTGCACCGCGCTGGTGATGTTACGCCTTCACCTACTGCGGTTTCCGAGATCTGACATCAGTGGCTGAAGCATCATTGGCTGAAGTACTCGAAAACGGGGCGACCCATGGCATGCGCTTGAACAGGGGGACAGGTGGCACACGTCGGCCCATGCTTTTGCCCATTGAATTATGTTTTGTTCTTCTGCAGCAACGTGTAGGTACCCTGTGTCTGTGACGCGAGTCTTCTATATTTAGGCCGGTTTTTACTACTGCAGTGTAAACTAGCGAACTTTGGGTTCTTGCGTCAATCGAATAAGAAAGGTTATGCTACGTTCAGATCTCAGCCTGGCGTGAAAAGCTTGTCTGACCAATCAGATGACACACAAATCCTGTACAGCTTGCGCGGTATGTTTCTGAAAAACAGTGTCTCTTATCACTGCTAACTGCATGGAGTTACGATCTGCGCTTGCAAATATTATGCTTCTAGGAAGCGTGATTACCGGGTCAGACCGACCTCCTTAATTTGATAAATTTTTGAGGGGACGTGCTTGGCCTGCTGCTTCACTCGTGACGCATGTTCCAATGGATTCCGCAATGCATGTTGTACTTGTTAGTACGACTGAGTGTTTTCTCCTGCCTCCCAGTTGATTGGTTTCCCGTCGCCGTGGCACCGGGCCGTCGATGCCTGGGCCCGGTACCAACCCGGTTGTGCAGTTTGCCCGCAGTTAACAATGTCATGCTTTTCATGTGATTCGAATGGGAAAGCCCCACTTCGTTCAAATGGCGACATTGGAGGATGATGAAGCCTCATCGAACTGTATGCAGCACGCATTTTGTTGAATCACGCTTGCTGAAACCTGCGTGATAGCATAATCAGCTGTGCAAGGATGCAATCTTGGAGAAAACATAACAGCCTGGCTGGGTTGGTTCGCCTGAATGGAAAAAAACTGCATTTCAAGCTAGGCGCACTCAGCCTAGGTTTTGTATCGCAAATAATTCACGTTAACACTTCGTATATAATTTTTGTATCGTAATAGTTTGTTCGTATGTTTTGTATCCTAACAATTTGTATCGTAAATAATTCACTATCTCACGTAAACGCTACTCACTACCTCTCACCCGATGTCACTGATCTTAGCGTTGTTAGCCCTACCACTTAGAGACTGGGTCTCTTTTCCAGAAAACTAAACAGTACATTTCACCAAACTGAGACGAGAAGCACCCGACCTCCAAAGGTAAAGATATCGTCACACGAAACCAGTCTATTCACAGCTAGTAGTGACCATTCGATGTACAGCCGTTAAGAGGAAAACATAGGGTTGATGGAATTTCTTTAGATAACACGCCGGTTTCTTTCATCGATAAAAGCGTCAAAAAATGTTCTGCTCACTTAGACAACATGTATAAAATATTCGCATCCATTATTTGTTCTGTTCACACATTGCAAGGCGCTTAAATGAGTTACAGATGGGTTTAGAGCAGCGATTTGTTTATCTGCTTCATAAAGCTCATTCAAATTTATCAGAAACGTGATGGAAGTTCTGCAGCGTTGCTCGTTTTATGGGCGATAATTGCTCCATTCGTCAGGGCTCTGTGCAAAACTCGATCAAGTCATTACACCGTCTGTCAGTCAAACCTGAGAAGACGAGAATCTTTGCGATGTCCAATTTGCTCATCTGGCTGCTGCGGGGCACTTCAATCACGTTTTTGATCACGGTTAGAAGTGTTATTTAACTTACCAGATTTAACCAAGTGTTACTTATAAGAAGCTGGTTCTTTTCATCCTTGAACAGAAAACGTTTGTTAACAACGAGGCAGCTCGAGAGATGCTGTGCTACACACAACCAGCACAGCAGAGGCGACAGGCAGGCGGCGTGTCATGCAGAGTGGACTTGAGCCATAGGTGCCGGATAACTGAGATGGGAGCAATGACGATGCATATACATACCGGTACATACCGGTACATACCGGACATATCGGTAGGCGCATAGCATGCCTACTTTGTTCGAGGATCGATTCAGGTTCCACGATTAAAGGTCCCGAAAGGCGGTTTGTTACGATGCATCGTCGGGTCATAATCTTATGTTAAATGGTTTGCGTGCCAAGATACGTGCCACAGCTCGCTTAAATCAGCACCAGCAATATTGCCTTTCATCTTAAGCATCATATGAGCTGTGACGAATCAGAAACCCGCAAAGGTCAGCTCAAGTCGAAACGAATGACGGGCAACACTTCAGTGCCTTCGTTTGACGCGCTAACCGTGTTGAAAAGCCACTATTCCAAACTGCGCCGCAGTCAACGAATTTCCAGCCCAATGGAAAGGCAAAGCTTTAGCTCGGGATCGCTATTCGTTTGTCAAATACGCTCTGCGAGTGGCGATAACGGCCGTTATATCTTCCCAAAGTATGGCGGATGATTTGGTTAGCGATCGTTTACGCAGCGATTTCGAGACGGGTCATCGACCGACTCCGCTCAACGATCAGGAGAGCTGTGCGGAGCTCCTGAACCACACTGCAGCGCAGTGCGACGATTGCAGTCCTTTCTGGAACTGTGTCCACTGCTGAGCAGTTACCGGAAAGTGGAAGGTCTGTGGGTGCTGACCCGGGGTAAGAAGGGACGCCGCCTCCGCCCGTCGCCTCTCTTGCGCGCAGTGCGTAGCGACGGAAAGCCCCGCCGACGCATGCCACGCCGCTGGATGAGCTGAGCCCGAATGCAGAGACTGCTCCCTCGCTATCACAAATGCCGGACACTCCGAATTCCTGGCAGCGTCTGGCTGTGAGGGTGGACCATCAACTTCATCCAGCGTCAGCGCGCATGTGTCGGCACATTCTGCGGCCGTTCACGGAATACGCCGCGTCGCTGGGCGGCAGAGGTGGACGAGAAACGTGCAAATGTCATTCGCTTCGTTCTCCGCACGGCCACTTGAGACGGGATCGGCGTATTCTGTGACAAACCAACAACCAGTCGCGCCTGCTAGCAGTCATGCACGTGGCGCTCGATGTTACAGAACGCACTTACCAAGTTCAACCAATTATTGGACGTTAGAATCTGATTCTTTTCGTCCTATGAAAAAGAAACACGGGTTATACTCGAAACAAGGACACTGCCATCAACATATTCCGGGGAAGTCAGCTTTCCGACGAACGTGCACACCGATCCGGTTAATCAGCCATCGCACTGCCACTCAAGAAACACCAGCCGGCGGGCGACGCGCCACTTTCGCCGCCACTGGAGCGGCGTTCCTCCATTTTACGGCCGGCACGTGCCCGTCCGTTGGGCCGGCCCTTCACCAGAGCGCCCTTTCACGGCGGCGGCCGGGACCGAGCGCCCTCGACCAGGGCGCGGCGGTGGGCTCGAGCTCCAGCCGGCCGTCACGCCAGGCGTACATTAACGTGGTCCGTAATCCAGTTAGCACGACCGCTTGGCGTCCGGGGTCGTTGCGACCAGCGCGACAGAGCAGGAAATCCTGCTGACGGCGCGGCGGCGTGACATGGTCGCCACTTGGCATGCATGACGCGGAGGCCGGAGTTTGGGGCCGTTTCGAAGCGAGAGCTGCTCGTGACTGCGTCAAAAGAGTTAGGCGAGCCATCACACAGATGTTCCAGATGATTGAATGCTACCATTCACCACGCGAGAACGCATTGCTCGCAGCGCGAGATGGAAATTTTGAATTTATTTGATCTGTTAGTGTTTCAAGTGATCAAAGACACATGGGTGCATAAGCTGAACAGGTTTGATTGCTGCAGAAAGAGCTACCGCATGATTGCACTTCGCACGGTGGAGAACCTCACTGGAGAACGCCGGAAACACTTAGGAGGCGCATTTCATGTGTGAACCCCACATGGCTGTGATAAACCATACCAGTAAACCGTGATATCTCATCTGGCATCTTTGTTTAGAGTGTGTATCTCATCAAGCGAGGATGTCCCACACAAATCAGTGTGAGATCCCCGGAATTCTTTGCGTTGTGACCGCTAACAGAAACAAAGATGTCCACGGTCTAATAAAAACGAGACGTCTCTTAACATGATGCGTTTTGTGGTTTGTTTTGCATCAGCCAGATGACCCTGACGTTGCACTACAACTTTTGAAATTAGGTGCCATGATGACTGGCGTGCCATCTAGGAGGACTTGTCCTCGGAGGACGTCAAAGAGGACGCATAATCAAACATCAAAGGAGCGCACAGGTCACGCAGACCTGTTTGATGTCAGAGAAACGCACTGAATTCTGAATTCCTAACGGCAGCGCTGCTCGTCTGTGCCTACGGTGCACGACCGTAGGCACAGACGAGCACTACGGTGTTGCACTCACACCAGATAATTTGAGAGCCCCACCATTGAGGACGGGGGGGGGGGGGGTTAAATGGTGAGGGGATAGGCAGAGGGGTGATGTTCGCAGTATCGCATATTTGTGGGCATGGGTAAATTATTACCCAAAGTCGTTTTGTACCGGCGCCTAGATGCACTGCAGTATTGACATCTGCTGGTGTATCTCTGAACTAATGCACTAAGTGCTGAGGCACAAGTGTATTAGCATCTCACCTGAGAAATAGAGGAAAAGAGAGAGAGAGAGAGAGAGAGAGAGAGAGAGAGAGAGAGAGAGAGAGAGAGAAAGAGAGAGAGAGAGAGAGAGAGAGAGAGAGAGAGAGAGAGAGAGAGAGAGAGAGAGAGAGAGAGAGAGAGAGAGAGAGAGAGAGAGAGAGAGAGAGAGAGAGAGAGGGAGAGAGAGAGAGAGAGACGACAACGAAGCTCACGCGGTTCCTAGCGCAGTGCTGTTATTACACTTGACGTCAGTCACGCTAGGCCGGCAAAAAAAGCGTGCTGACGCTAACAGCAGATAGTGTAGGAGCTGCGCCATGCTCAGACTAGTCAATACGAAACGACTTGCTGGAGCCGTCCGCCAAATCACTCTTATTGAGCGATGCCAGGTTATTGCTTTTCGTTGGCAATAAGTGCGGCCCGCCGGCTGCTACGGCCATCACCAGGGTGTCAGGCATCCAGAGGGCGCGCGGGCCCGGCCGGCGCGGGTCACCGTACCACGTCCAGGATCTGCTGCAGTGTCAACCCGAACTTCACCGTGATCGGCAACGACTCGTTCGCCACCGGCCGCTCCAACGTGTTGTAGTTCTTCATCACGTTTTCCAGTATTCGCCGCTCGTTCTTGCCCTGGTGAGTCCCTGCGACAACGAGAAAGGAGCGTTATCACCGACGCGTGGTGAGATGACTTACGGCAGACGTTCTGCGCGCATCGCTTTCGCCTTCCATCTGTTGTTCCCTGGTGCCAGCGGCGGAGTGGTTTCAGGCCTTGGACAGACACGAAATAAGTCGCAGATCTCCGACGTGGTCGGTCTTATCTTTTTTACCTCTGCGTATGCGGCGGGCCGGCAACGACCAAGGCATCTCGCGACAATCACATGAGAAGCATGCTTGGTTATGACAAAGGTGATACTTTCATTCATTTCTTCCAGCAGGGCGCCACACCCGAGAGGCCTTAGGTCAGGTCAGGAAAACTAGAAACTAGGAGAATTGGTTCAGGGCACGTTAATCCCCTTAGATATTGAGTTAAATGGCTGCACCACTCTGGAATAGCAACTACAACTATCGTAGTATAGATAATCCATGCGGTTGCACGTAGCACATCGCACGACATGACGATACATCAACAGAACCCACCGGCAGGGCTGACCAATAAAGAGCAGTGTCCATTCGGACGGCTCGTGGCCGCTCGCCGGTCTCCGCGGCTCGTCGGCCGACACTGAAGCCTATTAGAGCACGTAGTCGGACCAGAATGGCCCTGCTTGCACACACCGTGATTACAGAGCGGCGCGCTGGGGCGCATATGACGGGTGTCAGGCTGTGCCCTCCATTACAATGACCCGAGTGGGAGTGGCCCTGGCCGCTGGGAGCGGGCCCTGGCCGCGCGCTGGCCCGCGCGCGGCGTGGGCCCCAGCTAGCGCGCGTTCGCTGCGCATGCGTGAGCTACGGACGGGAGGCGTCGCACACGGACCGCCGTGAGGCGCGAAGGAGAGGACTTCACGGGTTGGTTAAACCCAAGCGCAACCATATGGAATGCTTAATGTGTTGTAAATAGGGGCTGGAGAACTACAGGCATGAATACGGGAATGAGTAACGATGTTTACAAAATGTCGGGTAAGTGCTTCCCTACACACTACAAAATGTTGCTTCTTGCGCATCCGATGGTAATAATTATCTCCATTCATACTGATTTTCAATTATCAACGAACATGAGTACCTAAGGGTGTATTCTTTCCGAAACTCTTCCATAACTTAGGAGCAAGGAAATATAAATAGATGGGCAACGAGGATACGGCTAATTAGGAACGGGCAGCAGGTGGGTATGCAAATGGCATACAAAACTCGAGCGGAGCCCCGTGGGTAGCGGGAAAGTTGTGCTACAGAAATGGCCGCTTTCCGGAGCGGAGTCAGTTGACAGCTTCTCTGCATTTACTTGCTTCAAATGCAACGCCTGAATTTACGAAGCTGTAGCTAGAAGATGAACTACACGGACTCAGACGATGTACATTTTGCACAGTGACATCACAGGCATAAGCTAAGGATGTGTATTTGTGTTCAAACAAGCGTTAATTGTTAGCGTACTCGATGTCTGCAAAGGCGTGGATACAAATGCGTAACAACCCAATATCGACGCAGATATGCTTCATCACCCATGATGAGACCCTGCAAGTCCGATAATACACCTTAATGTGCCTGCAAACATCCCGCTGAATTGATTACGTAAATTAGTTTTCTAAACATTATGACACGTCACCCCAGGCTAATGCAATCGCGAAAACACCGCCCGTCAAGACTGCATAAATAATACAGCCATTGCTGCCTGCTGGCCAAGTTCGCCGCTGCGATTAATTAACACGACTTGAAAGACGACCCTGCCAAGTGCCGCAAGCACCCGTCACGGGTAGGCCAAAATAACCTGCTGACCCGGGCCTGCGGCGCTGGTCTGGCTGGCACGTGAGTCGTATAGCAACGTCGTGAGATCCGACCCATCGCTGCGTCAGATCGCTTGGACACAATGTCTAGGTCCACGGAGCGCAAACCCTGACGTGCCGTGCGAGTAAATCCGGCGGTTAGCCTCTGCCACAATGTCCTCCACAAGCCTGAGGTCAATGTGCGAGCTAGCCATGGTCTATCGTCGTGTCGCGATAGGCCCCACCGGGGCGCGGACAACGGGCCGCTCGGTAAATAACCGTGACAGAGCGGTCCTCGCAATCAATGGCACTCACTGCCGGCGCTGGGAGCTTTCCTCCGCCACGGACCTCGAGAGGAGAGAAGAGAGTCGCCAGCAGAGGACAGGCGCGATCGAGCACACCGCTGTCCGAGAGGACACCGGCGGCTGGGCGGTGTATGATGCGCACCCCGCACCGTCGGGCGGCACGGTGCCGCACCGATTGGAGCGCTGATTGCCGGTGTCCGTGACCTTGTGTCTCAGCACGCTTCCAGACGGGTGTTCGGTCGAATTTGGGCGCCTGTGAATTACTACACCCACACCTACGGCAAATCAAGTCATGACCTTTTGGTATGGTTTGTTCGCTGCGCCTGATTATCTTGCAACGCTTTCTATGGATAATCTGCCGTGGTGAGGAATCGTTCAATAGACATGCCACAGGATCATTAGGGCAATCTGATCATGCATGCAGTTGACCTGGGACTTTCTTAGGCCGAAACCTGGCAGAGTGGGTAGTTGAGCAATGGTGACAATATCGCGTGACCTTTGGCAGGGGACAAGCCACCTGCATTCCCTGGAACACCGCACGTGCCGCCCAGACCCTGGTGACGTGCGCTGTCTGGTGGCAGCACCCGGCCAGACCTGCCCGGCGCGGCCGGTCGGCGGAGGTCGGCCGAGCCGGCGCTCCGCGCGCCGCCGGCGCCGGCCGGCCGTCGGTGCCGCCGCCGCTGGCACACGTCCTGGCCGCTCATGCATACGCCATGTTGTAATCGGCAGCCGACGGACGGGGGACGGACGCGCGCGGCCCGATGGCCATCACGCCGCCGCCTGATTGAATGTCGGAGCGCCCGACGGAGATTGACTGAGAGACGGAGGAAGCTGCGGCGACACGCGGTCCGCCGCCACGCGCCGGCGACGCACGGCAGTGCCAAACAAAGCAAGGGGGACGGACTCAAGTGTTATGAAATGGAGAGCCATGGATGCGGCGTGGGATGGGAAGCGTGGGGCGCGGAAGAAAGGCATGAATGTGGCAACGCATGATATGGCTTAATGAGTGCATGCGGTCCAGGTGGATTGCGTCAAATTGTAAAATACCTTAGAATAAATGACAGGGTTAAAGCTACCAGAAGAAAAAACCATTGTAAGTGAGGCGGACCCGAACATGGCGTCGGACGTTGAGAGGCGGACGTGGGATGTAGTGGGATGTGACTGATCTTCAGGGCCCGAATACCGTGGCGCAATGGCCGCGCCAGGTACGCGGGCTAACTGATGCGGGGACTCACGGGATCGCGGCCGTCATGAGCAGGTCCTGGGATGTGCCACTAGAGGAAGGAACAGTTTGGCGACAAAACCTGCAGGGCCCAGTCCTGCAGGATGCAATCGTATTACCAAGTACGCCTGAATGAGCTTCAGTAATCTGCGAGATTCCTACATATAAGAATTGCGAAAAATAGAGTATAGCAAACGTTACACAATTATGCATGTCAACAATAAGTCACCTGCGAGAATTTATCGAAATCACATTAACTTCTAACCTATGCACTAGCGCATAACGTAGCCAAAAACAAAAAATTAAAGCTTCATGGCGTTGCGGGAGCTATAGGACGTGTCACAAAATCGAGAGAAGGGTTAGCAATTGTAAGAGATAAACTTTGGCAACATGCAAGAACATTATTGGGAAGAAAAGAGGCTACCATTTATAAAAAGATACGCAAATCGGATTTATATGCTTTTCTCTCTCTCTCTCTCTCTCTCTCTCTCTCTCTCTCTCTCTCTCTCTCTCTCTCTCTCTCTCTCTCTCTCTTCTCTCTCTCTCTCTCTTTCTCCCTCCCACTGCGCACCATATGACGATAAAGGTGATCTTCCGCAGGCAAGCCGGAGCACCTACGTGCTCTGGCAGGATGTGCATTTAGAATTACCACCACCCGTTCAACTGCTCAGCAATTTCCGAAAGCACGCGCCCAAGTAATTACCTGACCAATGAATCCCTAGGTCCGTGCTTTTCCCTGACCTTTGATCTTCTGCTCCTTTGGCTTTCGGATTTAAGGCTACTCTCTCTCCCTCTCTCTCTCTCTTTCTCTCTCTCTCTCTTTCTCTGTCTCTCTCTTTCTCTGTCTCTCTCTTTCTCTCTCTCTCTCTCTCTCTCTTTCTCTGTCTCTCTCTTTCTCTCTCTCTCTTTTTCTCTCTCTCTCTCTTTCCTGTCTCTCCCTTTCTCTCTCTCTGTCTCTGTCTCTCTCTCTCTCTCTCTCTCTCTCTCTCTCTCTCTCTCTCTCTCTCTCTCTCTCTCTCTCTCTCTCTCTCTCTCTCTCTCTCTCTCTCTCTCTCTCTCTCTCTCTCTCTCTCTCTCTCTCTCTCTCTCTCTCTCTCTCTCTCTCTCTCTCTCTCTCTCTCTCTCTCGCCCTCCCATATCCTATCTCTTTGTGCCTTTCTCTGTCCCCGAGCATTAGGAGGCTCCTGCTCACTCTGCCGCCCGTTGCTCGTTGCGCCGCCCCCGCCGCCCCCGATCGAGCGGCTCTGCATTAATCGTCAGCCCACGCAGCTCGGCCTTGGCCTGGAGGGGTGCGTGCTTATTGGGGGAGTCCAGTAAGCGGACGCAGCAGCTGGACTGTTCGTGTGAGTATCAACCTGCGCTGACAGGAACGTAAGTTCGATACGATGCCACGTACTTCGAACACAATGACGGTACTGACGACACTCTTACAGGTGCGTGGTAAAATATCAGCGTAACTCTGAAACTAAATGTCAGATCTCGCCTATTTTTCCGGAAAAATACAATTTGGCATTAACGTTTGATTGCTTTCTCGCCTTTGACCACTACTGAGGCCTTTCTCTCAATGCGGGAACGATGAGCATTCCATTTTCGAAATATTGCCTTCGCTTCATCTTCCCGCACTCATCTTGGGCTTCCAGGTTATGAGACACCGTTTATAACATATTACACCCATTACACCCATGCTTGGGAGCGAAATTTTGCGAGCGACCGCGGAACAGGTTCGAAATAGGCACGATCTGCCGCCAGTGGCCTCAATAGCCACCAACTCTATTCATGGGCTTTCAGCAACAGCTAGCTCATTCACATGGTGGTTTCGTGCTCGGCATGCAAACGAGAACTCTGAATGTCGGAACAGTCCCCCATCGCGGGGAGGCTGTTCTGAGGCTTCTCAGCGAGACTGAAGACTGTAGGGAGCACCGTGTCGATGCCGTTCCGCGGTCTGCCACGCGCACCGCACTCAGCGCTCGGCAATGGAGGGAAGAGATTCTCCTCACGCCGGAAGGCCGAGTGGTGCTGAACAGCGGTCTGATGCATGCATCGTTTATAATGTAGAACTTTACTCAAGCATACACCCTTCCCTGCGTACCCGCGACAATCAATAGGCACCATTCCCTCCCCTCACTAAACACTACGGCTTAGTGAGGTGTTTTTTTTAACACTACGGTGTTGCAGCTGAGCATGCATTGAGTATGTGTGCCACTTTTCTTCATCGTCAGCAGCAGCAGCCGACGTATGGAAGAAAACCGAAAACTGATGCTGCACGAATGTGACACAGGCAAGGTATCAGCTGGGACGGGAAAATATCATCGATAGTGTAATACTTGATATCTTCAGGCGACCGTAAATTGACAAGTGGAAAATGGTGTTCTATTCGTGTGGCGATGCACGGCAACGAGCTAAGTCTTCATCGATCTTTCCGCCGTTTCAAGACATCACCTCGTGACCTCGCCCTTTTACTGAACTGATTTGTGGACCCAGTACGTTCATTATAAGCCTGTCTTGAACTTCCGAAGCAAATGATACATTGTGCAGTTTCCGCGAAGCTCATGGCTGAAATGTTGGTGCATCAGCTTCATATAACAATGCGGACAGACGCGGTACCAGACCCAGTTGTGACCAGAATTTTGCTGACTCCGGATGATGCCAGTTGCTTTGAACAGGGTTGTATCACTAGGGATATGTGTTTGTACTAATTCGCTTGTTTTTTATGGGAAGCTTCAGAATTACTGAACAGTGGAAAAAATCGTCGGTAGTCGGTACGGGCCACAAAAACTAAAAAATAACCGCTCCATATTAATCAGGATATTGAGCTAAATGTTGACTGATATTCACGTATTTTTATAATAATTTGCTTTCACGTCCAGTGACTCAAGACTTTTGTCCGAATATGCTGCTCTGGGAAAAACACCCCTTCGAACATCGTAATAATTACTATTTTAAATGGCCTGTTACGCGTACTCGGGTCACCGACAGCAAACAGCAGTGTATTAGGTTTAGTTGGCTTCTATGTAAAAACGATCTGATCGATGCTGTTAACAGCACTTTTAGTACGGTATCGACATAACAACTCCAAGCGGCAGCTAATCCGCTCTAAGTGCCCAACGAATTCGCAAACTGGGTGGCGGCGTGGCTTTGGGCGTTGCTGATAGCTAGTCGACGTATCTCTCGTAGCTAGTCGACGTTCTCATGCGCCGAAGCCTAAACCGGACTACTGTTTATTGGATTTACATTTCTATGCATAGAAGCTAATGAAACTGAATGAAAGCTGTTGTTTGGAATAATGCATTGATCTGAATCAAAACAAGATATAATAAGCTCAGACACAATTTTTCTAACAAAACCAATTAAGTCCAAATGCATGACAAACAAATACCTTGCCCGCAGCTAAGTAAAACCGGGGCAAGTATCGTTGGTAGAAAATAAGACGCTTGAGGGTCGTAAATAAGCAAGACGTTCAGCAGAATAGTTTCGCCAAAATAGCCGTTCCAAATGTCAAGCATGAAAAATGAAGAGGAATTAGAGCAAACCCGCTTTGAACTCCGAGTGGGACAAGTTTATCTAGTTATGTAGGCGCATAGTAACGTTTGTATCACAAGATGACATATTCCTCCTAATTTCGTAGCCAGTTGCCGTAATCACTGCATTGGACTAGCCGGATCAAGCAATGGCTAACGTGAAGCAAATCTGATGATATTTTATCCGATACAAAATGAGGTTTCTATAATTTGCTTCACTTATGACAGACTTGAATTAATTTCGTTTCAAGGAAACATGTTCCGATTTCAACCTACAGCACATGCGTCTGATTCCGACATGGACTCCGAGCAGCGTGGCGCAACTGTTGGCCAATTCCGATTCCAATTAAAAGAGAAACTGCTCAAAATCGGAGGCACCTGAAACTGAATTTATGTCGGCACAGTGGGAAAAATCTATGTTATGAACCACTTTATTGCTCCTTCGAGGCCTCTATTGAACAATTGCCTTAGAAACAAGACAGCCATGCCTGGTCGCTTTTGATTCGGTCCGCATATCATAAGATGGTCTTTTAAGAATAAACTTTGTCACATACACATATATAAATCCGTATACACATATATATGTATATATGTAGCCGTATATATATATATATAATATATATATATATATATATATATATATATATATATATATATATATATATTGATGTTGAGCCCCTGTGATTCAGTTGACTCAGTTACGATTCCCATTAAAAAAGAGGAATTAGTTTCACCCGAATCAGTGACATTGTTGTCGATTCTAGAACTGATTCCAGCAACCCGTAATCAAGCATGATTGTGCTAGCTGCCCTGCGGGGGCATCATCGGACTGTGTATTCCGGTCATTCAGGGAACGCTCCATCGTCCTGGGTCCTCCCCATCATTCCCAGATCCCAGCGAGATAGACCGCGGCCCTCCAAGCCCAATCCCAATCCAATCCCAATCCGAGCCAAATCGGCGTCCCGCTGCTGGTCGCGACCCCCTTCAACCGCCCCCCCCCCCCCCCCTCCTCCGCGACGGTCGTCCGGGACGGAGCGGCCGCGGGCTGGCTGGCAGCTCGTGAGCGCTGGGCGTGCTCCGTGCACCCGGCAGGCACCCGGCCGACGGAATTGCGCTGCAACTGAAGGCGAGCCATTATCGATCAGGCGCGGCGCCGCGGCCGGTCCTTCCGACGGTGGAGCCGGGCCCGGCGCTGGCCCATGCAGAGCCGGCAGGACGCCTCTGCGGCGTGAGGACAGACGGAGTGGGCTGACCCCGGCCTGGGGCCTGGGGCCAGGTGGTGTGCGGACGCCCTGTGCACGAGCTCATCGAGTCACTGCGCCCGAGCGGGGTCTATAGCGTCGCTGAGAATGCGCTGTGCTGGGCTTTAGAATGCAAGATAGGCACGAATGAGATCTTCACCTGATTTCTAAGCTGCACCGGCTGTGGAGTGAGAGAGGAGGAGCGTTTAAGTCGTCTAATATGCTCTGCTATTTGTAATACGATTCATCGGAGCACGAATGAAGCCTGGATAAGTTTCGTCACGGCACCATTAAGGCATGTGCGGTCATATTACTGAGACCCGTAAACACACAAGCTGTAACCCCTGGTGACGGAAGAAACATATGACATGAAATTAGCTTCCATTCTTTAGAGTGAGTGAGGCAATGCAAGTAAAAATTTATCTGACCAGGAAGCACAATATCACGTTGTCAGCTGTGGCGCGCGCACTGACCAGCTCCCATTTTATATTTTTGGGTCATGGGGTCGCCCAATCTTGCCGCGCCTCTAACTCCTGCATCTAAAGAACTACATAATTCAAGTGGATGGCTCGCTGGAGCAGCACATGTTTAAGGGACGACCGTGCAGGAGAATGCCGGTCCGGTGCTTTATGACCGCGGATGTTGATTGGCTGGCGGCACGTGCCAAGTCGATGACGACACCAAAAGAGGTGCATACCGGTGTCATACGCACAGTACGTCCTTGTGTCAGATTGGGCCGAAAAGTTGGGTAGCTTTCACTTCGGAGCGAATTTATGCATCTCGTATGATGACGCACGGACACTTCTGTTTACGACTTCAGATATAGCGTTTCTTTGCAGCCATTGGAGCTAAAGTTACGCTGGATTTTCCTGTCCAAATTTACCTTTGGTCATTAAATCCCGGGGTGCGCCATACACTTTGTCATCCTTGACTTATACGAAGGGTTACTATCCATTCCCGGCCGACGCTATATTTGAAGCGAGCTGTCTCGGTGAGGTCGGGAAAACCGCCTGTCCCTGAACAGCCCGTCTCTCCCAGTCTGCGGCGATACCATTCAGCCGCTTCCCAGCCTGGCAATGGGCCCTTATCAAGCTGCAGCAAATATGATTGCCTCCGTGGTACTCAAACTGAGTGTTTCACGTGAACGTAGAATCCAAGCAAATAACCACCGACAAACTATTGCAACGAGGCCTGTTTGCCGCGTCTTACTTTTTGACCGCCATGCAGCACCTTATAAACTCGAGCGGGTGTTTGCTGCACTATCCTGAGATGTGGTAGATTGTGAGCCTCCGAACAGATGACAAGGTTCGTGCTTCACATGGCGACAAATCCGACATGTTAATGGGGTTGTGTGACGGCCCATTGCATGGCGCCCGTTGCCTGTGGCGCGGTCCGCAGCCGCGAATGGTGTCGCGCTGGTAGTGTCAGTTGTCAGCTTGACATTGCATTGCTGTACGCCATGCTGACTTGCCGCGTTGCACATGTTCGGAGGGAGCGCCAGTCCGGTTAAGATTTGAATGGATTCCTGAATAAACCAAACATTCGTTGGGCGAGAGTGGTACCGATCCATTAAAAATTATGAGCTTATCCACTGTCCAATATACTTTTTCGCTAAACAAGTTGTCATCAGCCCGTCCGAACTTCTCATGCACACCTCGATGCAAATACGTTATCGCAAAACATTCTAATCGAGTGAAAATCAGGCAACGTATGCTTCAACGCGAAAGGACAACTCAGCTGGCGGTCATCTGCGCCAAACCCGCGCCACAATACATGCTGCGAATCCGTCGCAGCTCTCGAAATGATTGGCTAGTCACGCCTTGTCTTGTGGCCGGTGCCATGCTTGAAGTGAAATGGCGCGATTTTTGTTCTGACCAGCCTTCGTGCGTCTGCTATTTCACAAAGGAAGTTGTTTACTGTATGCTTTGGGTGACCCATCTGGACATCTTGGTGTGACATATGTACATAAACGACTTGTCCATACACTGCCGCGTAATCGGTTGTATCAGTTTTGAAGGGGCTCTGCTTTTGCTTTTCCTGTCATCAGTTTTCAAAACTTTCACTATGCATTCTTCCAAATTGAGTTGCTTATCAACATCGGAGCAGAAGGCGCCTTCTCAGTGGTGGAGGAGCATTGGCAGACAAACTGATACTCCACACATCGACCACATCACTCTTCCAGCTCCCAGCTTTCACCCGGGGGAAATAACACCGCTCTTGATATCAACGGAGACAGGCAGAGCCGCTTCTTTAGCGGCCCCTGGCGTTTTTGTGGCCAGCCGAAAGAGGAGCTCTCTGTTGGCATTTCCTCTGACGGGCCGCCCGAGGAGCGGCTGGCGTCGGCCGGCCCAGGTCGGTCGGGCCCGTCCCTCCGTCGGCCGGCCCAGGTCGGTCGGGCCCGTTCCTCCGTGACAACCGCCCTGGACGCGTGTGATCGATCGCTACATTACCGGCGAGCGGGCGGCCGAGACTGCGGCATGATGGCCGACCGCGGCTGCCGGTCATATGTGCGCGCTGGAGAGGCGCCATCCATCAGAGAGCGACAGCTAGATCGGCGCGATCAACCGGCCGCCGACGACGAACAGGTCACGGAAGAGCGGGCAGGCAACGGACCGACACTGGGCTAGGTTTCGGACCGACACTGGGCTAGGCTGTCGGGTAGCGGACCTACACTGGGCCGGGCAGCGGACCAACACTGGGCCGGGCAGCGTACCAACACTGGGCCGGGCAGCGGACCGATACTGCACCGGGCAGCGGACCAACGCTGGGCCGGGCAGCGGACCGATACCGCACCGGGCAGCGGACCAACGCCGGGCCGGGCAGCGGACCGACATTACCGGTGCAGAACTCGCACTTCATGTTATGATCTCAATGATTTAGAGAGCAACTCATGCAATATTGGTATTAACAGATGCAAACAACATTTTTGAACACCTCCTGCACCTTCATTTAGCTCCACATGCCATATGATGATGATTAAAAACATTTTATCTTACGCCCGTCCACCGATCAGTACGCAAGTTTAAGGAACAACGGGCAGTGAATGGGCCCACACCAGCGATGTCCGGCCTGCTACGTCAAAGCCGCTGATCCTCTCAGCAGCAGAAAGCTCCAGGTGAAACCTTAATAGGTGTCGCTCCCACGTCCTTTCATTACCTTTGAACCTACAGCTCAGGTGTCTACAAACAGAAATCCTCCTAGATCGGCAGAGCTTTTTAACGCTATTAGTACGGCCGCTCTCCATGGAAGGTCCTTAGAAATGCCTCACAACACCTTAAAAAGCTGACAATTAGCTACATTCTTCTAGCTAGTCCGCTTCTTAGACCATGAGCACAATGAACAGCAGTCCACAGTCTTGCATTGTTCCCAGTTTATTACCACGTGACGAGCACTTGAGCCCATCTGTCTTAACACGCGATCGGGTGGGGGAGGGGAGGGGGTCAGATTGACCCTCTCCGTATTTTTTTCCGGAATGGTTTCCGAACGGCGCAGCGTAGCCGTGCCAAATTTTGCATCGCTGTAGACAATTGAATAGCCCGGAACTTGACTTTGTTTGACCTTATTTAATCCAAAGGTTATGACCTAGGAGTCTGAAGCTTTGACCTAAGTGAGTTCACGTACAGGTCAACACACTCTATAAATTTGGTGTCCCTAGCTTTCTTAGTTGCCCAGATCTCAGGAGGGTCTCAAATTGACACCCCAAGCCGAGCGAAGGGTATCTAGCCGCCCACCCGGGAGCGTGTCAAAGGGCGCTGCGATTTAAAACGCCGCGTAGCAAACTGATCACGTTCCTCACAAGATGCTGTGGCCAGCCACGGTTGCTATGACTATTAATAAGCCTGGTGATTTGGTATTTCACATTGTTTAGTAGGTTAAGTGCATCTTGGCTAAACAAATTGTGAAAAGCACTGATCTGCGGGGAATTGGAAAAGCACTGTGCCATCACTCATCTGTGACGGCGGCACTGGTATAGTATGGTTTGTAGTTTATCTCTGACATCTGCTACAGGCTATCCTGAGTTAAGCTACTATGCTTGGCGACATCTTGTGGCTCAACTAGCTCGTGCAACGAAACATCAACGTTGGGACACGTGCTCTACGTATGCTCACGCTGCGAGTGTTAGTAAGTACAGACCAATACTGCACTTTGCGTTTTGTCTACCTGGTATGACCTGTTGTCACAACAGCATTATTAATGCCATATTAATGATATGGTTTGTTCTGTTGTAGTTCGTCTTAAATTTTTGCGATTTTGTCAACAGCTGACTCGCAAAAGTATTCGTTTTTTCACCGATCTTATCCGGTAAATCAGAAGCTTTTTCACCCCTGAGCGTCGGACCAACCGGGGCGGGACGTCTTGTGACGCTTCGCGAACATCTTACGTTCCGAAACCAAGCAACGAGCGCACAAACGTGAACCACGTTACTGACGTTTGAACCACGTTACTGATGTTATGTTATGCCATGCCCATGTTGGAGAGTGAACAGAGCCAAAGTTCAGCTGATATGACGACTTTGGCCTAACTTCATCTCGACCACTGACCTTTTCTTTATCATCTGGAATCTATCATGCATCTGTCATGGATCGATCTGAAAGCAAGCGAACATGAACTGTTTACTATCCGTTGCAAAGTTGTGATAATTGCGCACACTAGCAGCCTCTCGAAACCTCGACGTTACCAGAAGATTGTAATGACCTGTAATGTATTTTAGTGACCTTGGACGTCATTAGCCGTGTGTGTGACAGTTAAACCCAAGTCCGGTTGAAGATACGACGTCAATGATCGTCACGAACTGGCGACCGTAGTTCTGCAGAAGTGAGTCAAAAATGGAGACGAGAAGCTAAATCAATTGAAATGTGGGATTCTAACCAGGTTTTAAGGTTGACCAAGGATGAACAGCGATGACGAATATAGCCATGTGATCTGCTTCTGTGTTATCCGGGCAGCGCCAACCATATCCTGAGGACGCACGCATGCTCCATGGTTATGCTATTGAGTTGAAGCGTCGATTGTACGCCTTTCCGCCGTTTTCCGCTCGCCGCCTACGCTCAACAGCTCAACAATCCTCGACGAGCGCCTTTTAATGTAGCATGCTAATGACTCGAAGAACACAGGTGTCGGCGCACGACGGGGTCGAGCGCGTGCCATGTCCCGGCCGAACTCGACGGTGGCAGGGAACGTGCTCCTGACAGCGCCGCTGTTCCAGCCCTAATTGGCTCCGCTCCTTCCGCTATTTCAGACGTTGACCACGCAATAACCCCGAATGAGTCACCTAGTTCAGATTCAATCGAAGTGTCGGCAGAGACACGATCCATCAAATGCCCTCTTCATCAAACCCAATATGGTCGTTCTGGAGAAGTGAAGTGGAACGGATGTGTGCGCTGACACCACAACACTTGACGAGAATGCAAAATGCTCAAGTAAGTTCCGCGAGCAGCCTTATCGCATTTACCTACTTAGCTGCCGCCACTAACCGTGACGTAAAGAAGACTGTGGATACCCGTAGCTCCCGACAGTGCTTGCATATGCATTCATCCGTTACGTAAATGAACGTATGTTTGGGCTCCACCAAATGCAAACGAACGTGTTCTGATCCTTGCTGCTTCGATGTCTTCGAGCTCGCTCGATGCCGCTGCTCGCAGACGCACCACCCATAGATTTCTGGCTGGCATTGATTGAAACTCCAATTGACAGGATCAGCAGGCACGCTTCAATTTCGTCAGAGCCGGGAAGACGGACGGACATCGGCAACACCGTTGCGGAGCTGCCAAATGAAGGTCCGGTCTTTCCCAGGCAGCCGCAGCCGCTGCAGCCGCGGAGCAACAGACTGGTGACGGCAACCACGGACTTCGTTGCGGAGCTGCCAAATGGAGGCTCGGTCTTACATAGGCAGCCGCGGAGCAACAGACTGGTGCCGGCAGGCGCGGACACCGCTGGAGGGACGAGCGACGACGTGACGACCTCCGACCCTCGCTGATGAGACCGCACGTTGAGATCATTCGGACGTCAGCTCCTCGCGTGGGAAATCCGCCAGTTTCATCAGCCTTCGAGTTCTTCGCTTCGGCGGCGAAACAATTGGGACTTGTCTTTTCACAATGGCTGGCAAAACTGCTTCGGCGAAATTCCGTGAATTTCCTCTACAGGCATGAATAAAATTGAAAAGCGTCTTTCATCAGTGGCGCTTGTCGGCAGACGGATTGAGATTCAGTTTGGGCCTGCTTCCACAGCTCTTGAAATGGGTTTTGAAATGTGTAGACAAAGGAACAAAGAACGGGGTCCGAGCTAAATTTGCGTGCTATTCTGCTGTGGTTTATTCGGCGTACCAAAATGAATATTTTACGGATAATTTGGATCCATTGGTGACGGTAGAAACTGTATGCACTACTGCTGTTGAGTGAAACCAAAAGTACGAACCGGAAGTTTGAACACAAGCCGCAGGTCCGCCGACCGTCCCCGGCAGACAATGGGCTGCACATCCACAGGTGGCTTCGAGCTGACCACCATCGCTCCGCGCTGATTCGGCAGCGGAGCGCCACTCGAAGGAACACTCTCGAGCCGATCGCCGTCTCACACCGCCAGCAATCACGGGATCCCGAGGGCTGACGGTGCTGTCAATCGCCCCGCGATCGGCCACGGCTCCCATGCGGGGTCTCGGGCCCGCCGTTGGCGCCGCTCGGGTCGATTTACGAGCTGACCTCGCCGTGCCTGGCGGCGATCGCGCCGGACGGGCAGCTGTCGACGGAGGGTCCGGCCGGCCGTCAGACGGCATACCAAGCAGGCGGTGTGGCGGTGATGAGCCGCCGGTCGGCGGAGGCGCCAGCAGACGGCGGGGGCGTCAGCGAGCGGCGGGTGGCGCCAGCGAGCGGCGAGGGAGCCAGCGAGCGGCGGGGGGGCGCCAGCGAGCGGCGGGTGGCGCCAGCAGACGGCGGGGGCGTCAGCGGGCGGCGGGTGGCGCCAACGAGCGGCGGGGGCGCCAGCGAGCGGCGGGTGGCGCCAGCGAGCGGCGGGGGGCGCCAGTGAGCGGTGGAGGGGGGGGGGGCGCCAGGGGGCGGCGAGGAGGGGGGGGGGGCGGTTGCTCGCGGCGCTCGCCATCGTTGAGGTGACCGACCCGCCGGGTGGAGGGCCGCTCTCACCGCTCGGAGTGCGGAGTGACGCCGCTCGGAGTGCAGAGTGACGCCACTCTCGGGCGCCTGCCAGCGTGAGCCGCGCCGTTATCAGCGCGGCTGGAGCGTCGACGGGTCATCATCTGCCGTCGGACGGCACGGCCGCGGGCTGCGCTGATGCTCCCAATGGGCGCCGGCAAAATGATGGCCGCCGCGTTGCCGTCTGTTGTAGGCCCTCGGAGGTGTTGAATGGTGCTTGCCACGCCATCTGTCTGCGGCTTTCTGAGGCATGGAATGGTTCATGCCATTCGTTCCTATCTTTTTATGTGCGGCATCAACGAAGCCGCCAGTTTGCCTTCAATTATTTTGCGCGCGCGTTCAACAGCCTCAGTTTTTGCATCTTGTATGCATTGGAGGGAGAATCGCACGAGACTGGCGAGGACGAAAGAGGAATGCAGTACGAAATAGAAGCCTTTGATGCACACTTCCAAACCGTTTGATTGGTAAAAGCCCGAGGCTACTGCATACACCACACTATGATGCCACGAAGTTGTCTGGTAGAACGCTCAAAATGGCCATGCATGTAGCGTTTCTACTGATCTGCGCTGCTGATCTCTGCCATCAGATACTCTCGACCAAATACCAGATGTGCTTTTTCCAAATGTCAGAAGCATGGCCCTTTAAGTTGCTGCTATCTTTTTTTGGACGCAGGTTCTAGGGAAGTCTGTGTGTGTCTCCGTTTGTTTTGTGTGTCTCTCACTGGCATCATCAGAGCTGTGTCTGTGATAGGATGTATTGCAGTTTTTTTATCTTGATATAGGAAACAGGAGTGATAAATATATTTTTATCTTGTCACATTAGAGACCAGAAAACTGCTGTATTATAATACCAGGAACAAGGATAACATGTGGTGGCGGTTTGGCATGGACTGTCGGTAACAGCAGCCTGGCTCCATTTTCTTTTGACACAAATTGAACATTACCCAAAGAAAAAGGCTCGGAACGTGAGAACCGCAATAGGTATTGTTGTTTTCAGAAACGGGTAATGCATTAAATGCTATTATGTACTTCTAAAATTGTTTGGAAAATCTGAGAAAATGTTTCGAGTCCAAAAACTTACGAGCTCCAAGCCGCACGGTTGCTCTGACCCAAGCCAATTATTTGTAGCAACAGTCAGTAAAATCTAGCTAAATCGTGGAATCCGCACGCTATCTTATTTCCAGGTGTCTCGAATGCTAACTAGTTCAACTATACTGGCAACCTTAGTGCTCTTGCAACGTAGTCCGACACTTGGATCAATATGGCAAACCTACAAAATTGCTGAGGAGGACGCGGAGCATGCATAGCCGTCCAGCGATTCATCCACCATCATTAAACTGGGGAGGACGCTGTTGATTGGAAGGCTGGGGAGGACGCTGTTGATTGGAAGGACTTTCATAACCGGCCATAACGCTGGGCGACTATGCATGGCATGCAAAGTCGCTCAGCATTCCATCTAACCCCACCATAGCTGGGGAGGACGCCGAGCATGCATGGTCGCCAGCGACCCATCCACCTTCACTCCTCTCCAGAGGGTTCCTCGGTGTGCGGCTTCATCTACACGACTTAATGAAGTCAACGGAACAACTTTTGGCGTCGAACCCATCCCGCGCCCGTTATGGAGGGATATTCGTCAAAGTTCTGATTCAATCGCATTCAATTTTCAGACTTAATTTTTTCCTTACAAGAAAGTGGTCTCAAAAGCTCCACAAAGCTCTTCTGGAAGGACTTTCAACGGTTTTGAGCGTTGCTAATTTTTTGGTAACTGAGTTAACGTCATCTTCACACACGTGACATTTAAAGTTTCTGGCATTGACGGTCCATAATGATAAAGTGACGGTTCATTGACGCTTTCTCAGAGAAATTCGTTAACATTTTTCGTATGAGTTATTGCTTTTGCAGAACCAAATCATCCAGGGTCAAGCTAGATCAACCTTTTATTTCTTTCGACTAGAGGCGGCCCTTTAAAAGTCATGCGATTAAAACGCTAATGAATATATCTTACAGACTGAAAGGACTTTCAAACGCTGTTTTTCCCATCGACGAAGCTTGTTTATCTCTGATGTAGACGAACGAGTTAATGCAAGTATAGTCGTCAACCGCTTTAACCTGGCATGCCATATCACGCGTCAAACCCGCCGATTTCCAGTAGTGCCTATCATGTAGAGATATTTCAATGGAATGCTTAATGCTGCTTTCCACATGTGGTGCGTTCAGGTCTTGAGACAGCAAAAGAGACCTATAAAATGCTAATTTGACACTTCTGACGTAATTTGACCGGTCAAAGGCCATATAAAGCGTAGTTTTGTCACAACTGTTTCACACAATTCGACCAGTTCTTTGCAGTCCAGTGCTATCCGTTGGTCTAGCTTGCTTATTTTCTGAGATCCAAAGGACCCTCGAGCCCTTTCGTGGAGTGAAGGCAATAAAGGCCCGGCAGCTGACAGTTAAAAGAGTGCAATGCAATACAATGGATTCGAGTTGACACGCGCAGGGGCATATGAGGTGGCACATAAGGTGACGTCACAACGGTGCGCTTCTCATTCGCTGTTGGCGTCGTGCAGAAATGACGAACTCAGCTCAAGACGGCACCGATCTCCATTGTGAGGGGACCAGAGGCGAAACTTACACCCAGCCCAGTGGTGGTCTCCATCCAGGTCGGTTGCAGTACCTGGCGATAAGGCTGATGGACAAATTCGTTGCATGCTGTAGACTTTAGAATTACTTTTTCGAGCACCTCGGCAACACAGTTTTGAGCAGCTTGTAAGCCTAAACGTAATCGAAGCAAAATTTTAACAAGCATTCCGCAGTAGCTAATTTACAAGAACTTCAAGCCGATGTGAATAATGCGTCGAAAAACCACCAAAGCGCCGCTTTCTGATTCTTCTAAAGACCTGACATTGCACTGGCATGAATATCAGATCGCAGTTCGATTTCCTCAAATTTCACTGCATCGGCGGCTTCAAAAGAGTTCCGAGGTATTTGTACAAACTCAGCGAGGCAGCTATTTGCTACAGCTGAATACCTTTTAAGCAGCTTCTCGATCGAGGTTGGTCCACTTTCTTCCTCCAGTTTTACGGAAGTACCTCATGCATCGTTTAGGGAATCGAAAAAATTGCATGATTTTGAACTATTTTAAAATGCTCTGCATCTGAGCTGAGGGATATCATTTCAACTTTCTGTCGAGCTCACCTTTCAAATCGGCGATTCGTTTGCAAAACCTTGTCAGTGAGGAGATACAAAATCACCATGTCGCAAACTTCAATGGACTATTGAAAGATTTATCGCAATTAGTTGTGAATGCGTCACGTTGTTGTATAATGAATGCTGTCAATGCTCGTGACCATCCGCAAGACCTTATGATGTTAATATGACGTTAGTTTTATCCTTGTATCCGACGCAGAATTAGGCCACTTGAAATAAAGCATGAACCAACATGATCTAAGCCCATCAGTGACAGCATGAGGGACCTTGCATATCAAGTCTACGTCACAGCAAGCCTTAAAAACATTTTCGTAGTAATTCTGGTGGCTAAAGCTTTACCGCTCATCGATTCCATCGTTGCACATGGGGATTGCATAATACAAGATCAAGGTAGGTGATGGTAGATTTATGGTAGATGATGGAATGTCCCTAAATATTTAACCGTCACCTGTTGGGAGAAAATGGTAGCACCATTTGGCTTCAATTGGCCTTATGTCCCCGGAATGTGAAAGGCTACGAAGAGTGGGCAAACGCGCGATTGGACTCCGTTGAATACGGGTGGGTGGAGCTTGAGAGGATCCTTCAGATGATCTGAAAAAGTGCTACTCTACTTCCGGCGTTTGTTCTGATTCTCTGTTCCACCACCATCCTAATCACACTCATAAATAGGAAAGGAGGTAACAAGAGCTGAGAATGGAGTATACTCCCACAAAATTCCCCTTGATGTGAGGGCGTGTCTTATCTCAGTCAGAGGCGGACTTGACTCCGAACTCATGATCTAGCGGGTTTCTTGCACTCGGGTGAATCAATTTAGCTGTACAGATGAGTAGGACTCGGGCTCGGACTCAGGTGCTAGTCTGAGTAGACGTAAATCTTACTTTTATTCGAAGACTCTAGAAGCATGTAGCTTGGTCCAATAGTTTATTATCATGCTAGTCTCATACCTGCCTGAAGAGTGCGATGTTATGACAAAAATATGAGTGGGTGTTGCGGTGCGCAATGGGATGAAATTAGCTAGTTGAACCTGGTAACTTTCGGCTGGTTTTGGCTGTGCTCAATAAATGCCTTCTGTTGAGGCAGTATGGGTTGGGTTAACTACGACCCGGCATCAGCAGCATTATCCAACGACAACTCACGAATGTGTCAGGGTAGGATAGGGTAGGCTGCGGTGAGGTCAGATCGGATTACCCCTCAGGCCAGGCTAGGTTCAGGCGACATCAGGTCGGATTGCCCCTCAGGCCAGGCTAGGTTCAGGTGACGTCAAATCGGATTACCCCTCAGGCCGGGTTAGGTTCAGGCGACGTCAGATCGGATTACCTATAAGCTCTGCTACGCATTTTGCTGTTGGCAATCTCCATCCCCGACAAGCTGGTTTGAAAACTTTTTCGTGCGATAAGAAACTAATGGACTCGTGCCAAACGTTTTATCGAATAGTGATTCGGACTCAGCTTCATGAGCCGGGCTGGGATTCGACTGGGACTCAAACCACGCAGGTTGTCTCTGGTAAGCCCGGCGTTCGGACTCCGACTCAAGGCACCAAGCCCCGGACTCGGATTCGATTTTCCAAGCTCAGACCCACACCTGACAAACACGCATATGCTCACTGGCCTGCTGAATGGTGAATATTGAAACGCAAACATTCGTCACGTAGCGCATGCACCCAGTAATCAGCAACGAGCTCACATTAGCCCGGTAATAAATCGTTATGAAAGCAAATCAGGTCAGTAATTCGGCCGTAATAACGGGAAAGTTATGGCCACGGACGTAAATCGCAGTTGCATAGTAGTTTACGTGCAATAACGATAATAGGTTCCAACCATTGCAACAAACGCTTAGATGTCATTCATTGAGTGGAACGACTGTGACTTTAAACTCAACGCGATCAGCTGTGCTCCGCTGTGGTGCGTACCGCGCTTGAGGCCTTGGGTCACATCATCTCCTTATTAGCTGCTCAACTGTCGCTGACGAGGACACGCTTGAGCGCCGAACACATGCAGATGAAACAATAAACAGACCGGTGAACTTTGCAGCGTGAGCTTCAGGAGCGTGAACCATTACGAACTATGCTCCAACACGCCACGGCATGACTTGACGGCGTTAACGGATTAGACCATGGCCTACATGGGTTCCAGCATACTGAACTACCACGTATTCAGTGCCTGTTGACACCGCCGCAGTGTACCAGACGTCAGCAGTCAAGCGACAGCTCTTAATGCTGCGCCGCGTCCACTGGACACGTCGCGTCTCCAGCGCTGTGCTCGGCACCTGATGGGCCGGACTGGGCCTCGCCGGGCCCTCGCCGGCGGACCGGAGACGCCGCCAGCCTGGGCGCGGCTCACCTGGCGGCAGCAGGGCCAGCAGGCCGATCCAGAGCAGCTGCGGCCGGCGTCCGGCCGAGGCGGCCGCCATGTCCGGGGCCAGGGAGCAACAGGTCAGCGCATGCCGGCGGAGCGGGGCGCGGCCGACTGCGGCGGGGCGACGGCGCGACTGGCCCCGGCTGCCGCCGCCGCCGCCGCCGCCGGTCGCGCGCGCAGCAACTCAATAAGCCGTGCGACCGCGCGCCAGCAGGTAAGGCCCGGCGCCGCTGCACACTGGACGGCGCGGCCCCGGCGGCAGCGACGGCTCGGTCTGCCGTGAGCACCGGTGGCCAGGCGGGGAGGGCCGAGACCGGCGCTAACCCACTGCCAGGCTCCGGCTCCGGGGACGGCAAAGGGACCTGTTGCCAGCTGCGTGCGGTGAAGATTAGTGGAGCTAGCGCCGAGGGTGCCTCTCCCACGCCACCGGCCGGGGGAGGTATCGAGCATGGCGGCAGTGGGGATGCGTGACTCCATGTTTGTCGGCCGCATCGACCAGGCTATGTGCAGGATTTGCACCTATGCTCGTCGATGTGCGCACGTTCGTTACGATACAGCAGAAGTGTATCAACACGAAGTGGAGATAAACTGCTTTTGAACATAGAAGTGCAGTCCTTCGTTTTGTGAAAGCGGCGTTTGGCGTATTATGAAGTCTGGAATGTCTCGATTAAGATGTCTTTTTTCCCAAACGTTGCTTACCAGGCCCCTTTAAGGGCCCCTAAAGATGGTCATGCCTGGAAAAGAGTAGGGGATGCAGTTTGTCCCCTTGCTCTCTGTGCTTCTAGTAATGCTGACCTGCCTACATATTTATAGAATGTGGCCAGGATGATTATTTGTTGCAATAAAGTCCTGGCCATGGAAGTCAGAAGCTAACTGACTTATGATCAAACGAGGTGACAGATAGAAAACCTCTGTCGGTCTGCAATCGCTTGCAAGCTTTTCCACATCAAGGACATCAGTGTGTTCACGAGGCCAACCCTCAACAGTAGCAAAGCGTCGCAGGACGCACGCGCATTGCTGCATGATTATGATGGAACCACCGAGACTCGGGATCAAAAAACGTCATGCTAAAAACCCTGGCCAATGATGTAATAAATGTAATGTGACCTGGATTAATCGACTGTGCAAATTTCTGATACGCTCACTCCGACAACAGGGAGCTTACCAGATGCCCACGCATACGCCGGAAGTCAGAGACGCGCGGAATGTTTTCGATTCTGGCCTCGCTGTGGTTACCTCTTGTCCCTCCCTGAATAGCGGCGCCAGCCTCCAGTGGATTGGTCATGACTTGATGCGGTGGAATGCAGGGTCGAATTATGTCAGAGAGCTGTCTAATCATACACGCTTTTCTTAAAATAGCATGAGTTATAGACATTGGTCAGCGAGCGCATACCTCCGTTCGGTTGCAGCACTACTACGTAGCGAGATCTCATTGGTCGACGCGGCCGGGCGGCGATCGAGGGCAGTCGGGCATCCTGACTACCAGGCTATAACTCAAGAAGTAACTGGCCGATTTGATGGTTGTGTGCGGTTACCGACTCATCATTCTTTTATTAGAGTATGCACAAAACACTGTTCACACGGCGAGTGTGCTTTCGACGCAATTTGAGAAAACAAGTGGATGGGACAGATTTTGTCTTTCGCGGCGCCAAGTTGTGTGAGAGGATTGGAGCCATCCTAGAAATTAGATTTGTGCGACGGGTGTAACGCAAAGCAGATTTTCGACCCTGTTAAATACAAGAAAAGAAATCATATCATTTTTTGCCCATTGTTCGCGGCGATAATGCTACGTATAAACATTTCATGTGAGCTGGAAAGGCCTTTGACGTCCTGTGTTCGGCATTTTGAGAATGTGAGTTATTCTGCTAACAATAACCAGCCTTCATTCTAACAGTAGGCACATGTCATACGACGTTATCAAGCAAGCATTGGTACTATTATCAAAACTCGATATTCAATCCGTGCTCATGGACACGAATGAATAGTGGAATAAACACTGTCATCGTGGTATACGGTAGTGCAGTGCCTCTCTCTCTCTCTCTCTCTCTCTCTCTCTCTCTCTCTCTCTCTCTCTCTCTCTCTCTCTCTCTCTCTCTCTCTCTCTCTCTCTCTCTCTCTCTCTCTCTCTCTCTCTACGGCCCTACGCTAAAGCTTAGACTTTGCGGCATTACTATTGTGTGAAGAGAAAATACTGGCAGAAAAAACTCAATTGATCGAAATGGTGTATCGCGGCTTCCTACACTTCAACGCAGCTCTCGGAGAGCTGGTAAGATTGCGTGATATGATAGTCTTGTACATCATCTGCGCCGATATGGGAGCCGTATGTGGTGTTGGCCATTTCCCCCACCCTTCCCCGGCAAGCCGCTGAGGAAGAGGGTGAAAGCGGCTCACAGACCAAGCGTCTGCCTGTAGCGCACCAGCTTTTCCCAGAGCCACCATATGGATCATAGGCATAAACAAAAAGTGATCATGTTAAAAACCTCAAACCCTATAGGGTTCAACTATGTCCGTCAGTGGGATATCTTTGTGTTCCCCATCTGTACACTCTGCGTCCGACAAACATCCTTTAACGTGGCATAAATGGTCGGCATCTAATGCGCTGTGGGGCAACGCCAATACCCTAAATTGTTACTACAGTTCGTTAATTAATAATGTTAATTGAATTTGTTAACAAATAACGTTAATTGAATTTGCTGCTCCCATATTGCTGTTATTGGCTGGAAAATAACAACTACGCACAAATGTTAATAGTTGGATGAGCCGGAGACTTACGTCTGGTGTGCATGCTTTCTGGTGGTTTCTGTTTCAGGTTTACCAGAATGACATTTTGTGACCAGATCAGAAAAATGTAAAACTTTTGGCTAGAGTTGGCCCATTTTCAGCAGCAGGCACTCAACTGGGTTTGACCGTTCCTAATTTGTATTTGTAAGTGCTTGAATCGCTGGATTTTGTTGACTGCAAATGATAATTACTGGTGTCAAATGACGTTTCCTCATCGATTGCACTGCTGGCTAAATGTAATGCAGCTTACATGAAGCTACGAACGAACTCATGTGTCATTTGCACTAGCTCTCGTGAATGCACGTGAGCTAGCGAGAAAAAAAACGCATGGAGTTGGGCGGGTGAGCCCTACAGTCAATTTTCATGCCAGGCGTGGCGTGATTTTTCCCGAACTAACTAATAATTAGCTGATAGCAAATAATAGCTAGGTATGATCATTGTCATCCACTCATGCCTGCGCAGCGCGCGGAATGGCTAAGATGGCTCCACATTGGCAACGCTGTGAGATTAAGGCTCCTGCACTGCTTGTCCTTGTATGATGCATTGCGTGACACACTTTACGGTTTTCACACCGGACGCTTCACATAGCTGGTGATGCTGACTTCTGTTGTTGTATGTTGTATCTGTTCTGTTGTATCTATCTGTTGTATCTGATGAACTCCGTAAGCTAGGCGCTTAATTGTTGCATCACGCTGTGTTTTTATGCCACAGATCGGCGAGATTTTCTGATTTTTTTACCTTTGACTTGACCTGGCAGCTAACCTATAAGTATTGCAAGCTTAAACTGAGCGTCGCCATGTTCGTCTCGTGCCAAGAAATATGTTTCGTCTTTATTTTCACCCGGCTGGATTACGAACAAAATGGCTTGGGGGGTACTTGGGATGGAAAGGAGATGATAATCATCCCACATGAGCAGAGGAAAATAGCGAAACGCTCTTGGCAGCAACATTTTTGTGCGTGGAATGCTGTCAATTGTAACCAAAGTCATTGCCTTACTTTCATGTGCATGCCGCCCTAAGACACCCAAAATGGCGCCGAAAGAGACATAGTGTTCTATCCAGAGCCCTGGCATGACGGAACTCAGCGAGGTTCCACCTCTGTGATCCAACCTCGACTGAGCCGCAGATATATGCACAACCTGCGGATTTAGCCAATCCGTCAAGTACTCCACTGGCTAGAGATGTAGACGTAGGAGTGTGGATCATTGCGTGAATGGGGTAGGTGAACGGTTGCATGTGCGTTAATCGGTCCTTGTATTTGATGTGTTGCTTCACCGTAAAAGTCCGCCTGCGGAGGCAAAAAAAGTCCAGCTAAGTAATGAATTTATGTCATTGCAGGCCGATAAACGGCCGTGAGAATGAGGCGGCCCCGCCTTGCAAGCGAGTAACAGCGACTTGTGTTTTTATTAACGGTTTTAATCAAGCCCTGACATATTTCGTGAGTCATAAAACCACGCATTGTCAGGATCATAAATTGAAAAACACCAGAGCCTATTTTGAGTGGCCCAGAAAGTATCGGCAATTTGGCCCAATTTGGTCGACTAGATGTGATGGAATTAATTTGCGCACCTGACACGCCCAGTGTGTATTTTACATCACAGCATTAGCTTTATGATAAGTACCCACTCGCACTGCTAAACCTTAATTTCCAAAGCACTTAGAGACTCCCATCAGCATTTCATTTTGTATCGCCTGAAGAATAATGTCCGATGGAAGGCCCAAAAGCTTCGCAATGGATCCCAAAGCTACCCAACCCATGCATTCTCAATGTTTGTTGTGGTCGACTCAAATTTGGATTCATTATGATGCGGTGCTCTCGGCCTGCGCCGACGATTCCAATGCTGTGAATTGGGGGTTGGGAGGGGGTGAGAATCAAACTCTTGCTGCAGCCATCCTGCTTTCATCAGCTGCAGATTCCGCGCCTTGGCTCACAAGTAACCTCCGGGCTGCTCGGGAACTACGGCGGCCCAAGAAGAGAAGGCATTGGTGGGTGACTGGCACAATCCCCGCTTGGTCCGAGCGCAACGGTGGAGGTCATTGGGCGAGAATGATAAACGAGCGGATTTCAGCAAAAGTTGACAGAAATAAGAAGATCAACAGAGCTCCGCAGGCTTGCGCTGGCTTATGACCAGTGGGATGTGAGATTCTGAGTCGACAGAAATTGCCCACGAAATAAAGGACTAATTAATGGGAAGGAAAGCAAGCGTTTAGAAAACCTTCTGTCAATATTCGAAAAGTTATTTCGAGAAAATTGTGAGCGAAAGCCTATTACAGGTCTGTCTGCTCGCCCTCTCCTCATCCCATCACGTATTCCTTCCAAAGCGCTCTTGCATCACAAATCTGCAATGTTTTCTTGAACACTACTGGACATCTGTCTAAAAAAGTATAGAAACAGATGCAGTTTACACCGATTTCTCTTCAGCATTCACATGCGTGAATCACCTTCTTCTGCTACAGAGACTTCGCTATTCTTTTTGCATCGCTGGCCGCGCGTTCAGCTGGCTTGCGTCGTACTTGAGCAATCGTTCACAACGCGTAGTGCTGAAGGGCAAACAATCTGAATGGGTTTCAGTGCGATGTGGTTTTCCGGAAGGCAGCATCCTGTGACCGCTGCTGTTCGCCTGCTTTCTGGTTGATGTTCCTGACCAACTTGAGAGTGAGTGTCTTATGTGCGCTGATGATAGGAGAATATCTCACCGAATTGACAACGTAACAGATTGTCTTGCACTTCAGGCGGATTTGGATCGCCTCTGTGAATGGTCCAAAAACTGGGGACCGAAACTGAACCCAGCTAGGTGCAGTATCATCTCATTCACCCCCGCACGTCACCTGTTCACTACTCATACGCATTAGACGGTCACCGCTTGGATAGCTGCCAGCAGATTCGCGATCTTGACGTCTTCCTGGACACCAAGCTCACCTTTGCCAATCACATAGATTCAGCTGTCTCAAAAACAGACAGGATGCTGGGGCTCCTCGCGCGAAGCGCTTAAATGCCGTCGTGCCTTCGTCAGACGCTTTTCAATCACGAGGCTTTGCTTTGTGTCTTCAACGCTCAAGTGAGATTATTGATAGAGTACGGTAGCGTTATTTGGAGCGGAGCTGCCGTTCCCCGTCTCGCCCGGTTCGAAAGGCCACAACACTGGTTTCTCATGTAGTTGGGTTCGAGTAGCCATTCCCGGTGTCCTCCACTGGATTATGAGCATCTTCTCGATTTCTTCAAAACAGCATCTTTCAAGGCACGCTTGTCCGGTCAGACATCTCATTTTTATATAATATAATTCATCGCAGGCTTGACTCCGTTCACTTGACATCACTATTCAGTCTGGGTGCACCGGTCCGGCGCTCTCGGCGTATCGGCCTTTTCCAAGAGCCATTTGCAAGGGTCAACACTGGTAAAAATGGATTTGTTGCACGACCACCCACTGTCTGCAGTCACTTTTGCAGCATTCTCTCTCAACTGACTTTTTCATCCAGCAGACTGATCCCGATCTGATTTGTTTAGGTTCGCCGGCACACGTGGAACATTTCCTAGATTACTTGGTGTGCCACTGTGTGTAATGTGCTTGTGTGTGTGTGTGTGTGTGTGTGTGTGCGTGTGTGTGTGTGTGTGTGTGTGTGTGTGTGTGTGTGTGTGTGTGTGTGTGTGTGTGTGTGTGTGTGTGTGTGTGTGTGTGTGTGTTTGTGTGTGTGTGTTTGGTTAGGTGTTTTGTTTGTGTGTGTGTCGTATATGTATTGTTTTTAAAACTGGACTGCTTCCGTAATTGGGCTTTTACCTGTGAAATGCTAATGTCCTAAATAAACAAATAAACAAGAACGTTCGCGCATCAAAAATAGGACAATGGAGCCCACCCATGACTGCCGGAGCTGCGTTTTGATTTTTTCGCGGAAGTCCCCAGGAGTGCTTGATGTACGATAGATCGACAAGAACAGCCTATGCTCTGAAAAAACACCTTGTGGGCTGGAACGGCTTCATTTGCACGATCATGACATGCACCAACGTCCTGGCCGTGCTCTTGCTGCTGCGCCGCGGCCCAGCCCAGCAGATGCTCCCGCTCACGAGGTCTGGGCACACTGCTCAGCACTGTCGTGGACCAGGGGAAAGGTACCATTAGGGGGGGGGGGGGAGCACTGAGGCTATCGACCGCATGGAAAGCCGTGCGCCTGACGCCTGTGACCAGAACACAGCTCCTATACCTCAAAGGATATCCGCCATCGCCCATGTGATAACCATTTGACGGCAGGCCAGTGGGATAGTTTGCGCGCGCGGCCAGTCGCTCCCGTGCCCCACACCTGGCTACTATGACCTCTGCCAATGGGGGGCGGGTAATACGCTTCACCTCCCAACGGGCAGGCAGCGTGATACACTCGGCTGATGAGATGGACCCTCAACCGAATCACCTTGGCAGGAGGCCCTCTGCAGGCAGTGAGGCGACGACGATGGCGTGGAATGACCAGGTGCTCATCCTAGGTCATCACAAAAAGGCGGTTCTTGGGACATTCTACCACCTTTAGCGTGGTGCTGTCGAGACTGGCCTCCGCGCCGCGAAGTACGATGGCCCATGCGAGAAACATTTCTTGCCGACCTGCTCCCGTCCGACGCACCATAAGACGTGCGCATATGGCAACGCCGAAAACAAGGAGCTTGAGAGACCCGATGACGTCATGCTTTTCACTGCCGTCGGTTCTCCTGTTGGCCGTCAGGACTCGGTCGGGGTCGCTTCATCCGTATTTGCATGAGCATACCACCGGGCCCAGCCCAGTGTGCAACACAGACCTGTAACTTTCCGTGCTGAGCACTCGTACTGACTTTGTAGTCATCGCGTCCCGCTCGAGCGCCGTTAAGGAGATAACTCCGCATCCGCAGCATGTGGTTGCAGTCGGTTCTCAGAAATTCCAGTGAATGAGAAAATGCACCGACTCGCAGACGACGTGTCCTTGCGCTTCAGCAAGACCCCTTTTTCGTGTCGCCGTGTTGGCATAGAGGTTCGAAGGAGATCTGAATAGCAAACGTACTCAATGTACTGATGGGGCTATCGCTGGGGGGAGGGGGTCGAGGTCTGGAGGATGGTCCGTCTGGACGGGTACGAAATCTACAGTTCGGTGTTTCTGAGCACTCACCAAGGGTACACGTATGCACTCAGAGATGCAGGTTAGGCTGCAGTAAAAGGTGGGGCCGGTGCATCACCGCATGTCGAGGCACAAAACACCTTTGGCCACCGACGAGACTATGCGACGTAAAGAAAAAATTTTGTAGTGTGTGCTGGGACGTGGCGAATGCACAAGGACATCGACTTGTCAGGTGGCGCACCTTTTTCACAGCCATGCTCATGTGTGGGGAAAATAAAGTCGAGTGGTTTCCTTCACAAGGATTATCCAAGGTTAAGGAAAAGTCCGCCTGGTGCCGTGTTGGCGGCGAATAGCCTGCAAGCCGGTTACAGCAGAGATGCGTTGCAGATCAGACCTTATTTTCTTTTCAGCCATAACTCTGGGTGCGACGGTTGTGATTTAATCGCGCAAACCCCAAAGGATTAAAGCCATAGTCCCTTGACGTACACACATCCACGGTACATAGGTAACTACGCAATCATTTCAGAGTTGATCTGGCCATAACAAGAACCAACCATACAAGCCTACATTTCACACATTTTCTCTGCCGAATCTCCCGAGCAGTGGCCGGAACAGGTACCGGTTTGCCAACCAGGGTTAAAACAATGCTGAGTTTCGACGAAAATATAGCACTTAACTGTGTGCCAGCTCAAACTAACCATTGAAACACTTCGTGGAGATTTGTCACCCCGATTTGGGATACATGAGACCAGCTAAACTGATTTGAAATCTGGCATCTCTACTCACGGTGCACGCACGCAACAGCAAGGTCGATCTGTGCACTCGGTGTTCGGTACTCACAAACTGCTACTGGCATTCATTGAAACAAGCTTGTGCGAATGAACCCCGACTCGTTTTACTATTTCAATACATTGCTCATCTACATCACGTTGGAATCCGTGCAGCCAGATGCATCCGAATGGACCATTCGGAGCCGACAGGACGAGCCTCGCCATTGCAGCTGCACCCATGGCCTTAATTTGGAACTGTTTTACAAAAAGGGCATAAATGACTACCTGAAGTCTTTGAAATTAAAACAAATTGCATTTGAGCTATATTCTACTCTGCACTCCTAAAGAATTGCTTTCGTTGATTTCCACAGGCTACCTTTTTACTTTCGCCACCTTTCCCCTCAGTACTTTTTCTGCGGCATTTGCTGTCTGTTGTTCAAATGTATGCGCAGTCCTGTTTACCTTATCCCAGGAGTTCTCGTCACCTAATCTTAATCTTTGACCTTACTCATCGAAAGTGTTAAATGTGCTTGCTGTTAATCATATCTGCCACGCACGATGATAAATCTCTTAGGACGGGCATGACAAACTGTCGCGTTCGAGAGAATGAGTGAAGCGAGGTGCAAGGACTCCACCGACAAGCGAGTGTGCCACCACTTGATGAGGCACACGGAGGCCGTGCATGTGGGCCTACCAGTCCTTCTCATTGGTAGCGTCTCCACTTTACTCAACGTGAGTTGGACCTCTCGCCTGCGCGCCGGGCCGCCGGGAATCCATGGCCGGCGCAACAAGTTTTCGGCGTGGTGGCTATTAGTTCCGGTCACCCTACACGAGGCGCGAGTGGAGCGGCTCCAGACGCTAGTACAGAGCTACCAGAGGCGAACGTCAGCGAGCTCGAGCTTCTGGTGGACTGCGGGTTCGAGCCCCAATGCCTCCACATATTCTACGGGGAGCCAGTTTCGCGAACAGCACCGTGCTATGCCGCGCCACTGCGGTTCCTGTTTTGCAGCTGCCGCAAGACCTGGTCTGCCAGGTCTCAGACACAGAGCTGTGTGACCTGGTGCATCAGGTCTCAGACGCAGAGGTGTGTGACCTGGTATATCAGGTCTCAGACGCAGAGCTGTGAGACCTGGTATATCAGGTCTCAGACGCAGAGGTGTGTGACCTGGTGCGTCAGGTCTCAGCCGCAGAGCTGTGACCTGGTGTATCAGGTCTCAGACGCAGAGCTGTGTGACCTGGTATATCAAGTCCCAGACGCAGAGCTGTGTGACCTGGTGCATCAGGTCTCAGACGCAGAGGTGTGTGACCTGGTATATCAGGTATCAGACACAGAGCTGTGTGACCTGGTATATCAGGTCTCAAACACAGAGCTGTGTGGCCTGGTGTATCAGGTCTCAGACGCAGAGCTGTGTGACCTGGTATATCAAGTCCTAGACGCAGAGGTGTGTGACCTGGTATATCAGGTCTCAAGCACAGAGCTGTGTGACCTGGTGTATCAGGTCTCAGACGCAGAGCTGTGTGACCTGGTATATCAGGTCTCAGACTCAGAGCTGTGTGACCTGGTGCATCAGGTCTCAGACGCAGAGCTGTGTGGCCTGGTGTATCAGGTCTCAGACGCAGAGCTGTGTGACCTGGTATATCAGGTCTCAGACTCAGAGCTGTGTGACCTGGTATATCAGGTCTCAGACGCAGAGCTGTGTGACCTGGTATGTCAGGTCTCAGACTCAGAGCTGTGTGACCTGGTATATCAGGTCTCAGACTCAGAGCTGTGTGACCTGGTATATCAGGTCTCAGACTCAGAGCTGTGGGACCTGACTGCTTAGCGCAGCTGTTCAGATTATTCGTCGTCAGATTATTCATCGCCACTGCCTTTGCCTAGTGATCATATCATTCGCAGTGCATATGTACCATACACTGTGCACTGTGTATGATTGGTTACGAAAGTATAATGTTTTGTTTCAGACTTCGTCTTTGCAGTTCTTGCTGGGCACAAATACCAATAATGAAAGCGAGCGAACTTTGGATGGATGGTTAATAGATAAACATGCAAGAGCACCTCCAGCGTACACTATCGGCGAGCAAGCACTGTGCGTGGAGATAAAAAGCCTTGACAGCCGCTTGCACATGCTACAAAGCTGACTGGCTTAAGTTTGAAGCAGCCTGATTATTTTCTTCGCCCTTTCTCCCGAGCTGCTGAAAAAATCCGAAATGTCCCCACTAGCCATGCCAGGCAACCACCATCACGACCAGCGTGAAAATAGCCAGCAGATGAATGCATCACATGACTAACTAAGCCAGCAATGAAGATCAGCTGTATGTTCTCAGGCACATAGTCGAGGAACACAGTCAAGCCTATCGCATTTTTTCAAAAGATATGATAATATGACGATTCGGAAAACCCCTGATTTTGCAAAGGACGTCAATGCGGTGCATGCACGGACATCACCCATACAGATCGTTAATGCACTGCGCATATGGACACAAATGAAAAATGTTAATCTGCTGCACAAAGCTCGGCACAAAAAATATAGCCATACTTGTCCGAGTGATTTCCCTTTCCATGCATGCCACTGACTTGAAAAATGTGTACAATCCGCCAAGACTTGAACCATGCCTGGCGCATTTAATTGCGAGCTCTTTGAGAAGTTGCATTCATAGCAATATGCGCATGAACTTCAAAAGCGTTTTTGTATGGTGGAACAAGCGCTATACTATGTCCAGTGTTGGCTTTCTGCTTTGAAACATGAGCTAACAGACCCCTCGTGACTAAAATGACCGTCGAGATCTCAAACCGCTTGCGCTTTATGCATTTCTATGCTACCTGTCTCACCCGCCCGCGGCTCATCTCCAAAGTCATCCAGTCATGTATCATAATCATTTGAGCGCCCTATGCGGCCTCCAATCACTCTGGCTGGGCATTGCAGCCGCCTCTGAGACCTTAAGCAACACCTTTCCCATGGCGAAGAAAAATTACGTGAGAGCTTTACTGGGCCCCAGAGTCCATTTTAACCTTCTCCGAAGCCTTTACAAATTTCGCGATCTGGTACCCACCGGAGGCCTTTCACGGGGATCATGTGGCTTTCCTGTATAACCTTTAAGAGTTGATACATGAGGTGCTCTTCTCACCCTTGTCTCCTTCGATCGGTCCAGACTGCCAGTACCCACGAGCATCTTTTAATGGCACAAAATTCTGGTGTCACTACACGGGTATATCTCCAAACGGCCTGGTGCGACGGCGCTGTCACCTTCGTGCACAACATCCTCAGCTTTCATCCGCCGACAGCGGAGCAGCCACAGCGGACAGCGGGGAGGACCGCTGCCAGTTCACTGGACCACGCCGCGCCTCCGCCTCACTTCTAAAGGACGGCCGGACGCATAAACCGGATCCGCTCGCTCACAGCTCTGGGCATGTTCATCGTCGTGAATGCCTTCAGCGCAGTGATCTGAATGAACAGGGGCGGCTCCCGGTACGCTGGCTTAATGGGCTGTGTCAGGACGCTGAGGGCGACGGCCCGTATCAAGACGCCATCCGACAAGGCCGCCGTTTCGAACTCCGCGAATGCTCTCCTCCTCGAGATAGATTTACTGGGACGTGTGCAGGGATTCACAATAAGGGGACATATTGCCCGCGAAATTGTAAATATTTGTGGATTTAGCTGAGTAGCATGCTTGCTGACTGAGAGAAGATGTGGGCTGGGCGTTGTAGGTCATTACGTATTTGGCCGGTAATGGCTCAGGGTGTCATTGGGTTAGATGTTTTGGTTTGCGAATTAAGGTGGGAGTCCTTAACAAGAAGTGACCAGACTAACCCCAACACGCACCTAAACGCTGGTTTCTCCAATAGTTTGACCCACATTCTTTAGACAACACAAGTTCTCTTCTTTTTGTAAAGATTCTGAGCAATGTTTTATTGTTTAACTGCGTCATCGTACCTCCCACAACATTGGTTGAGAGCCCATTGACGGTCGTCATATCTGGAAATGGCTCTCACGAACCCTTGATCGGAACGGCTCGACAATCATAATTTTCTTGGCCTTGATCGCCGCATGGCCAATGAAAGAGGAGGATTAGAAAGACGTTATTTTGAAGTTATGGATGCCTGAGTGACCTTGAAATAGCCTGCACGAAATAGTTTACATATCTTTGCAGGCGTGTAACTCAGAAACGAGAGGAGTTTAGATGTTAAAATAAGCGTTTCATATTTGAAGATATTGAAGCCGACATGAGGTATGATGAAATAAGGTCACCTACAACTATTGGTGTGCTTAAGTGGAAAAGGCTGCCCTAGGAAGAAGCGCAAATTCTCTGTTAAGTAAATATGCTCCCGAATACTTCCGTTATTGTGTGATTACATCAACATACCATCGTACCATCACTAATCCAATATGCCTCGCACGACACTGATTGAGAGCCAACTGACAGCCATTATATCTGGAAATAGTGCTCACGAAAGCCATGTATGGACACGACCCGACAATTCTGTTTGTCTTTGCCTGAATTGCTGCGTGACCAATGGAATGGCACGATTTGAAAGACGTTATTATCGTGTTATGGATGCCTGAGTGATTTCAGAATAGTCTGCACGTCTTAGCGGGGGTTTAGCTCAGAAAATGGAAGCGTCTTAAAAAGGGCATGGCTGTGAACTGCACGAATGATCTTTAAGGTGTCTATTTCAGTTTAAAGCCACATACAAATGTGGAATACTCTTTTTATGTTAGCACGATCTGAAAATTCGGCTAGAAGCACGAAACTTAAAATAAGAACATGCAAAGATAACCATGATCTCAACCGAAACCTTTACAAAGCTTTTGCGTGTTAATTCACATGTTTGCTGACCTTTATGGCTAATGAATTTATTACATATTTTATGGACAATGTCCTAAAATTCTTTAGGGTCAGTTATGTTTGTTTACAAAATAAGTTGGGCTGTTAGCAGCTGAGATGGAACAAGTGGCTAAACTTGCCCAAAGGCTTACTTAAAACCTGATTGTTTCAAAGATTTAACCCAACTTCCTCTCAAAAGTGAATACTGAACTACGCTCCTGCTTTGGTTTTACAATATGTCCTGCATGCTCGCATACAGCTGCTAAAGCTTTAAAAGATGCATCCCTTTCTACCATTAAAAACATGGCATGCTGTGACATGCATATATGCGGGTGGATACTACACGACGTTGCTGGAAACTGTTGCAAATCGGCATGACATTAGGGAAAATGGCATTTCCCCCGATACAAGTTTTTGGATGCATGCCTGCGCGGACGTACTTTTAGGGCATGTCTTGCGGTTTTAAGGTGGATCGAAGCCGGCCAGGACAAAGCGGGACCAAAGAGCGCCGGATGGAGCGTAATGAGCTTACCTGGAACCGCGCAAGATCGGGCGGGACGAGGCGGCACGGGGCAGGACGGCCCACCAGGGCATGGAACCGGACGAAACCGACTGGGACTAGCCGGGACTTGACGGACCAGAAGGGGCTGGATATGACTGGATGGGGCCGACTAGGACCAGATCAATCCAGACCGGACCGGGCAGAAATAGACGATACTGGACGGACTCGGGCAGAACCAGGCGTGATCAGATGGGACTAGATGGGACGGTACGGCGCCGGACGGATCTGGATGGGCCCGGACTGTTCCCGGACGGTACAGGAGAGTTTAATTTGGTCCATGACTGTCCTGTTCTGGCCCCGTCACGTCCCGTCCCGTTCCTATTGATCACGTCCCGTGTCGTCCGATCCCATCCCATCACGTCAAGCCCCGTCTGGTCGCGTCGGGCCCCGTCCAGTTAAGCCCAGTTCCAGGTCCCGTCCGGTTCCATCCGAGCCGATCATGTCTCCTCCAGTTGCATCCGGTACTGTCCGGTACTGTCAAGTTCCGTCTAGTTCCATACGATCCTACCTGGCCTCTTTAAGGTTCCATCATGCCTGTTTGATCCCGTTCTGTAGCCCCGGCCCCATCCGGTCCCGTGCGCTGCCGTCCGATTCCACTTGACCCCGTCCGATAACGTCTGGCCCCATCTGGTCCCATCCGGTCCCGTCTGCTTATGCCAGGTCATTCCCGGTCCGGTCCGGCCCCATCTGGTCCAGCTGTACTCCGTCCACTTCCGTCCGGTCATTTTTGGTGTCGTCCGACCCGTCTGGCTCCCTCTGGTCCTGTCCGGCTTAATCCGGTCCCGGCAAGTCCCATCTGGCCAAGTCCCATCTGGCCCTCTGGTCCCATAAGGTCTCATTTAGTTTCATCCGGACTGGACTGGTTTGGTTCCGCCCGGCCAAGTCTGGTTTGCTGTGGTTTTGTTTCGCCTCATAAGATTTTGTTCGGTTCCGTTCGGTGTCGTGCGGCCCGCCCTGACTCGCATGGTTCTTTTCGGTCACGCTCAGTCTGCGAGAGGCCGCACGTGTGTCTGGAAGCGATCAGGTGTCAGTCAGTGGAATCTAGTATAAAACCCACGCACACCGGTATAAGCAGATGCTTTTTAATACCTCTAGCGCATTCACTTAACTGTATATATAATGAAGTGGCGATAAAGTACTTTTACCTCAAGCCTGCCAACCGGCCAATTTCCTAAATCTGCCGTACGGCGGGCAGTGTGCGAGACCTACGCCGGTGATACCAGAGTTTGTTAGATAAGTCAGGGGCAGGGGGCTGAGTAGGGAAAATGGCTAAGCATGCCGTCAAAATATACTATATCACCACTGGATTACTAGATTTGAACTTAGTCATTCCTAAAGTTAAAAGTGGGTTCCGCCTCCCCCCCCCCTCCAAACTGAAAAGAGAATTGCATTCTTGGAAATCAACACCAAAATACATTGCTGTTTGCGCAGAGTGTTTATGCACAAAATTCAGAATGCATGATGCCTTGCGAAATGCATCAGCTATTGCTGAAGAAGCGTGATTGGAAGAAGTATAAATACATCTAGGCCATCGTTGTTCCGCCAGCTCTTTTACAGTTTCTCGGCAGCTTTTCCGACCTAATCACTCACAGGTGAACTGGTATTAAACAACTCGAAGCACCTGCAAGTACGCATTACTTTAAGGGGCACAGGGGCTTGGCACGGCTTTGAATGCAGCTTTTTACCATCAGCAGCGACCACCGAAGTCTAGGAAGCCGATCTGAAAGGCTGCCGTCAAAGTATGGCGGCCGTACCTGCGCACGGGGGGCCTAACATCGGACTCAAAGACCCAGAAACACTCTCAAAAACACTTTGTTACACCCCGTGTTCTTGGCTGGAAGCCTGTGCAAACACCATTGCTGACTAACGAAGTCGCATGTTCTGCGTCAAGACTACTCAGGAGTTTTTCATTGTTCAACAAGGTCTCAAATAAATATAACAAGCGATTTAGGTTTTAACATACGTTCTCTAAGCCTTGTAACAAGTTTTATAGCCATCCTTTTAGAAAAAAAGTCTCCCTGCGTTTTTCAGCGCGGGCAACTGGTCTTACTGGTGATTAAAAACACACATTTGGCAGTTGGGTATAACGTTCAAAATCCTCTATAACCCCCTGGGTTTTATCACTGTACGTGCAACTCCTCCAGCATATCACAATTTCACCAACCGAAGCTGCATTTTGTTATGATCGTGAGGGCTGACATTGGATGCTACGGAACAATGCTCTGGTCAGCTCCCGTCAGCTCTCAGTTTCGAGTCAGTGCTCGCCGCAGACCTGCAATTCGCTGGCAAGTGTACATCTACCTTTCTCTTTTTTAACTAGCCTCGGACCATTTTTTTAATCGCTATGATCCGCCCCAAACATTGATCAGCATGGGGCGTTACGAGCATTTGAACTTGTGCATTACGCATATTTCACTTTCAGAACTTCGATGTAAGTTCAGCCACTGGGGACTAAGTAGCAGCGCAAACAACAGCTACTCACCGCCGGTAGCATGGGCACGTGCGAGGCACGTGTGGTGCCGGTTCGGGGCTCATAAGTTCATGTGGCCGTGTCCCATTGGGTCATGTGATGCTCAGATGGCGCTTGCGTGAGGCCCATGCGGGACTCGTATTAAGCCCGTGCGAGGCAGCACGGGGTCCGTGTGAGCCCATGTGAGACCCTTGTGTGGCGTGTGTGGCGTTCATGTGTGCTCATGTGTGCGACGGTTCCTTTAAGGTGCGCTCACTGCGTGCAACAAAGCACTATGGCATTAGGCCGGCGGGCCGGACTGTCCCTGCGGACCGGCCGGGCGGCGGCTCTCATTACTCGGCCAGCGCCGCCGTCCGCCCGCCCGCTGGCCCCCGTTTCTCTGGGGGGGGGGGGGGGGGAGGGGAGTCCGCGCTGCGGGGCAGGCCGGCGGGGACCAGTCGTGACGCTCTGGGCGGCCACATGACCACGACCTTAGCGCTGTGGCGGTGGCGGTGTTGGATGGTATTTGGGTGGCGGGTGTGGGCGGGATTTTGGTCGATCTATTTTATTCTGGCGTCAGCACACGGATCTATTGAAGCGCACGGTGGCGTACATCGGATGTTGGGTTCGAAGGCACGTGGAATGCGAAAGCGAATAATGTAAGCCCTGTGCTGAAGTGCCGATCAATACCCCGGGTCCAGCCGGCACCTCACATGGACTGCAGGCCACACTCGGCAGAGCCGACACTGCATATACTTCGATGACACCCGGGAGGCGTTCGCTGCCTGTCTTCATTTGGCCTCGTCTTCAGTAACCTCCGTTATCTCGCAGGCGCATACCAGTGGACCTTCCTACCCTCAGCGGGGGCCGTAACCGGAAAACGAAGTCAGCAAAACTCATTGAGGGCCGAAGACCAGCTTTTTCTTAAATTTGCAGCCAAGGTGTTTTAGCGGCTGTTACGATAATTTGGTCTGCGATGAAACGTTGATAATCTTGCTATTTCATATCCTCACTCCAATGTTTATGGATAATAATGTTGATCTTCTAATTGAAACGTACTGCTAACGTTGAAAACTTGTGTACACATGCACCATTTAAATGCGCAGAAGCGAACATCGAATTTGCAGGCAAAACACGAGACTAGACATCGTGCAATGAAAGTCACGGAAAATGACATGAAGTAAAGTGGTGGTAGGTACGGAACCACGCAATATTAAACTTGTGGCGGAATTCAACACCTATGGGATTGGGGACTTCGGCACTCCATTTGTTCTCAATTCACCTATTGTTTGACCCAAACCACTTATAAGTCCAACAACCTACGGCAAAAGTATGTTTTTGAGAACATTTTGTGTTTGTACTCCCATAGACAATGCGAAGACGCGACTGCTGCGTTATATTTTACCACGCGGGTACGTTGGAATGCGGGATATTCTGGGAATTGATTACATATGATTGGAAAAAGAGAACCAACAACCACGATTTCCAAAACCCCTTTAAAGGTATAAGAATATCTCATATTTTTAAAAAACGAACTTTGAAATAGCAAAATCCGCAGTATTAAAATTGTTCAGCGATAAGATGACGACTACCAGGAACTTTGCGTACCAGGCAAAATGTAACAAGGTGAGTCAGCATTTTAAAAGGAATCCGTGAACTTTTCCTTTCTCTGCTTGCCAATAGTTGGTCAACCAAAATTTGTAAGTTACAAGTTTTCTTAGCAAGAGGCTCCCTACGCAATGTGTTTGGTTAGTATCCACTTTCGGAGGCTTCAAGAAACGTGACTTCACGTGGACAACAGAAAGCGCATTCGGCGTGAGAAGTCCTTGCACACCCGAGGCAAGAGGCGTTCTCCCCGTCCCTACAGTTCCAGCCACCATTTTCATCCAATCAGTTCACGTTTGTGGCTAGTGGAAAGCATGGTACCGTTTTACGGCACGTAAATGCTCGGGTCGTTAGACTGGCAGCCTCTTTCACCATTTCACCGATTTACAGTCGGTGAGGAGCTTCGCGCCGGTCGTTTAAGCGTTGTGGGTCGACGAGGCCGCGGGGATGTGAGAAATGGAGGATCTTGAGCTGTCTGACCTACCTGTGGCCGGTAGCTTCCGACCACAGTGCATGTTTTATCTCCTTCATCATGCAGCTCAACGTGCAGTGTGCAGAGCGCCAGCAGATTGGGTTGCACGAGACAAAACAGCTCGTAGTTTATTTCAACGGAAAACTTCAGTATCAAACTGGCTCCTGCCTCGCCATTCTTCTACAGCCAGGTGGGTGCAGGAACATCCGGTTGTCATTAACCAGAAAGTCGCTTCAGGCAGCTGCAATATCAACGACGCGTCCGTGTGAAGCGAAAAAAACATACAACACTGACCAACTGTATGACATATTCGTCAGGGATGCGGCGGCTGTTCCTTCAGCCGTCGTTACGGAAGTCGTGAAAGTTCACGCATTTAGGCATTTCTGGCGGTCGTCCCCAGCTGACGGCAAGTGCCGCGCAGTTCCGCCACGATCGCGTTCTATACGTCCGCAAGCCCCAAGAGTATTCCTGCGCAGCTCTGCACGCGTGCGCCGGCGAGCGGCCCGCGCGCGTACGCCTCACACCAGCTTGCCCGTGACACTAGGCAGCATGAAAGCCGCTGCTAACAGCGCCGTGGCTGCATTGATCGCCGCGCCCGCCCGCATCTGTAGTCCGCAAACCGTCGGCGGCTGCGGGGGCGACCGGGAGGGCCGCTCGACAAACACTCGAGTCGGCTAGTTTCGCCCCGCGCTGCCGCGAGCCCCGCATATCCGGCTCGCGCGCCGTCGACCGGGCCGGCCCGGTGCGAGCGCCGGCGACGAGCCCCGGGCTCTTGACGCCGGATGGCGGGTGCAGCGGCGCTCGCGGTCGGGGACACGCGCCGCTGTCGTCGCCCGCTGACAGAGCGGACCGCTGGGAGCGTACCAGCAGCGTTGCTGGGCAGCGATCTACTGGTGGCGCGGAGTCGAGGCGGCCCAGGGCGTACTTACGCGTGCAGGCACGTCCAGGAGAAGGAATGTGAGGCACAACTTGAACAGTTCTTTGTGTGGGAGTGACACGTCAACTTATGACTGGTTTGCTAAGCCCGATCCCAGAGGGCAATTTCGCCAAAATCTTCAAGCATCACCTGAGTCTGGTTGACGGGGCTGGCTTTTGAACATGGAGGTGTCAGCAATGCGGTTTTCAAAACCTTTATTAATTTGTGAGACGCTTCCGGCACAGAAAACGGC
>NW_023596576.1:7898296-7952234 GCF_011947565.3 Pollicipes pollicipes | reverse complement strand
GTTGTATCACAAGATGACATATTCCTCCTAATTTCGTAGCCAGTTGCCGTAATCACTGCATTGGACTAGCCGGATCAAGCAATGGCTAACGTGAAGCAAATCTGATGATATTTTATCCGATACAAAATGAGGTTTCTATAATTTGCTTCACTTATGACAGACTTGAATTAATTTCGTTTCAAGGAACATGTTCCGATTTCAACCTACAGCACATGCGTCTGATTCCGACATGGACTCCGAGCAGCGTGGCGCAACTGTTGGCCAATTCCGATTCCAATTAAAAGAGAAACTGCTCAAAATCGGAGGCACCTGAAACTGAATTTATGCCGGCACAGTGGGAAAAATCTATGTTATGGACCACTTTATTGCTCCTTCGAGGCCTCTATTGAACAATTGCCTTAGAAACAAGACAGCCGTGCCTGGTCGCTTTCGATTCGGTCCGCATATCATAAGATGGTCTTTTAAGCATAAACTTTGTCACATACACATATATAAATCCGTATACACATATATATGTATATATGTAGCCGTATATATATATATATATATATATATATATATATATATTATATATATATATATATATTGATGTTGAGCCCCTGTGATTCAGTTGACTCAGTTACGATTCCCATTTAAAAAGAGGAATTAGTTTCACCCGAATCAGTGACATTGTTGTCGATTCTAGAACTGATTCCAGCAACCCGTAATCAAGCATGATTGTGCTAGCTGGCCCTGCGGGGCATCATCGGACTGTGTATTCCGGTCATTCAGGGAACGCTCCATCGTCCTGGGTCCTCCCCATCATTCCCAGATCCCAGCGAGATAGACCGCGGCCCTCCAAGCCCAATCCCAATCCAATCCCAATCCGAGCCAAATCGGCGTCCCGCTGCTGGTCGCGACCCCCTTCAACCACCCCCCCCCCCCCCCCCTCCGCGACGGTCGTCCCGGACGGAGCGGCCGCGGGCTGGCTGGCAGCTCGTGAGCGCTGGGCGTGCTCCGTGCACCCGGCAGGCACCCGGCCGACGGAATTGCGCTGCAACTGAAGGCGAGCCATTATCGATCAGGCGCGGCGCCGCGGCCGGTCCTTCCGACGGTGGAGCCGGGCCCGGCGCTGCCCCATGCAGAGCCGGCAGAACGCCTCTGCGGCGTGAGGACAGACGGAGTGGGCTGACCCCGGCCTGGGGCCTGGGGCCAGGTGGCGTGCGGACGCCCTGTGCACGAGCTCATCGAGTCACTGCGCCCGAGCGGGGTCTATAGCGTCGCTGAGAATGCGCTGTGCTGGGCTTTAGAATGCAAGATAGGCACGAATGAGATCTTCAGCCGATTTCTAAGCTGTACCGGCTGTGGAGTGAGAGAGGAGGAGCGTTTAAGTCGTCTAATATGCTCTTCTATTTGTAATATGATTCATTGGAGCACGAATGAAGCCTGGATAAGTTTCGTCACGGTACCATTAAGGCATGTGCGGTCATATTCCTGAGACCCGTAAACGCACAAGCTGTAACCCCTGGTGACGGAAGAAACACATGACATGAAATTAGCTTCTATTCTTTAGAGTGAGTGAGGCAATGCAAGTAAAAATTTATCAGACCAGGAAGCACAATATCACGTTGTCAGCTGTGGCGTGCGCACTGACCAGCTCCCATTTTATATTTTTGGGCCATGGGGTCGCCCAATCTTGCCGCGCCTCTAACTCATGCATCTAAAGAACTACATAATTCAAGTAGATGGCTCGCTGGAGCAGCACATGTTAAAGGGACGACCGTGCAGGAGAATGCCGGTCCGGTGCTTTATGACCGCGGATGTTGTTTGGCTGGCGGCACGCGCCAAGTCGATGACGACACCAAAAGGGGTGCATACCGGTGTCATACGCATAGTACGTCTTTGTGTCAGATTGGGCCGAAAAGTTGGGTAGCTTTCACTTCGGAGCGAATTTATGCATCTCGTATGATGACGCACGGACACTTCTGTTTACGACTTCAGATATAGCGTTTCTTTACAGCCATTGGAGCTAAAGCTACACTGTATTTTCCTGTCCAAATTTACCTTTGGTCATTAAATCCCGGGGTACGCCATACACTTTGTCATCCTTGACTTATACGAAGGGTTACTATCCATTCCCGGCCGACGCTGTATCTGAATCGGGCTGTCTCGGTGAGGTCGGGAAAACCGCCTGTCCCTGAACAGCGCGTCTCTCCCAGTCTGCGGCGATACCATTCAGCCGCTTCCCAGCCTGGCAATGGGCCCTAATCAAGCTGCAGCAAATATGATTGCCTTCGTGGTACTCAAACTGAATGTTTCACGTGAACGTAGAATCCAAGCAAATAACCACCGACAAACTATTGCAACGAGGCCTGTTTGCCGCGTTTTACTTTTTGACCGCCATGCAGCAACTTATAAACTCGAGCGGGTGTTTTCTGCACTGTCCTGAGATGTGGTAGATTGTGAGCCTCCGAACAGATGACAAGGTTCGTGCTTCGCATGGCGACAGGTCCGGCATGTTAATGGGGTTGTGTGACGGCCCATTGCACGGCGCCCGTTGCCTGTGGCGCGGTCCGCAGCCGCGAATAGTGTCGCGCTGGTAGTGTCAGTTGTCAGGTTGACATTGCATTGCTGTACGCCATGCTGACTTGCCGCGTTGCACATGTTCGGAGGGAACGCCAATCCGGTTAAGATTTGAATGGATTCCTGAATAAACCAAGCTTTCGTTGGGTGAGAATGGTACTCATCCATTAAAAATTATGAGCTCATCCACTGTCCAATAGACTTTTTCGCTCAACAAGCTGTCATCAGCCCGTCCGAACTTTTCATGCACACCTCGACGCAAATACGTTATCGCAAAACATTCTAATCGAGTGAAAATCAGGCAACGTATGCTTCAACGCGAGAGGACAACTCAGCTGGCGGTCATCTGCGCCAAACCCGCGCCACAATACATGCTGCAAATCGGTCGCAGCTCTCGAAATGATTGGCTAGTCACGCCTTGTCTTTTGGTCGGTGCCATGCTTGAAGTGAAATAGCGCGATTTTTGTTCTGACCAGCCTTCGTGCGTCTGCTATTTCACAAAGGGAGTTGTTTACTGTATGCTTTGGGTGACCCATCTGGACATCTTGGTGTGACATATGTACATAAACGACTTGTCCATACACTGCTGCGTAATCTGTTGTATCAGTTTTGAAGGGGCTCTGCTTTTGCTTTTTCTGTCATCAGTTTTCAAAACTTTCACTATGCATTCTTCCAAATTGAGTTGCTTATCAACATCGGAGCAGAAGGCGCCTTCTCAGTAGTGGAGGAGCATTGGCAGACAAACTGATACTCCACACATCGACCACATCACTCTTCCAGCTCCCAGCTTTCACCCGGGGGAAATAACACCGCTCTTGATATCAACGGAGACAGGCAGAGCCGCTACTTGAGCGGCCCCTGGCGTTTTTGTGGCCAGCCGAAAGAGGAGCTCTCTGGTGGCATTTCCTCTGACGGGCCGCCCGAGGAGCGGCTGGCGTCGGCCGGCCCAGGTCGGTCGGGCCCGTCCCTCCGTCGGCCGGCCCAGGTCGGTCGGGCCCGTCCCTCCGTCGGCCGGCCCAGGTCGGTCGGGCCCGTCCCTCCGTCGGCCGGCCCAGGTCGGTCGGGACCGTCCCTCCGTGACAACCTCCCTGGACGCGTGTGATCGATCGCTACATTACCGGCGAGGCGGGCGGCCGAGACTGCGGCCATGATGGCCGACCGCGGCTGCCGGTCATATGTGCCGCGCTGGAGAGGCGCCATCCATCAGAGAGCGACAGCTAGATCGGCGCGATCAACCGGCCGCCGACGACGAACAGGTCACGGAAGAGCGGGCAGGCAACGGACCGACATGGCTAGGTTTCGGACCGACACTGGGCTAGGCTGTCGGGTAGCGGACCTACACTGGGCCGGGCAGAGGACCAACACTGGGCCGGGCAGCGTACCAACACTGGGCCGGGCAGCGGACCGATACTGCACCGGGCAGCGGACCAACGCTGGGCCGGGCAGCGGACCAACGCCGGGCCGGGCAGCGGACCGACATTACCGGTGCAAAACTCGCACTTCATGTTATGATCCCAATGATTTAGAGAGCAACTCATGCAATATTGATATTAACAGATGCAAACAACATTTTCGAACACCTCCTGCACCTTCATTTAGCTCCACATGCCATATGATGATGATTAAAAACATTTTATCTTACGCCCGTCCACCGATCAGTACGCAAGTTTGAGGAACAACGGGCAGTGAATGGGCCCACACCAGCGATGTCCGGCCTGCTACGTCAAAGCCGCTGATCCTCTCAGCAGCAGAAAGCTCCAGGTGAAACCTTAATAGGTGTCGCTCCCACGTCCTTTCATTACCTTTGAACCTACAGCTCAGGTGTCTACAAACAGAAATCCTCCTAGATCGGCAGAGCTTTTTAACGCTATTAGTACGGCCGCTCTCCATGGAAGGTCCATAGAAATGCCTCACAACACCTTAAAAAGCTGACAATTAGCTACATTCTTCTAGCTAGTCCGCTTCTTAGACCATAAGCACAATGAACAGCAGTCCACAGCCTTGCATTGTTCCCAGTTTATTACCACGTGGCGAGCACTTGAGCCCATCTGTCTTAACACGCGATCGGGTGGGGGAGGGGAGGGGGTCAAATTGACCCTCTCCGTAGGTTTTTCCGGAATGGTTTCCGAACGGCGCAGCGTAGCCGTGCCAAATTTTGCATCGCTGTAGACAATTGAATAGCCCGGAACTTGACTTTGTTTGACCTTATTTAATCCAAAGGTTATGACCTAGGGGTCTGAAGCTTTGACCTAAGTGAGTTCACGTACAGGTCAACACACTCTATAAATTTGGTGTCCCTAGCTTTCTTATTTGCCCAGATCTCAGGAGGGTCTCAAATTGACACCCCAACCCGAGCGAAGGGTATCTAGCCGGCCACCCAGGGCGTGTTAAAGGGCGCGGCGATTTAAAACGCCGCGTAGCAAACTGATCACGTTCCTCACAAGATGCTGTGGCCAGCCACGGTTGCTATGACTATTAATAAGCCTGGTGATTTGGTATTTAACATTGTTTAGTAGGTTAAGTGCATCTTGGCTAAACAAGTTGTGAAAAGCACTGATCTGCGGGGAATTGGAAAAGCACTGTGCCATCACTCATCTGTGACGGCGGCACTGGTATAGTATGGTTTGTAGTTTATCTCTGACATCTGCTACAGGCCATCCTGAGTTAAGCTACTATGCTTGGCGACATCTTGTGGCTCAACTAGCTCGTGCAACGAAACATCAACGTTGGGACACGTGCTCTACGTATGCTCACGCTGCAAGTGTTAGTAAGTACAGACCAATACTGCACTTTGCGTTTTGTCTACCTGGTATGACCTGTTGTCACAACAGCATTATTAATGCCATATTAATGATATAGTTTGTTCTGTTGTAGTTCGTCTTAAATTTTTGCGATTTTTTCAACAGCTGACTCGCAAAAGTATCCGTTTTTGTCACCGATCTTATCCGGTAAATCAGAAGCTTTTTCACCCCTGAGCGTCGGACCAACCGGGGCGGGAAGTCTTGTGACGCTTCGCGAACATCTTACGTTCCGAAACCAAGCAACGAGCGCACAAACGCGAACCACGTTACTGACGTTTGAACCACGTTGCTGATGTTACGTCATGCCATGCCCATGTTGGAGAGTGAACAGAGCCAAAGTTCAGCTGATATGACGACTTTAGCCTAACTTCATCTCGACCACTGACCTTTTCTTTATCATCTGGAATCTACCATGCATCTGTCATGGATCGATCTGAAAGCAAGCGAACATGAACTGTTTACTATCCGTTGCAAAGTTGTGATAGTTGCGCACACTAGCAGCCTCTCGAAACCTCGACGTTACCAGAAGATTGTAATGACCTGTAATGTATTTTAGTGACCTTGGACGTCATTAGCCGTGTGTGTGACAGTTAAACCCAAGTCCGGTTGAAGATACGACGTCAATGATCGTCACGAACTGGCGACCGTAGTTCTGCAGAAGTGAGCCAAAAATGGAGACGAGAAGCTAAATCAATTGAAATGTGGGATTCTAACCAGGTTTTAAGGTTGACCAAGGATGAACAGTGATGACGAATATAACCATGTGATCTGCTTCTGTGTTATCCGGGCAGCGCCAACCATATCCTGAGGACGCACGCATGCTCCATGGTTATTCTATTGAGTTGAAGCGTCGATTGTACGCCTTTCCGCCGTTTTCCGCTCGCCGCCTACGCTCAACCGCTCAACAATCCTTGACGAGCGCCTTTTAATGTAGCATGCTAATGACTCGAAGAACACAGGTGTCGGCGCACGACGGGGTTGAGCGCGTGCCATGTCCCGGCCGAACTCGACGGTGGCAGGGGACGTGCTCCTGACAGCGCCGCTGTTCCAGCCCTAATTGGCTCCGCTCCTTCCGCTATTTCAGACGTTGACCACGCAATAACCCCGAATGAGTCACCTAGTTCAGATTCAATCGAAGTGTCGGCAGAGACACGATCCATCAAATGCCCTCTTCATCAAACCCAATATGGTCGTTCTGGAGAAGTGAAGTGGAACGGATGTGTGCGCTGACACCACAACACTTGACGAGAATGCAAAATGCTCAAGTAAGTTCCGCGAGCAGCCCTATCGCATTTACCTACTTAGCTGCTGCCACTAACCGTGACGTAAAGAAGACTGTGGATACCCGTAGCTCCCGACAGTGCTTGCATATGCATTCATCCGTTACGTAAATGAACGTATGTTTGGGCTCCACCAAATGCAAACGAACGTGTTCTGATCCTTGCTGCTTCGATGTCTTCGAGCTCGCTCGATGTCGCTGCTCGCAGACGCACCACCCATAGATTTCTGGCTGGCATTGATTGAAACTCCAATTGACAGGATCAGCAGGCACGCTTCAATTTCGTCAGAGCCGGGAAGACGGACGGACATCGGCAACACCGTTGCGGAGCTGCCAAATGAAGGTCCGGTCTTTCCCGGGCAGCCGCAGCCGCTGCAGCCGCGGAGCAACAGACTGGTGACGGCAACCACGGACTTCGTTGCGGAGCTGCCAAATGGAGGCTCGGTCTTACATAGGCAGCCGCGGAGCAACAGACTGGTGCCGGCAGGCGCGGACACCGCTGGAGGGACGAGCGACGACGTGACGACTTCCGACCCTCGCTGATGAGACCGCACGTTGAGATCATTCGGACGTCAGCTCCTCGCGTGGGAAATCCGCCAGTTTCATCAGCCTTCGAGTTCTTCGCTTCGGCGGCGAAACAATTGGGACTTGTCTTTTCACAATGGCTGGCAAAACTGCTTCGGCGAAATTCCGTGAATTTCCTCTACAGGCATGAATAAAATTGAAAAGCGTCTTTCATCAGTGGCGCTTGTCGGCAGACGGATTGAGATTCAGTTTGGGCCTGCTTCCACAGCTCTTGAAATGGGTTTTGAAATGTGTAGACAAAGGAACAAAGAACGGGGTCCGAGCTAAATTTGCGTGCTATTCTGATGTGGTTTATTCGGCGTACCAAAATGAATATTTTACGGATAATTTGGATCCATTGGTGACGGTAGAAACTGTATGCACTACTGCTGTTGAGTGAAACCAAAAGTACGAACCGGAAGTTTGAACACAAGCCGCAGGTCCGCCGACCGTCCCCGGCAGACAATGGGCTGCACATCCACAGGTGGCTTCGAGCTAACCACCATCGCTCCGCGCTGATTCGGCAGCGGAGCGCCACTCGAAGGAACACTCTCGAGCCGATCGCCGTCTCACACCGCCAGCAATCACGGGATCCCGAGGGCTGACGGTGCTGTCAATCGCCCCGCGATCGGCCACGGCTCCCATGCGGGGTCTCGGGCCCGCCGTTGGCGCCGCTCGGGTCGATTTACGAGCTGACCTCGCCGTGCCTGGCGGCGATCGCGCCGGACGGGCAGCTGTCGACGGAGGGTCCGGCCGGCCGTCAGACGGCATACCAAGCAGGCGGTGTGGCGGTGATGAGCCGCCGGTCGGCGGAGGCGCCAGCAGACGGCGGGGGCGTCGGCGAGCGGCGGGTGGCGCCAGCGAGCGGCGAGGGAGCCAGCGAGCGGCGGGGGCGCCAGCGAGCGGCGGGTGGCGCCAGCAGACGGCGGGGGGCGTCAGCGGGCGGCGGGTGGCGCCAACGAGCGGCGGGGGCGCCAGCGAGCGGCGGGTGGCGCCAGCGAGCGGCGGGGGCGTCAGCGGGCGGCGGAGGCGCCAGTGAGCGGTGGAGGGGGGGGGGGGGCGCCAGGGGGGCGGGCGGGGGGGGGGGGGGGGGCGGTTGCTCGCGGCGCTCGCCATCGTTGAGGTGACCGACCCGCCGGATGGAGGGCCGCTCTCGCCGCTCGGACTGCGGAGTGACGCCGCTCGGAGTGCAGAGTGACGCCACTCTCGGGCGCCTGCCAGCGTGAGCCGCGCCGTTATCAGCGCGGCTGGAGCGTCGACGGGTCATCATCTGCCGTCGGACGGCACGGCCGCGGGCTGCGCTGATGCTCCCAATGGGCGCCGGCAAAATGATGGCCGCCGCGTTGCCGTCTGTTGTAGGCCCTCGGAGGTGTTGAATGGTGCTTGCCACGCCGTCTGTCTGCGGCTTTCTGAGGCATGGAATGGTTCATGCCATTCGCTCCTATCTTTTTATGTGCGGCATCAATGAAGCCGCCAGTTTGCCTTCAATTATTTTGCGCGCGCGTTCAACAGCCTCAGTTTTTGCATCTTGTATGCATTGGAGGGAGAATCGCCCGAGACTGGCGAGGACGAAAGAGGAATGCAGTACGAAATAGAAGCCTTTGATGCACACTTCCAAACCGTTTGATTGGTAAAAGCCCGAGGCTACTGCATACACCACACCATGATGTCACGAAGTTGTCTGGTAGAACGCTCAAAATGGCCATGCATGTAGCGTTTCTACTGATCTGCGCAGCTGATCTCTGCCATCAGATACTCTCGACCAAATACCGGATGTGTTTTTTCCAAATGTCAGAAGCATGGCCCTTTAAGTTGCTGCTATCTTTTTTTGGACGCAGGTTCTAGGGAAGTCTGTGTGTGTCTCCGTTTGTTTTGTGTGTCTCTCACTGGCATCATCAGAGCTGTGTCTGTGATAGGATGTATTGCAGTTTTTTATCTTGATATAGGAAACAGGAGTGATAAATATATTTTTATCTTGTCACATTAGAGACCAGAAAACTGCTGTATTATAATACCAGGAACAAGGATAACATGTGGTGGCGGTTTGGCATGGACTGTCGGTAACAGCAGCCTGGCTCCATTTTCTTTGACACAAATTGAACATTACCCAAAGAAAAAGGCTCGGAACGTGAGAACCGCAATAGGTATTGTTGTTTTCAGAAGCGGGTAATGCATTAAATGCTATTATGTACTTCTAAAATTGTTTGGAAAATCTGAGAAAATGTTTCGAGTCCAAAAACTTACGAGCTCCAAGCCGCACGGTTGCTCTGACCCAAGCCAATTATTTGTAGCAACAGTCAGTAAAATCTAGCTAAATCGTGGAATCCGCACGCTATCTTATTTCCAGGTGTCTCGAATGCTAGCTAGTTCAACTATACTGGCAACCTTAGTGCTCTTGCAACGTAGTCCGACACTTGGATCAATATGGCAAACCTACAAAATTGCTGAGGAGGACGCGGAGCATGCATAGCCGTCCAGCGATTCATCCACCATCATTAAACTGGGGAGGACGCTGTTGATTGGAAGGACTTTCATAACCGGCCATAACGCTGGGCGACTATGCATGGCATGTAAAGTCGCTCAGCATTCCATCTAACCCCACCATAGCTGGGGAGGACGCCGAGCATGCATGGTCGCCAGCGACCCATCCACCTTCACTCCTCTCCAGAGGGTTCCTCGGTGTGCGGCTTCATCTACACGACTTAATGAAGTCAACGGAACAACTTTTGGCGTCGAACCCATCCCGCGCCCGTTATGGAGGGATATTCGTCAAAGTTCTGATTCAATCGCATTCAATTTTCAGACTTAATTTTTTCCTTACAAGAAAGTGGTCTCAAAAGCTCCACAAAGCTCTTCTGGAAGGACTTTCAACGGTTTTGAGCGTTGCTAATTTTTTGGTAACTGAGTTAACGTCATCTTCACACACGTGACATTTAAAGTTTCTGGCATTGACGGTCCATAATGATAAAGTGACGGTTCATTGACGCTTTCTCAGAGAAATTTCGTTAACATTTTTCGTATGAGTTATTGCTTTTGCAGAACCAAATCATCCAGGGTCAAGCTAGATCAACCTTTTATTTCTTTCGACTAGAGGCGGCCCTTTAAAAGTCATGCGATTAAAACGCTAATGAATATATCTTACAGACTGAAAGGACTTTTAAACGCTGTTTTTCCCATCGACGAAGCTTGTTTATCTCTGATGTAGACGAACGAGTTAATGCAAGTATAGTCGTCAACCGCTTTAACCTGGCATGCCATATCACGCGTCAAACCCGCCGATTTCCAGTAGTGCCTATCATGTAGAGATATTTCAATGGAATGCTTAATGCTGCTTTCCACATGTGGTGCGTTCAGGTCTTGAGACAGCAAAAGAGACCTATAAAATGCTAATTTGACACTTCTGACGTAATTTGACCGGTCAAAGGCCATATAAAGCGTAGTTTTGTCACAACTGTTTCACACAATTCGACCAGTTCTTTGCAGTCCAGTGCTATCCGTTGGTCTAGCTTGCTTATTTTCTGAGGTCCAAAGGACCCTCGAGCCCTTTCGTGGAGTGAAGGCAATAAAGGCCCGGCAGCTGACAGTTAAAAGAGTGCAATGCAATACAATGGATTCGAGTTGACACGCGCAGGGGCATATGAGGTGGCACATAAGGTGACGTCACAACGGTGCGCTTCTCATTCGCTGTTGGCGTCGTGCAGAAATGACGAACTCAGCTCAAGACGGCACCGATCTCCATTGTGAGCGGGACCAGAGGCGAAACTTACACCCAGCCCAGTGGTGGTCTCCATCCAGGTCGGTTGCAGTACCTGGCGATAAGGCTGATGGACAAATTCGTTGCATGCTGTAGACTTTAGAATTACTTTTTCGAGCACCTCGGCAACACAGTTTTGAGCAGCTCGTAAGCCTAAACGTAATCGAAGCAAAATTTTAACAAGCATTCCGCAGTAGCTAATTTACAAGAACTTCAAGCCGATGTGAATAATGCGTCGAAAAACCACCAAAGCGCCGCTTTCTGATTCTTCTAAAGACCTGACATTTCACTGGCATGAATGTCAGATCGCAGTTCGATTTCCTCAAATTTCACTGCATCGGCGGCTTCAAAAGAGTTCCGAGGTATTTGTACAAACTCAGCGAGGCAGCTATTTGCTACAGCTGAATACCTTTTAAGCAGCTTCTCGATCGAGGTTGGTCCACTTTCTTCCTCCAGTTTTACGGAAGTACCTCATGCATCGTTTAGGGAATCGAAAAAATTTCATGATTTTGAACTATTTTAAAATGCTCTGCATCTGAGCTGAGAGGTATCATTTCAACTTTCTGTCGAGCTCACCTTTCAAATCGGCGATTCGTTTGCAAAACCTTGTCAGTGAGGAGATACAAATTCACCATGTCGCAAACTTCAATGAACTATTGAAAGATTTATCGTAATTAGTTGTGAATGCGTCACGTTGTTGTATAATGAATACTGTCAATGCCCGTGACCATCCGCAAGACCTTATGATGTTAATATGACGTTAGTTTTATCCTTGTATTCGACGCAGAATTAGGCCACTTGAAATAAAGCATGAACCAACATGATCTAAGCCCATCAATGACAGCATATGGGACCTTGCATATCAAGTCTACGTCACAGCAAGTCTTAAAAACATTTTCGTAGTAATTCTGGTGGCTAAAGCTTTACCGCTCATCGATTCCATCGTTGCACATGGGGATTGCATAATACAAGATCAAGGTAGGTGATGGTAGATTTATGGTAGACGATGGAATGTCCTTAAATATTTAACCGTCACCTGTTGGGAGAAAATGGTAGCACCATTTGGCTTTAATTGGCCTTATGTCCCCGGAATGTGAAAGGTTACGAAGAGTGGGCAAACGCGCGATTGGACTCCGTTGAATACGGGTGGGTGGAGCTTGAGAGGATCCTTCAGATGATCTGAAAAAGTGTTACTCTACTTCCCGCATTTGTTCTGATTCTCTGTTCCACCACCATCCTAATCACACTCATAAATAGGAAAGGAGGTAACAAGAGCTTAGAATGGAGTATACTCCAACAAAATTCCCCTTGATGTGAGGGCGTGTCTTACCTCAGTCAGAGGCGGACTTGACTCCGAACTCATGATCTAGCGGGTTTCTTGCACTCGGGTGAATCAATTTAGCTGTACAGATGAGTAGGACTCGGACTCTGACTCAGCTGCTAGTCTGAGTAGACGTAAATCTTACTTTTATTCGAAGACTCTAGAAGCATGTAGCTTGGTCCAATAGTTTATTATCATGCTAGTCTCATACCTGCCCGGAGAGTGCGATGTTATGACAAAAATATGAGTGGGTGTTGCGGTGCGCAATGGGATGAAATTAGCTAGTTGAACCTGGTAACTTTCGGCTGGTTTTGGCTGTGCTCAATAAATGCCTTCTGTTGAGGCAGTATGGGTTGGGTTAACTACGACCCGGCATCAGCAGCATTATCCAACGACGACTCACGAATGTGTCAGGGTAGGATAGGGTAGGCTGCGGTGAGGTCAGATCGGATTACCCCTCAGGCCAGGCTAGGTTCAGGCGACATCAGGTCGGATTGCCCCTCAGGCCAGGCTAGGTTCAGGTGACGTCAAATCGGATTACCCCTCAGGCCGGGTTAGGTTCAGGCGACGTCAGATCGGATTACCTATAAGCTCTGCTACGCATTTTGCTGTTGGCAATCTCCATCCCCGACAAGCTGGTTTGAAAACCTTTTCGTGCGATAAGAAACTAATGGACTCGTGCCAAACGTTTTATCGAATAGTGATTCGGACTCAGCTTCATGAGCCGGGCTGGGATTCGACTGGGACTCAAACCACGCAGGTTGTCTATGGTAAGCCCGGCGTTCGGACTCCGACTCAAGGCACCAAGCCCCGGACTCGGATTCGATTTTCCAAGCTCAGACCCACACCTGACAAACGCGCATATGCTCACTGGCCTTCTGAATGGTGAATATTGAAACGCAAACATTCGTCGCGTAGCGCATGCACCCAGTAATCAGCAACGAGCTCACATTAGCCCGGTAATAAATCGTTATGAAAGCAAATCAGGTCAGTAATTCGGCCGTAATAACGGGAAAGTTATGGCCACGGACGTAAATCAAAATTGCATAGTAGTTTACGTGCAATAACGATAATAGGCTCCAACCATTGCAACAAACGCTTAGATGTCATTCATTGAGTGGAACGACTGACTTTAAACTCAACGCGATCAGCTGTGCTCCGCTGTGGTGCGTACCGCGCTTGAGGCCATGGGTCACATCATCTCCTTATTAGCTGCTCAACTGTCGCTGACGAGGACACGCTTGAGCGCCGAACACATGCAAATGAAACAATAAACAGACCGGTGAACTTTGCAGCGTGAGCTTCAGGAGCGTGAACCATTACGAACTATGCTCCAACACGCCACGGCATGACTTGACGGCGTTAACGGATTAGACCATGGCCTACATGGGTTCCAGCATACTGAACTACCACGTATTCAGTGCCTGTTGACACCGCCGCAGTGTACCAGACGTCAGCAGTCAAGCGACAGCTCTTAATGCTGCGCCGCGTCCACTGGACACGTCGCGTCTCCAGCGCTGTGCTCGGCACCTGATGGGCCGGACTGGGCCTCGCCGGGCCCTCGCCGGCGGACCGGAGACGCCGCCAGCCTGGGCGCGGCTCACCTGGCGGCAGCAGGGCCAGCAGGCCGATCCAGAGCAGCTGCGGCCGGCGTCCGGCCGAGGCGGCCGCCATGTCCGGGGCCAGGGAGCAACAGGTCAGCGCATGCCGGCGGAGCGGGGCGCGGCCGACTGCGGCGGGGCGACGGCGCGACTGGCCCCGGCTGCCGCCGCCGCCGCCGCCGCCGGTCGCGCGCGCAGCAACTCAATAAGCCGTGCGACCGCGCGCCAGCAGGTAAGGCCCGGCGCCGCTGCACACTGGACGGCGCGGCCCCGGCGGCAGCGACGGCTCGGTCTGCCGTGAGCACCGGTGGCCAGGCGGGGAGGGCCGAGACCGGCGCTAACCCACTGCCAGGCTCCGGCTCCGGGACGGCAAAGGGACCTGTTGCCAGCTGCGTGCGGTGAAGATTAGTGGAGCTAGCGCCGAGGGTGCCTCTCCCACGCCACCGGCCGGGGGAGGTATCGAGCATGGCGGCAGTGGGGATGCGTGACTCCATGTTTGTCGGCCGCATCGACCAGGCTATGTGCAGGATTTGCACCTATGCTCGTCGATGTGCGCACGTTCGTTACGATACAGCAGAAGTGTATCAACACGAAGTGGAGATAAACTGCTTTTGAACATAGAAGTGCAGTCCTTCGTTTTGTGAAAGCGGCGTTTGGCGTATTATGAAGTCTGGAATGTTTCGATTAAGATGTCTTTTTTCCCAAACGTTGCTTACCAGGCCCCTTTAAGGGCCCCTAAAGATGGTCATGCCTGGAAAAGAGTAGGGGATGCAGTTTGTCCCCTTGCTCTCTGTGCTTCTAGTAATGCTGACCTGCCTACATATTTATAGAATGTGGCCAGGATGATTATTTGTTGCAATAAAGTCCTGGCCATGGAAGTCAGAAGCTAACTGACTCATGATCAAACGAGGTGACAGATAGAAAACCTCTGTCGGTCTGCAATCGCTTGCAAGCTTTTCCACATCAAGGACATCAGTGTGTTCACGAGGCCAACCCTCAACAGTAGCAAAGCGTCGCAGGACGCATGCGCATTGCTGCATGATTATGATGGAACCACCGAGACTCGGGATCAAAAAACGTCATGCTAAAAACCCTGGCCAATGATGTAATAAATGTAATGTGACCTGGATTAATCGACTGTGCAAAATTCTGATACGCTCACTCCGACAACAGGGAGCTTACCAGATGCCCACGCATACGCCGGAAGTCAGAGACGCGCGGAATGTTTTCGATTCTGGCCTCGTTGTGGTTACCTCTTGTCCCCCCCCGAATAGCGGCGCCAGCCTCCAGTGGATTGGTCATGACTTGATGCGGTGGAATGCAGGGTCGAATTATGTCAGAGAGCTGTCTAATCATACACGCTTTTCTTAAAATAGCATGAGTTATAGACATTGGTCAGCGAGCGCATACCTCCGTTCGGTTGCAGCACTACTACGTAGCGAGATCTCATTGGTCGACGCGGCCGGGCGGCGATCGAGGGCAGTCGGGCATCCTGACTACCAGGCTATAACTCAAGAAGTAACTGGCCGATTTGATGGTTGTGTGCGGTTACCGACTCATCATTCTTTTATTAGAGTATGCACAAAACACTGTTCACACGGAGAGTGTGCTTTCGACGCAATTTGAGAAAACAAGTGGATGGGACAGATTTTGTCTTTCGCGGCGCCAAGTTGTGTGAGAGGATTGGAGCCATCCTAGAAATTAGATTTGTGCGACGGGTGTAACGCAAAGCAGATTTTCGACCCTGTTAAATACAAGAAGAGAAATCATATCATTTTTTGCCCATTGTTCGCGGCGATAATGCTACGTATAAACATTTCATGTGAGCTGGAAAGGCCTTTGACGTCCTGTGTTCGGCATTTTGAGAATGTGATTTATTCTGCTAACAATAACCAGCCTTCATTCTAACAGTAGGCACATGTCATACGACGTTATCAAGCAAGCATTGGTACTATTATCAAAACTCGATATTCAATCCGTGCTCATGGACACGAATGAATAGTGGAAAAACACTGTCATCGTGGATACGGTAGTGCAGTGCCTCTCTCTCTCTCTCTCTCTCTCTCCCTCTCTCCTCTCTCTCTCTCTCTCTCTCCCTTCTCTCTCTCTCCTCTCCTCTCCTCTCCCTCTCTCTCTCTCTCTCTCTCTCTCCTCTCTCTCTCTCTCTCTCTCTCTCTCTCTCTCCTCTCTCTCTCTCTCTCTCTCCTCTCTCTCTCTCTCTCCCTCTCTCATCTCTCTCTCTCTCTCTACGGCCCTACGCTAAAGCTTAGACTTTGCGGCATTACCTATTGTGTGAAGAGGAAAATACTGGCAGAAAAAACTCAATTGATCGAAATGGTGTATCGCGGCTTCCTACACTTCAACGCAGCTCTCGGAGAGCTGGTAAGATTGCGTGATATGATAGTCTTGTACATCATCTGCGCCGATATGGGAGCCGTATGTGGTGTTGGCCATTTCCCCCACCCTTCCCCGGCAAGCCGCTGAGGAAGAGGGTGAAAGCGGCTCACAGACCAAGCGTCTGCCTGTAGCGCACCAGCTTTTCCCAGAGCCACCATATGGATCATAGGCATAAACAAAAAGTGATCATGTTAAAAACCTCAAACCCTATAGGGTTCAACTATGTCTGTCAGTGGGATATCTTTGTGTTCCCCATCTGTACACTCTGCGTCCGACAAACATCCTTTAACGTGGCATAAATGGTCGGCATCTAATGCGCTGTGGGGGCAACGCCAATACCCTAAATTGTTACTACAGTTCGTTAATTAATAATGTTAATTGAATTTGTTAACAAATAACGTTAATTGAATTTGCTGCTCCCATATTGCTGTTATTGGCTGGAAAATAACAACTACGCACAAATGTTAATAGTTGGATGAGCCGGAGACTTACGTCTGGTGTGCATGCTTCTGGTGGTTTCTGTTTGAGGTTTACCAGAATGACATTTTGTGACCAGATCAGAAAATGTAAAACTTTTGGCCAGAGTTGGCCCATTTTCAGCAGCAGGCACTCAACTGGGTTTGACCGTTCCTAATTTGTATTTGTAAGTGCTTGAATCGCTGGATTTTGTTGACTGTAAATGATAATTACTGGTGTCAAATGACGTTTCCTCATCGATTGCACTGCTGGCTAAATGTAATGCAGCTTACATGAAGCTACGAACGAGCTCATGTGTCATTTGCACTAGCTCTCGTGAATGCACGTGAGCTAGCGAGAAAAAAACGCTTGGGGTTGGGCGGGTGAGCCCTACAGTCAATTTTCATGCCAGGCGTGGCGTGATTTTTCCCGAACTAACTAATAATAACTAGCTGATAGCAAATAATAGCTAGGTATGATCATTGTCATCCACTCATGCCTGCGCAGCGCGCGGAATGGCTAAGATGGGTCCACATTGGCAACGCTGTGAGATTAAGGCTCCTGCACTGCTTGTTCTTGTATGATGCATTGCGTGACACACTTTACGGTTTTCACACCGGACGCTTCACATAGCTGGTGATGCTGACTTCTGTTGTTGTATGTTGTATCTGTTCTGTTGTATCTATCTGTTGTATCTATCTGTTGTATCTGATGAACTCCGTAAGCTAGGCGCATAATTGTTGCATCACGCTGTGTTTTTATGCCACAGATCGGCGAGATTTTCTAATTTTTTTACCTTTGACTTGACCTGGCAGCTAACCTATAAGTATTGCAAGCTTAAACTGAGCGTCGCCATGTTCGTCTCGTGCCAAGAAATATGTTTCGTCTTTATTTTCACCCGGCTGGACTACGAATAAAATGGCTTGGGGGGTACTTGGGATGGAAAGGAGATGATAATCATCCCACATGAGCAGAGGAAAATAGCGAAACGCTCTTGGCAGCAACATTTTTGTGCGTGGAATGCTGTCAATTGTAACTAAAGTCATTGCCTTACTTTCACGTGCATGCCGCCCTAAGACACCCAAAATGGCGCCGAAAGAGACATAATGTTCTATCCAGAGCCCTGGCATGACGGAACTCAGCGAGGTTCCACCTCTGTGATCCAACCTCGACTGAGCCGCAGATATATGCACAACCTGCGGATTTAGCCAATCCGTCAAGTACTCCACTGGCTAGAGATGTAGACGTAGGAGTGTGGATCATTGCGTGAATGGGGTAGGTGAACGGTTGCATGTGCGTTAATCGGTTCTTGTATTTGAAGTGTTGCTTCACCGTAAAAGTCCGCCTGTGGAGGCAAAAAAAGTCCAACTAAGTAATGAATTTATGTCATTGCAGGCGGATAAACGGCCGTGAGAATGCGGCGCCCCGCCTTGCAAGCGAGTAACATCGACTTGTGTTTTTATTAACGGTTTTAATCAAGCCCTGACATATTTCGTGAGTCATAAAACCACGCATTGTCAGGTTCATAAATTGAAAAACACCAGAGCCTATTTTGAGTGGCCCAGAAAGCATCGGCAATTTGGCCCAATTTGGTCGTCTGGATGTGATGGAATTAATTTGCGCACCTGACACGCCCAGTGTGTATTTTACATTACAGCATTAGCTTTATGATAAATACCTACTCGCACTGCTAAACGTTCATTTCCAAAGCCCTTAGAGACTCCCAGCAGCATTTCATTTTGTGTCGCCTGAAGAATAATGTCCGATGGAAGGCCCAAAAGCTTCGCAACGGATCCCAAAGCTACCCAACCCATGCATTCTCAATGTTTGTTGTGGTCGACTCAAATTTGGATTCATTATGATGTGGTGCTCTCGGCCTACGCCGACGATTCCATTGCTGTGAATTGGGGGTTGGGAGGGGGTGAGAATCAAGCTCTTGCTGCAGCCATCCTGCTTTCATCAGCTGCAGATTCCGCGCCTTGGCTCACAAGTAACCTCCGGGCTGCTCGGGAACTACGGCTGCCCAAGAAGAGAAGGCGGGAGTTTCATTGGTGGGTGACTGGCACAATCCCCGCTTGGTCCGAGCGCAACGGTGGAGGTCATTGGGCGAGAATGATAAACGAGCGGATTTCAGCAAAAGTTGACAGAAATAAGAAGATCAACAGAGCTCCGCAGGCTTGCGCTGGCTTATGACCAGTGGGGCGTGAGATTCTGAGTCGACAGAAATTGCCCACAAAATAAATGACTAATTAATGGGAAGGAAAGCAAGCGTTTAGAAAACCTTCTGTCAATATTCGAAAAGTTATTTCGAGAAAATTGTGAGCGAAAGCCTATTACAGGTCTGTCTGCTCGCCCTCTCCTCATCCCATCACGTATTCCTTCCAAAGCGCTCTTGCAGCACAAACCTGCAATGTTTTCTTGAACACTATTGGACATCTGTCTAAAAAAGTATAGAAACAGATGCAGTTTACACCGATTTCTCTTCAGCATTCACATGAGTGAATCACCTTCTTCTGCTACATAGACTTCGCTATTCTTTTTGCATCGTTGGCCTCGCGTTCAGCTGGCTTGCGTCGTACTTGAGCAATCGTTCACAACGCGTAGTGCTGAAGGGCAAACAATCTGAATGGGTTTCAGTGCGATCTGGTTTTCCGGAAGGTAGCATCCTGTGACCGCTGCTGTTCGCCTGCATTCTGGTTGATGTTCCTGACCAACTTGAGAGTGAGTGTCTTATGTGCGCTGATGATATGAGAATATCTCACCGAATTGACAACGTAACAGATTGTCTTGCACTTCAGGCGGATTTGGATCGCCTCTGTGAATGGTCCAAAAACTGGGGACCGAAACTGAACCCAGCTAGGTGCAGTATCATCTCATTCACCCCCGCACGTCACCTGTTCACTACTCATACGCATTAGACGGTCACCGCTTGTATAGCTGCCAGCAGATTCGCGATCTTGACGTCTTCCTGGACACCAAGCTCACCTTTGCCAATCACATAGATTCAGCTGTCTCAAAAACAGACAGGATGCTGGGGCTCCTCGCGCGAAGCGTTTAAATGCCGTCGTGCCTTCGTCAGACGCTATTCAATCACGAGGCTTTGCTTTGTGTCTTCAACGCTCAAGTGAGATTATTGATAGAGTACGGTAGCGTTATTTGGAGCGGAGCTGCCGTTCCCCGTTTCGCCCGGTTCGAAAGGCCACAACACTGGTTTCTCATGCAGTTGGGTTCGAGTAGCCATTCCCGGTGTCCTCCACTGGATTATGAGAATCTTCTCGATTTCTTCAAAACGGCATCTTTCAAGGCACGCTTGTCCGGTCAGACATCTCATTTTTATATAATATAATTCATCGCAGGCTTGACTCCGTTCACTTGACATCACTATTCAGTCTGGGTGCACCGGTCCGGCGCTCTCGGCGTATCGGCCTTTTCCAAGAGTCATTTGCAAGGGTCAACACTGGTAAAAATGGATTTGTTGCACGACCACCCACTGTCTGCAGTCACTTTTGCAGCATTCTCTCTCAACTGACTTTTTCATCCAGCAGACTGATCCCGATCTGATTTGTTTAGGTTCGCCGGCACACGTGGAACATTTCCTAGATTACTTGGTGTGCCACTGTGTGTGTGTGTGTGTGTGTGTGTGTGTGTGTGTGTGTGTGTGTGTGTGTGTGTGTGTGTGTGTGTGTGTGTGTGTGTGTGTGTGTGTGTGTTTGTGTGTGTGTGTTTGGTTAGGTGTTTTGTTTGTGTGTGTGTCGTATATGTATTGTTTTTAAAACTGGACTGCTTCCGTAATTGGGCTTTTACCTGTGAAATGCTAATGTCCTAAATAAACAAATAAACAAGAACGTTCGCGCATCAAAAATAAGACAATGGAGCCCACCCATGACTGCCGGAGCTGCGTTTTGATTTTTTCGCGGAAGTCCCCAGGAGTGCTTGATGTACGATAGATCGACAAGAACAGCCTATGCTCTGAAAAAGCACCTTATGGGCTGGAACGGCTTCATTTGCATGATCATGACATGCACCAACGTCCTGGCCGTGCTCTTGCTGCTGCGCCGCGGCCCAGCCCAGCAGATGCTCCCGCTCACGAGGTCTGGGCACACTGCTCAGCACTGTCGTGGACCAGAGGAAAGGTACCATTAGGGGGGGGGGGGGGAGCACTGAGGCTATCGACCGCATGGAAAGCCGTGTGCCTGACGCCTGTGACCAGAACACAGCTCCTATACCTCAAAGGATATCCGCCATCGTCCATGTGATAACCATTTGACGGCAGGCCAGTGGGATAGTTTGCGTGCGCAGCCAGTCGCTCCCGTGCCCCACACCTGGCTACTATGACCTCTGCCAATGGGGGGGGCGGGTAATACGCTTCACCTCCCAACGGGCAGGCAGCGTGATACACTCGGCTGATGAGATGGACCCTCAACCGAATCACCTTGGCAGGAGGCCCTCTGCAGGCAGTGAGGCGACGACGATGGCGTGGAATGACCAGGTGCTCATCCTAGGTCATCACAAAAAGGCGGTTCTTGGGACATTCTACCACCTTTAGCGTGGTGCTGTCAAGACTGGCCCCCGCGCCGCGAAGTACGATGGCGCATGCGAGAAACATTTCTTGCCGACCTGCTCCCGTCCGACGCACCATAAGACGTGCGCATATGGCAACGCCGAAAACAAGGAGCTTGAGAGACCCGATGACGTCATGCTTTTCACTGCCGTCGGTTCTCCTGTTGGCCGTCAGGACTCGGTCGGGGTCGCTTCATCCGTATTTGCATGAGCATACCACCGGGCCCAGCCCAGTGTGCAACACAGACCTGTAACTTTCCGTGCTGAGCACTCGTACTGACTTTGTAGTCATCGCGTCCCGCTCGAGCGCCGTTAAGGAGATAACTCCGCATCCGCAGCATGTGGTTGCAGTCGGTTCTCAGAAATTCCAGTGAATGAGAAAATGCACCGACTCGCAGACGACGTGTCCTTGCGCTTCAGCAAGACTCCTTTTTCGTGTCGCCGTGTTGGCATAGAGGTTCGAAGGAGATCTGAATAGCAAACGTACTCAATGTACTGATGGGGCTATCGCTCGGGGGAAGGGGTCGAGGTCTGGAGGATGGTCCGTCTGGACGGGTACGAAATCTACAGTTCGGTGTTTCTGAGCACTCACCAAGGGTACACGTATGCACTCAGAGATGCAGGTTAGGCTGCAGTAAAAGGTGGGGCCGGTGCATCACCGCATGTCGAGGCACAAAACACCTTTGGCCACCGACGAGACTATGCGACGTAAGGAAACAATTTTGTAGTGTGTGCTGGGACGTGGCGAATGCACAAGGACATTGACTTGTCAGGTGGCGCACCTCTTTCACAGCCATGCTCATGTGTGGGGAAAATAAAGTCTAGTGGTTTCCTTCGCAAGGATTATCCAAGGTTAAGGAAAAGTCCGCCTGGTGCCGTGTTGGCGGCGAATAGCCTGCAAGCCGGTTACAACAGAGATGCGTTGCAGATCAGACCTTATTTTCTTTTCAGCCATAACTCTGGGTGCGACGGTTGTGATTTAATCGCGCAAACCCCAAAGGATTAAAGCCATAGTCCCTTGACGTACACACATCCACGGTACATAGGTAACTACGCAATCATTTCAGAGTTGATCTGGTCATAGCAAGAACCAACCATACAAGCCTACATTTCTCACATTTTCTCTGCCGAATCTCCCGAGCAGTGGCCGGAACAGGTACCGGTTTGCCAACCGGGGTTAAAACAATGCTGAGTTTCGACGAAAATATAGCACTTAACTGTGTGCCAGCTCAAACTAACCATTGAAGCACTTCGTGGAGATTTGTCACCCCGATTTGGGATACATGAGACCAGCTAAACTGATTTGAAATCTGGCATCTCTACTCACGGTGCACGCACGCAACAGCAAGGTCGATCTGTGCGCTCGGTGTTCGGTACTCACAAACTGCTACTGGCATTCATTGAAACAAGCTTGTGCGAATGAACCCCGACTCGTTTTACTATTTCAATACATTGCTCATCTACATCACGTTGGAATCCGTGCAGCCAGATGCGTCCGAATGGACCATTCGGAGCCGACAGGACGAGCCTCGTCATTGCAGCTGCACCCATGGCCTTAATTTGGAACTGTTTTACAAAAAGGGCATAAATGACTACCTGAAGTCTTTGAAATTAAAACAAATTGCATTTGAGCTATATTCTACTCTGCACTCCTAAAGAATTGCTTCCGTTGATTTCCACAGGCTACCTTTTTACTTTCGCCACCTTTCCCCTCAGTACTTTTTCTGCGGCATTTGCTGTCTGTTGTTCAAATGTATGCGCAGTCCTGTTTATCTTATCCCAGGAGTTCTCGTCACCTAATCTTAATCTTTGACCTTACTCATCGAAAGTGTTAAATGTGCTTGCTGTTAATCATATCTGCCACGCACGATGATAAATCTCTTAGGACGGGCATGACAAACTGTCGCGTTCGAGAGAATGAGTGAAGCGAGGTGCAAGGACTCCACCGACAAGCGAGTGTGCCACCACTTGATGAGGCGCACGGAGGCCGTGCATGTGGGCCTACCAGTCCTCCTCATTGGTAGCGTCTCCACTTTACTCAACGTGAGTTGGACCTCTCGCCTGCGCGCCGGGCCGCCGGGAATCCATGGCCGGCGCAACAAGTTTTCGGCGTGGTGACTATTAGTTCCGGTCACCCTACACGGGGCGCGAGTGGAGCGGCTCCAGACGCTAGTACAGAGCTACCAGAGGCGAACGTCAGCGAGCTCGAGCTTCTGGTGGACTGCGGGTTCGAGCCCCAGTGCCTCCGCATATTCTACGGGGAGCCAGTTTCGCGAACAGCACCGTGCTATGCCGCGCCACTACGGTTCCTGTTTTGCAGCTGCCGCAAGACCTGGTCTGCCAGGTCTCAGACACAGAGCTGTGTGACCTGGTGCATCAGGTCTCAGACGCAGAGGTGTGTGACCTGGTATATCAGGTCTCAGACGCAGAGCTGTGAGACCTGGTATATCAGGTCTCAGACGCAGAGGTGTGTGACCTGGTGCATCAGGTCTCAGACGCAGAGCTGTGACCTGGTGTATCAGGTCTCAGACGCAGAGCTGTGTGACCTGGTATATCAAGTCCCAGACGCAGAGCTGTGTGACCTGGTGCATCAGGTCTCAGACGCAGAGGTGTGTGACCTGGTATATCAGGTATCAGACACAGAGGTGTGTGACCTGGTATATCAGGTCTCAAACACAGAGCTGTGTGGCCTGGTGTATCAGGTCTCAGACGCAGAGCTGTGTGACCTGGTATATCAAGTCCTAGACGCAGAGGTGTGTGACCTGGTATATCAGGTCTCAAACACAGAGCTGTGTGACCTGGTGTATCAGGTCTCAGACACAGAGGTGTGTGACCTGGTGTATCAGGTCTCAAACACAGAGATGTGTGACCTGGTGTATCAGGTCTCAGACGCAGACCTGTGTGACCTGGTGTATCAGGTCTCAGACGCAGAGCTGTCTGTGACCGGTATATCAGGTCTCAGACTCAGGAGCTGTGTGACTGGTGCATCAGGTCTCAGGACGCAGAGCTGTGTGTCTGTGTATCAGGTCTCAGACGCCAGAGCTGTGTGACCTGATATCAGGTCTCAGAATCGACTGTGTGAACTGGTATATCAGGTCGCAGACGCAGAGCTGTGTGAACTGGTATGTCAGTCTCAGACTCAGAGCTGGTGACCTGGTATACAGGTACTCAGACTCAGAGCTGTTTGTGACCTGGTTATATCAGGTCTCAGGACTCAGAGCTGTGTGGACCTGACTGCTTAGGCGCAAGCTGCTTCAAGATTATTCGTCGTCAGATTATTCATCGCCACTGCCTTTGCCTAGTGATCATATCATTCGCAGTGCATATGTACGATACACTGTGCACTGTGTATGATTGGTTACGAAAGTATAATGTTTTGTTTCAGACTTCGTCTTTGCAGTTCTTGCTGGGCACAAATACCAATAATGAAAGCGAGCGAACTTTGGATGGATGGTTAATAGATAAACATGCAAGAGCACCTCCAGCGTACACTATCGGCGAGCAAGCACTGTGCGTTGAGATAAAAAGCCTTGACAGCCGCTTGCACATGCTACAAAGCTGACTGGCTTAAGTTTGAAGCAGCCTGATTATTTTCTTTGCCCTTTCTCCCGAGCTGCTGAAAAAATCCGAAATGTCCCCACTAGCCATGCCAGGCAACCACCATCACGACCAGCGTGAAAATAGCCAGCAGATGAATGCATCACATGACTAACTAAGCCAGCAATGAAGACCAGCTGTATGTTCTCAGGCACATAGTCGAGGAACACAGTCAAGCCTATCGCATTTTTTCAAAAGATATAATAATATGACGATTCGGAAAACCCTTGATTTTGCAAAGGACGTCAATGCGGTGCATGCACGGACATCACCCATACAGATCGTTAATGCACTGCGCATATGGACACAAATGAAAAATGTCAATCTGCTGCACAAAGCTCGGCACAAAAAATATAGCCATACTTGTCCGAGTGATTTCCCTTTCCATGCATGCCACTGACTTGAAAAATGTGTACAATCCGCCAAGACTTGAACCATGCCTGGTGCATTTAATTGCGAGCTTTTTGAAAAGTTGCATTCATAGCAATATGTGCATGAACTTCAAAAGCGTTTTTGTATGGTGGAACAAGCGCTATACTATGTCCAGTGTTGGCTTTCTGCTTTGAAACATGAGCTAACAGATCCCTCGTGACTAAAATGACCGTCGAGATCTCAAACCGCTTGCGCTTTATGCATTTCTATGCTACCTGTCTCACCCGCCCGCGGCTCATCTCCAAAGTCATCCAGTCATGCATCATAATCATTTGAGCGCCCTATGCGGCCTCCAATCACTCTGGCTGGGCATTGCAGCCGCCTCTGAGACCTTAAGCAACACCTTTCCCATGGCGAAGAAAAATTACGTGAGAGCTTTACTGGGCCCCAGAGTCCATTTTAACCTTCTCCGAAGCCTTTACAAATTTCGCGATCTGGTACCCACCGGAGGCCTTTCACGGGGATCATGTGGCTTTCCTGTATAACCTTTAAGAGTTGATACATGAGGTGCTCTTCTCACCCTTGTCTCCTTCGATCGGTCCAGACTGCCAGTACCCACGAGCATCTTTTAATGGCACAAAATTCTGGTGTCACTACACGGGTATATCTCCAAACGGCCTGGTGCGACGGCGCTGTCACCTTCGTGCACAACATCCTCAGCTTTCATCCGCCGACAGCGGAGCAGCCACAGCGGACAGCGGGGAGGACCGCTGCCAGTTCACTGGACCACGCCGCGCCTCCGCCTCACTTCTAAAGGACGGCCGGACGCATAAACCGGATCCGCTCGCTCACAGCTCTGGGCATGTTCATCGTCGTGAATGCCTTCAGCGCAGTGATCTGAATGAACAGGGGCGGCTCCCGGTACGCTGGCTTAATGGGCTGTGTCAGGACGCTGAGGGCGACGGCCCGTATCAAGACGCCATCCGACAAGGCCGCCGTTTCGAACTCCGCGAATGCTCTCCTCCTCGAGATAGATTTACTGGGACGTGTGCAGGGATTCACAATAAGGGGACATATTGCCCGCGAAATTGTAAATATTTGTGGATTTAGCTGAGTAGCATGCTTGCTGACTGAGAGAAGATGTGGACTGGGCGTTGTAGGTCATTACGTATTTGGCCGGTAATGGCTCAGGGTGTCATTGGGTTAGATGTTTTGGTTTGCTAATTAAGGTGGGAGTCCTTAACAAGAAGTGACCAGACTAACCCCAACACGCACCTAAACGCTGGTTTCTCCAATAGTTTGACCCACATTCTTTAGACAACACAAGTTCTCTTCTTTTTGTAAAGATTCTGAGCAATGTTTTATTGTTTAACTGCGTCATCGTACCTCCCACAACATTGGTTGAGAGCCCATTGACGGTCGTCATATCTGGAAATGGCTCTCACGAACGCTTGATCGGAACGGCTCGACAATCATATTTTTCTTGGCCTAGATCGCCGCATGGCCAATGAAAGAGGAGGATTAGAAAGACGTTATTTTGAAGTTATGGATGCCTGAGTGACCTTGAAATAGCCTGCACGAAATAGTTTACATATCTTTGCAGGCGTGTAACTCAGAAACGAGAGTAGTTTAGATGTTAAAATAAACGTTTCATATTTGAAGATATTGAAGCCGACATGAGGTATGATGAAATAAGGTCACCTACAACTATTGGTGTACTTAAGTGGAAAAGGCTGCCCTAGGAAGAAGCGCAAATTCTCTGTTAAGTAAATATGCTCCCGAATACTTCCGTTATTGTGTGATTACATCAACATACCATCGTACCATCACTAATCCAATATGCCTTGCACGACACTGATTGAGAGCCAACTGACAGCCATTATATCTGGAAATAGTGCTCACGAAAGCCATGTATGAACACGACCCGACAATTCTGTTTGTCTTTGCCTGAATTGCTGCATGACCAATGGAATGGCACGATTTGAAAGACGTTATTATCGTGTTATGGATGCCTGAGTGATTTCAGAATAGTCTGCACGTCTTAGCGGGGGTTTAGCTTAGAAAATGGAAGCGTCTTAAAAAGGGCATGGCTGTGAACTGCACGAATGATCTTTAAGGTGTCTATTTCAGTTTAAAGCCACATACAAATGTGGAATACTCTTTTTATGTTAGCACGATCTGAAAATTCGGCTAGAAGCACGAAACTTAAAATAAGAAACATGCAAAGATAACCATGATCTCAACCGAAACCTTTACAAAGTTTTTGCGTGTTAATTCACATGTTTGCTGACCTTTATGGCTAATGAATTTATTACATATTTTATGGACAATGTCCTAAAATTCTTTAGGGTCAGTTATGTTTGTTTACAAAATAAGTTGGGCTGTTAGCAGCTGAGATGGAACAAGTGGCTAAACTTGCCCAAAGGCTTACTTAAAACCTGATTGTTTCAAAGATTTAACCCAACTTCCTCTCAAAAGTGAATACTAAACTACGTTCCTGCTTTGGTTTTACAATATGTCCTGCATGCCCGCATACAGCTGCTAAAGCTTTAAAAGATGCATCCCTTTCTACCATTAAAAACATGGCATGCTGTGACATGCATATATGCGGGTGGATACTACACGACGTTGCTGGAAACTGTTGCAAATCGGCATGACGTTAGGGAAAATGGCATTTCCCCCGGTAAAAGTTTTTGGATGCATGCCTGCGCGGACGTACTTTTAGGGCATGTCTTGCGGTTTTAAGGTGGATCGAAGCCGGCCAGGAAAAAGCGGGACCAAAGAGCGCCGGATGGAGCGTAATGAGCTCACCTGGAACCGCGCAAGATCGGGCGGGACGAGGCGGCACGGGGCAGGACGGCCCACCAGGGCATGGAACCGGACGAAACCGACTGGGACTAGCCGGGACTTGACGGACCAGAAGGGGCTGGATATGACTGGATGGGGCCGACTAGGACCAGATCAATCCAGACCGGGCAGAAATAGACGATACTGGACGGACTCGGGCAGAACCAGGCGTGATCAGATGGGACTAGATGGGACGGTACGGCGCCGGACGGATCCGGATGGGCCCGGACTGTTCCCGGACGGTACAGGAGAGTTTAATTTGGTCCATGACTGTCCTGTTCTGGCCCCGTCACGTCCCGTCCCGTTCCTATTGATCATGTCCCGTGTCGTCCGAGCCGATCCCATCACGTCAAGCCCCGTCTGGTCGTGTCGGGCCCCGTCCAGTTAAGCCCAGTTCCAGGTCCCGTCCGGTTCCATCCGAGCCTATCATGTCTCCTCCAGTTGCATCCGGTACCGTCCGGTACTGTCAAGTTCCGTCTAGTTCCATACGATCCTACCTGGCCTCTTTAAGGTTCCATCATGCCTGTTTGATCCCGTTCTGTAGCCCCCGCCCCATCCGGTCACGTGCGCTGCCGTCCGATTCCACTTGACCCCGTCCGATAACGTCTGGCCCCATCTGGTCCCATCCGGTCCCGTCTGCTTCTGCCAGGTCATTCCCGGTCCGGTCCGGCCCCATCTGGTCCAGCTGTACTCCGTCCACTTCCGTCCGGTCATTTTTGGTTTCGTCCGACCCGTCTGGCTCCCTCTGGTCCTGTCCGGCTTAATCCGGTCCCGGCAAGTCCCATCTGGCCAAGTGCCATCTGGCCCTCTGGTCCCATAAGGTCTCATTTAGTTTCATCCGGACTGGACTGGTTTGGTTCCGCCCGGCCAAGTCTGGTTTGCTGTGGTTTTGTTTCGCCTCATAAGATTTTGTTCGGTTCCGTTCGGTGTCGTGCGGCCCGCCCTGACTCGCATGGTTCTTTTCGGTCACGCTCAGTCTGCGAGAGGCCGCACGTGTGTCTGGAAGCGATCAGGTGTCAGTCAGTGGAATCTAGTATAAAACCCACGCACACCGGTATAAGCAGATGCTTTTTAATACCTCTAGCGCATTCACTTAACTGTATATATAATGAAGTGGCGATAAAGTACTTTTACCTTAAGCCTGCCAACCGGCCAATTTCCTAAATCTGCCGTACGGCGGGCAGTGTGCGAGACCTACGCCGGTGATACCAGAGTTTGTTAGATAAGTCAGGGGCAGGGGGCTGAGTAGGGAAAATGGCTAAGCATGCCGTCAAAATATACTATATCACCACTGGATTACTAGATTTGAACTTAGTCATTCCTAAAGTTAAAAGTGGGTTCCGCCTCCCCCCCCCCCTCCAAACTGAAAAGAGAATTGCATTCTTGGAAATCAACACCAAAATACATTGCTGTTTGCGCAGAGTGTTTATGCACAAAATTCAGAATGCACGATGCCTTGCGAAATGCATCAGCTATTGCTGAAGAAGCGTGATTGGAAGAAGTATAAATATATCTAGGCCATCGTTGTTCCGCCAGCTCTTTTACAGTTTCTCGGCAGCTTTTCCTACCTTATCACTCACAAGTGAACTGGTATTAAACAACTCGAAGCACCTGCAAGTACGCATTACTTTAAGGGGCACAGGGGCTTGGCACGGCTTTGAATGCAGCTTTTTACCATCAGCAGCGACCATCGAAGTCTAGGAAGCCGATCTGAAAGGCTGACGTCAAAGTATGGCGGCCGTACCTGCGCACGGGGGGTCTAACATCGGACTCAAAGACCCAGAAACACTTTCAAAAACACTTTGTTACACCCCGGACCCCGTGTTCTTGGCTGGAAGCCTGTGCAAACGCCATTGCTGACTAACGAAGTCGCATGTTCTGCGTCAAGACTACTCAGGAGTTTTTCATTGTTCAACAAGGTCTCAAATAAATATAACAAGCGATTTAGGTTTTAACATACGTTCTCTAAGCTTTGTAACAAGTTTTATAGCCATCCTTTAAGAAAAAAAGTCTCCCTGCGTTTTTCAGCGCGGGCAACTGGTCTTACTGGTGATTAAAAACACACATTTGGCAGTTGGGTATAACGTTCAAAATCCTCTATAACCCCCTGGGTTTTATCACTGTACGTGCAACTCCTCCAGCATATCACAATTTCACCAACCGAAGCTGCATTTTGTTACGATCGTGAGGGCTGACATTGGATGCTACGGAACAATGCCCTGGTCAGCTCCCGTCAGCTCTCAGTTTCGAGTCAGTGCTCGCCGCAGAGCTGCAATTCGCTGGCAAGTGTACATCGACCTTTCTCTTTTTTAACTAGCCTCGGACCATTTTTTTAATCGCTATGATCCGCCCCAAGCATTGATCAGCATGGGGCGTTACGAGCATTTGAACTTGTGCATTACGCATATTTCACTTTCAGAACTTCGATGTAAGTTCAGCCACTGGGGACTAAGTAGCAGCGCAAACAACAGCTACTCACCGCCGGTAGCACGGGCACGTGCGAGGCACGTGTGGTGCCGGTTCGGGGCTCATAAGTTCATGTGGCCGTGTCCCATTGGGTCATGTGATGCTCAGATGGCGCTTGCGTGAGGCCCATGCGGGACTCGTATTAAGCCCGTGCGAGGCAGCACGGGGTCCGTGTGAGCCCATGTGAGACCCTTGTGTGGCGTGTGTGGCGTTCATGTGTGCTCATGTGTGCGACGGTTCCTTTAAGGTGCGCTCACTGCGTGCGACAAAGCACTATGGCATTAGGCCGGCGGGCCGGACTGTCCCTGCGGACCGGCCGGGCGGCGGCTCTCATTACTCGGCCAGCGCCGCCGTCCGCCCGCCCGCTGGCCCCCGTTTCTCTGGGGGGGGGGGGGGGGGGAGGGGAGTCCGCGCTGCGGGGCAGGCCGGCGGGGACCAGTCGTGACGCTCTGGGCGGCCACATGACCACGACCTTAGCGCTGTGGCGGTGGCGGTGTTGGATGGTATCTGGGTGGCGGGTGTGGGCGGGATTTTGGTCGATCTATTTTATTCTGGTGTCAGCACACGGATCTATTGAAGCGCACGGTGGCGTACATCGGATGTTGGGTTCGAAGGCACGTGGAATGCGAAAGCGAATAATGTAAGCCCTGTGCTGAAGTGCCGATCAATACCCCGGGTCCAGCCGGCACCTCACATGGACTGCAGGCCACACTCGGCAGAGCCGACACTGCATATACTTCGATGACACCCGGGAGGCGTTCGCTGCCTGTCTTCATTTGGCCTCGTCTTCAGTAACCTCCGTTATCTCGCAGGCGCATACCAGTGGACCTTCCTACCCTCAGCGGGGCCGTAACCGGAAAACGAAGTCAGCAAAACTCATTGAGGGCCGAAGACCAGCTTTTTCTTAAATTTGCAGCCACGGTGTTTTAGCGGCTGTTACGATAATTTGGTCTGCGATGAAACGTTGATAATCTTGCTATTTCATATCCTCACTCCAATGTTTATGGATAATAATGTTGATCTTCTAATTGAAACGTACTGCTAACGTTGAAAACTTGTGTACACATGCACCATTTAAATGCGCAGAAGCGAACATCGAATTTGCAGGCAAAACACGAGACTAGACATCGTGCAATGAAAGTCACGGAAAATGACATGAAGTAAAGTGGTGGTAGGTACGGAACCACGCAATATTAAACTTGTGGCGGAATTCAACACCTATGGGATTGGGGACTTCGGCACTCCATTTGTTCTCAATTCACCTATTGTTTGACCCAAACCACTTATAAGTCCAACAACCTACGGCAAAAGTATGTTTTTGAGAACATTTTGTGTTTGTACTCCCATAGACAATGCGAAGACGCGACTGCTGCGTTATATTTTACCACGCGGGTACGTTGGAATGCGGGATATTCTGGGAATTGATTACATATGATTGGAAAAAGAGAACCAACAACCACGATTTCCAAAACCCCTTTAAAGGTATAAGAATATCTCATATTTTTAAAAAACGAACTTTGAAATAGCAAAATCCGCAGTATTAAAATTGTTCAGCGATAAGATGACGACTACCAGGAACTTTGCGTACCAGGGAAAATGCAACAAGGTGAGTCAGCATTTTAAAAGGAATCCGTGAACTTTTCCTTTCTCTGCTTGCCAATAGTTGGTCAACCAAAATTTGTAAGTTGTAAGTTTTCTTAGCAAGAGGCTCCCTACGCAATGTGTTTGGTTAGTATCCACTTTCGGAGGCTTCAAGAAACGTGACTTCACGTGGACAACAGAAAGCGCATTCGGAGTGAGAAGTCCTTGCACACCCGAGGCAAGAGGCGTTCTCCCGTCCCTACAGTTCCAGCCACCATTTTCATCCAATCAGTTCACGTTTGTGGCTAGTGGAAAGCATGGTACCGTTTTACGGCACGTAAATGCTCGGGTCGTTAGACTGGCAGCCTCTTTCACCGATTTACAGTCGGTAAGGAGCTTCGCGCCGGTCGTTTAAGCGTTGTGGGTCGACGAGGCCGCGGGATGTGAGAAATGGAGGATCTTGAGCTGTCTGACCTACCTGTGGCCGGTAGCTTCCGACCACAGTGCATGTTTATCTCCTTCATCATGCAGCTCAACGTGCAGTGTGCAGAGCGCCAGCAGATTGGGTTGCACGAGACAAAACAGCTCGTAGTTTATTTCAACGGAAAACTTCAGTATCAAACTGGCTCCTGCCTCGCCATTCTTCTACAGCCAGGTGGGTGCAGGACACATCCGGTTGTCATTAACCAGCAGTCGCTTCAGGCAGCTGCAATATCAACGACGCGTCCGTGTGAAGCGAAAAAAACATACAACACTGACCAACTGTATGACATATTCGTCAGGGATGCGGCGGCTGTTCCTTCAGCCGTCGTTACGGAAGTCGTGAAAGCTCACGCATTTAGGCATTTCTGGCGGTCGTCCCCGGCTGACGGCAAGTGCCGCGCAGTTCCGCCACGATCGCGCTCTATACGTCCGCAAGCCCCAGGAGTATTCCTGCGCAGCTCTGCACGCGTGCGCCGGCGAGCTGCCCGCGCGCGTACGCCTCACACCAGCTCGCCCGTGACACTAGGCAGCATGAAAGCCGCTGCTAACAGCGCCGTGGCTGCATTGATCGCCGCGCCCGCCCGCATCTGTAGTCCGCAAACCGTCGGCGGCTGCGGGGGCGACCGGGAGGGCCGCTCGACAAACACTCGAGTCGGCTAGTTTCGCCCCGCGCTGCCGCGAGCCCCGCATATCCGGCTCGCGCGCCGTCGACCGGGCCGGCCCGGTACGAGCGCCGGCGACGAGCCCCGGGCTCTTGACGCCGGATGGCGGGTGCAGCGGCGCTCGCGGTCGGAGACACGCGCCGCTGTCGTCGCCCGCTGACAGAGCGGACCGCTGGGAGCGTACCAGCAGCGTTGCTGGGCAGCGATCTACTGGTGGCGCGGAGTCGAGGCGGCCCAGGGCGTGCTTACGCGTGCAGGCACGTCCAGGAGAAGGAATGTGAGGCACAACTTGAACAGTTCTTTGTGTGGGAGTGACACGTCAACTTATGACTGGTTTGCTAAGCCCGATCCCAGAGGGCAATTTCGCCAAAAATCTTCAAGCATCACCTGAGTCTGGTTGACGGGGCTGGCTTTTGAACATGGAGGTGTCAGCAATGCGGTTTTCAAAACCTTTATTAATTTTGAGACGCTTCCGGCACAGAAAACGGCGCACGCCTCACTTGAAAGGTAGTGGTGAATGAAGCAAATTTACGTTACGTGAACTTTGGTTTCTTATTCAAAGCAAAAGGATAGAAGCTGCCCCTTATACTGCGGTTGAAAGTCTGCAACACTGAGAGACCTATGGTCACAGTCATAGGTCTTGCTGGGTATTTCACATAAACACTTCCATACGTGATAGGTAAACTGATCTGACGCACTCCACAGCAAACATCTCTTTTAACTAGACTGGTACTATATCCACGATTTGGGTTTCAAATTTATTTCCAACTATCTCTACTTTCGAATCACAATGTGGTTTGGAACCTTAACAGAGTAACTACATGGTGGTGCAACTAAAAAAGACCAAAGTCGCAAATAAATGCATTGTTACGTTTATGCATAGTTTGATGTTGCATAAGAAGCGCCATTCAGCATAAGTGCGGATTTGTCGCAAAATGAAGCAATTCCTTTGTTATCACAATACATTTGTGTTCTGCACAAAACGCGATTCCCCCATCCCTTTCCTTATGTACTAAATGACAGCCCAAAATCCACTGTTGGATAGTGCTGCGTGGTGATAGCGACGTGGAAAGCATTGGCCTAAGCTAACGGAACCTAAGCCTAAGCATTGACCTAAGTTGAGCATGCCAAGATTATGCAAACAAGCCTCAAATGTGCTACATTTCTTCACCTGTCTGTTCTTCGTGCCTGTAAACAATCAACACGCATAGCAATACAGTACTGTCTTTACGCATTACTCAATGATAAGACCGGCAAAAATTTATGCTTAATCATGACATGCACCATGACAGCATTCAGTGCAATGAAGTCTCCCAGGCACATCGTCGAAGGCAGGTGCTTGATGTCACTTTATATTTGCGTACTTTTCGTACTTAGCAGCGATTTGTGCTAAGCAGCATTCCAAAGCCTGTTTTCAGCGGTGACCAATGCACGTCCCTGCCATGAACGCTTTTATGCAGCGTTTCTTCCTGTGTCGGCACCGACGTCGCGTCGATGCCGACAGCCGCCGGCGCTCTCTCGCCCAGGCTCCTCAGCTTAACCGTCAAGTCCGGGGTGTCAGAGCGAGCTGACACGCTGAAAGCCCGCAATAGGTTGCTGAGCTGCCAAAGGGCAGACGTCCATTTTCAGCCGGGAACAAGGATTTCAGAAAGCGGTGTGACAAAAATGCACGTAGGAGCTTCCTGTCTGATGACAGCTGCGGTCGGCAGACTACATCAAATTAGTTTGAAGCGCATGTCTGGATGCCGCCAGACGTTTTAAAGATGCTAATCCTTTTTGAAAAAGCGCAGGTTTTGCTTGCTCTGAGGGAAACTCGATTCAGATCCAGTATTGAGGTAAATCCAAAACCAAAAACCAAAAATTTGGAAAAGTGAAAGCCTATGTAGATTGATCCGGTTTTCAGTCAGGTCAGTGGTTAACTTGATGAAGGACTTCTCTGTCTGCTCTGACTTTCTATCTTTGTTCGCTGTTCACTTGAAAACCATTATACGTGACGTTCCTAAGCGTGATGTCTGTTTGGCTCCTAATTGAGCTAGAGATGCAAAATAAGGAATGGGTGCGTTCCTTGTCATGGAAGGCAGCCAACGTTATCTATCTCTGAAAATATAATTTGCTTTGAAGTTAACGCTGAGCTCATGGTCAGAGAGCTGGCTAGACTCGGTTATTGACGCATTGCTGAGTGAGTCAGTGGAACCGGTCTTCCCACCTTAGTGACCTCGAAGGTCACCACATGCCGGATGGAACAAATATTCCTGGCCATCGTCCTCGTCTGGTGTGTCAGTATGGTGTCAGTCCGGTGTGTCAGTATGGTGTCAGTCTGGTGTGTCAGTATGGTGTCAGTCTGGTGTGTCAGTCTGGTGTGTCAGTATGGTGTCAGTCTGGTGTGTCAGTATGGTGTCAGTCTGGTGTGCCAGTATGGTGTCAGTCTGGTGTGTCAGCCCGGTGTGTCAGTATGGTGTCAGTCTGGTGTGTCAGTATGGTGTCAGTCTGGCGTGTCAGTATGGTGTCAGTCTGGTGTGTCAGTCCGGTGTGTCAGTATGGTGTCAGTCTGGTGTGTCAGTATGGTGTCAGTCTGGTGTGTCAGTATGTGCACAACATTTCGGCTGGGTCACTTTCCAGCCGTCGACAGGTGTCATGTAGTCCCGAGGAGGGCTGGATGACATTTCGCTTTCACCAACGTGCTCCCCGGTCAGCTCAGTTGGTGCGGCACTGAAGTTGTAATGACAAGGCCCTAGTTCAAAGCTCGATAATTCCAAGGAGTGCATTCGAGTTGTGTCGTGCACATGGCTGAAACCCCATTAGCATCCAGTCCTTCTCAGGACTCCATAATACCTCGCAGCGGCCGGATAGTAAGGTGGTCTGAACGTTATGCACATACTTATGAACCAGGCGTGGACGATAGTGCAAACCATTGTTCAATAGGGGATTCTGCTGTCTCACCTTTGTCCTTCCGAAAAATTGTGTTCGCATGTCAATGATAAACTTTGATAACGCCGTCTTGGCTTTTTGGGTGGTGCTTGCGGTCAGTTGCTGTTGGCAGCTAGTGGTCCAATGAACTTACAAGATCGCAAACATCGTCAAACAGCTCAGCCAGTCGAAATCTGTGTGAAATGTTCATCGTGGTCTCTGCACTAATAATTTGTGTGGTGCCAGGTGGCGGCAACATCTAAGACAGTCTATGACAATCAAGTACAACGCACTTTTTGCTGCGTTGGAGATACGAAGAGGTCCGGAATGCGCGGCGTAGCGGATTTAGAATCGAGTACAACAGAATGAAGATGGGCGCCATATTTGTTTACAGCAACCAGGAAGGGGATTGGACAAATTTGTGAAGGTTAACAAGTTGATAAAGATGTATTTGGTCTTCGAAATAACATTTCAGCGATTTTGAATTTTAGGTCAGAGGGGGTTGGCTAAACAGACTTATTCGGTAAACTTTATGTCCAAGAGATTTTCTTCATCCAATACTTGCTACCAAATACTGTACGGTCATTTGCTTAAAGACTAACGATGCCTCTAACGATCTTTTTTCGTCGTCCACCAAGTGTCGCCGGGAGGGCGCTGGCGAGAGCGCGCCCACCGAGCCACCCCGATCCCTTCCGAAGGCGCTGGCGAGAGCGCCCACCGAGCCACCCCGATCCCTTCCGAAGGCGCTGGCGAGAGCGCCCACCGAACCACCCCGATCCCTTCCGAAGGCGCTGGCGAGAGCGCCCACCGAGCCACCCCGATCCCTTCCGAAGGCGCTGGCGAGAGCGCCCACCGAGCCAGTCCGATCCCTTCCGCGGGCGCTGGCGAGAGCGCCCACCGAGCCACCCCGATCCCTTCCGAAGGCGCTGGCGAGAGCGCCCACCGAGCCAGCCCGATCCCTTCCGAGGGCGCTGGCGAGAGCACGCCCACCGAGCCACCCCGATCCCTTCCGAAGGCGCTGGCGAGAGCGCCCACCGAGCCAGCCCGATCCCTTCCGCGGGCGCTGTCGAGAGCGCGCCCACCGAGCCAGTCCGATCCCTTCCGAAGGCGCTGGCAAGAGCGCCCACCGAGCCAGTCCGATCCCTTCCGCGGGCGCTGGCGAGAGCGCGCCCACCGAGCCAGTCCGATCCCTTCCGAAGGCGCTGGCGAGAGCGCCCACCGAGCCAGTCCGATCCCTTCCGCGGGCGCTGGCGAGAGCGCGCCCACCGAGCCAGTCCGATCCCTTCCGAAGGCGCTGGCGAGAGCGCCCACCGAGCCAGTCCGATCCCTTCCGCGGGCGCTGGCGAGAGCGCGCCCACCGAGCCAGTCCGATCCCTTCCGAAGGCGCTGGCAAGAGCGTCCACCGAGCCAGCCCGATCCTTTTCCACGACTTCTCGATTCTTTGATTCCCCCGTCACGTGACGGTCCCGCCGGGTTTGTCACGCTCTTCTAATAGAACCGCCTCCACGGCGTGGCGAATCCTCGCGGTGATTCGCCCCGCCGTGATGGGCTGGATTTCGAAATTCTCCTCCGCGCTCCATCTGTTCGTTACTCACAGCTGAGTTTGCCCCTGGAAACCTGACCGTCGTGCCCGTGACTGCCCTGTCATGGCACACACTGACCTGACCTGACAATGTGACGTGCCCGTGGCTGACCTGTCATGTCACGCACTCAGGCCTGCCCCTCCGGCCTTAGCCAGGTGCTCAGCGGCGTACCGGAATCCAGCCTCGCGGCGGTCGTGTCAGCGCTATGCTGCGGGTGGTTGTTACCTCGCTGCGCCTCCTGGACACCACCAAGCAAAATAGTCCTTTTGTCATGGTATACGGTTCGGCGATGATCTCTCGGTGGCTGTACCATCGCTAGTGGTTCTGACTTCCAGGGAGATTTTTTGTTACTGTCCACAAAGGACATTGCGACGTTGCTCATTGCTCTCTCGTCTCTCTCTCTCTCTCTCTCTCTCTCTCTCTCTCTATCTTCTCATCTCCTCTCTTCTTCTCTCTCTCTCTCTCTCTCTCTTCTCCTCTCTGCTCTCCCTCTCTTCTCTCTCTCTCTCTCCTCTCTCTCTCTCTCTCTCTCTCTCTCCTCTCTCTCTCTCTCTCTTTCTCTCTTTCTCTCTCTCTCTCTCTCTCTCTGTCATCGGCGGTTGTTTACAGTGAAACAGACGTTCGACTCTGGAGTTGTGGGTCTCGTGCTTGGGCCCGCCACGCAACCGCCGCATCCCACATGGCACTCTTATGAAGGCGTCCGTATCGCAATGGCCCTGACAATCGGTGAAACGCAAAGCCCTCATCATCATTTCTCTTTCCCTTTTGGTATTGACCTTAGCCATGATATTGTGCGCAATAAGACCCTGGACCGTTCTGCCGTCAGGCCCGGATGCGCAAATCCGCAGCAATATGAAATGCAGCGCTGAGAGAGCAGAAACGCAAATGCAGCCCAGAGCGAATGCAAAGCTAATGCACTAGCGTGGCAGTGCTTCAGGTTAAGGTTCAAATTATGACATTGAAATGGTATCTGGACAAATAATCAAAATGCATTTCCCAGAACGTCTTTTTACAAGGTGTGTTAAACCAGCTGTTATTTTGACGTCGGGTCTTCTTCTCGCCGTGTCAGTAAAGCGAAATGCTAAAAATTGAAGGGTAAAGTCATTGGCATGCATGTTTTGCCGACGTTATTAACTTAACGAAATGTTAATGGTCAAAGTGCATATTTATCAAAAGCCTATTTGCTAAGAGGTTCCTTAGTCGAATCCCAATTAGCGAAATTGTGCCGTAGTTGAATGCTCACGACCAAAGGTTTTTTGGTCTAATGTTACTTTGACGAAACGCTCTCAATTCGAACACTAAATTAACTGAATTTTCTCAAAGTGAGTATGCCACGTTTTTGGCACGTTTTACTTATTTTTAAATCAGTTGTGTACGACTTGATCAGCCATGCTAATTCTCTCAAAGTCCTTGCGGATTGCTCAGAATTTCTTTTTTGAGTAGCTGCTCCTGCTTGGGAAATCTTGTTGGAATCCCTGCTCACCCATATGAAGGTAGTACGTTTAATTTGCTCTGCTTTCACCAACGTGTGTGTTCAATATCGTTTGCATTGATTTGTCAAAAGTTTGCGTAACAAGAATTTCTAAAGCTCGAGACACTTTGTTGAACTAACAAGATCTCTATGAACTAAGATCTCTACGAACATGAAGCTATAATTTTGTGAATTCAAGGAGCATTATACTATGGCTTCAACTTCTCCCCATAGTGTTTGACATGGTGATTCTTTTCGAAGTCCACTTTGCTTTGAGAATGGAAGTATCACATGGTACATAGTGCCGCACTGGTTCAGACACCAACCAATGCGCTTTTCGGTAGCAGGTCTGCCGCCCGCTGGGTCAACCGCAAACGTTCTTTTGTTTTGATTTGTTGTCATGACTTTTGTCTTTATATTGGCTGTCCTTGGTTGTCATGACGACGGCGGGCGCCACAAGTGCATCGAAGAAGCGTAGTGTTGTTACAAAGCGTGTTGTTACGGCGTAATTTGTACCCCAAAATTTCAAAAATAATGTAGTTATTACATCTTGACTGCGTTGCAGCGACACCATCCGGTGCTATTATTAGACGTTACTGGTTTTGAGGTTTAAGTAGAGTACGTTTCTTTCCAAATGTGCCCCAAAGGTGAGAGGTGAAAGGTGAGCATAAAGTGAAATATGCTCCGTTTAAGTCGGATGTTTAGATGTCGAAATGTCATTAAAATATTGTAGACAGACACCCATTAAATCTCCGCCTGTGGGCGTTTTTTTTAACTGTTGCCCCACGAAGGAAGGACTCGCAACCCCCCATTAGAATCTCGAAAACTAAGTAAGCTAGATACATGGAAAATACGGTGTGCTTGATGGAATGCTTGATGGAATAGATTGCGTTAGAAAATCTCTGCAACCGGAATATTGACGCGGATATAAAGCAAGGGGCCATAGATTGCTACTGCAAAGCAATTCTCACCGCAGTTAATTCCTTGCATCAAGAGTGCCACCTTCTTCCAAGAACGGTTCAACAGTTCTTTTCTGATGACGTCTGGGTGCTCTTTCTAGTACGTCTGGGTGCTTGAAAGTTCATGTTAAGTCATGTAATTAATAAACCAACTTTACAATCTGCGCACATTATCATCCATAGATCATTTTCAACAGTGTAATTCAAATTTAGACAAATCGGCTAAATGACCATTTGAAAAGATCACCTTCGCTGACTGTCATTCTTCAAATTCACATTGGACAACAAATAATTGAAATAATGAACCATTCGGTGGTTTTCTACTCGTCGACTTGATGGTCATCAAATTAGCAGCTTGACAAAAGGTAAGGAATTGAAGCTAATCCACCATTGTGTGATTTCCTATTTGACAATAACTGCTGACTCAGCATTGACGAGCTTTTTGACGCATCCTCTAGTATCCGGGCTTTTGACTCGGCATTATCGTTTCGATCAAAGATGGTTTCGCACAAAATTGTTCATGTATTCCTCTCTCTTTACATTCTAACGTTTCGATATCCTATCTCATCGTTGGAGAAGACTGAATGGCACAAGAAATAAGTTTTGAGTTTTAAAGGATAAACATTTTGCACTACTATTGGAAAACATCTGTTGGTACGGAGAGTACAGCTGAAGCATAGCTAATTGAAATAAGACAAGATCCTATTTTCACTTTGATGCATATAAAATACACTTATAATGGGAACACTACCAAGACACAATGAGAACACGGCTGCCACATTCACGTCAGTAGTGCTCACCGCCCACCATCTAATAGTTCATGAGTTGTACCAGAATTTGATTTCTGCTTAGGGCTGGAAAGAGTTCGTTAATGAATATACTTTCCCCTAATTTGAAGGTGTCTTCTGTCATTGCACGTAGGGGAGAGGCGGGAGAATTGGGACGAAGGAGAATAGGAACACGTAAATATCTTAGAGATGGACAGTTTCGAATCACCACTTGTACTTTAATGCTTTTCCTTTTTGTGTCAAGTAACGCTGGAAACCACCAGATGTCCTTTTCCGGTGCACAGGAACGCTGTACGGGGTGAGTGCCAAAAAATATACCTTTCGAGTGTTATATCAAGTTGTGTGAGCTGTTCATATCAAGCCATCTTTTCCTTTAACTTTTTCACATTGTAAACTCATAATGTTAATTTTCTTGCTTGCATTTAAAATTATATAAGCCAATTGACGAGCGACGGAGAACTCGTCTAATAGCTAGCATGCGCTGTAGGAGAATCGGGACACCCGTCCCTGTTGTCATGCACATGTCCCAATTCTCCTGCAGGAACCGTCAATGTCACTCGTGCATAATACTGTACATACCTATGAATGGGTATAGCTGCTTTTATCGAAACTTACTCGCCTTTTCCTTCTTTTAGAACCATGCCACGTGCATACGTTAGAAAAGAAAAGGGATACGCGGACGTAGCTCATGATTCAATATTGCTGGCTGTCAAAGATGTTGTAGAAGGGGAAGTGAGTCTGAGAAAAGCCGCAGAACCACACAGTGTGACCAAAAGCGTCCTTGGAAGGCATGTCGCAAAGCACAGTGTCGATCCTGCAGCTCGTCTTGAGCCCAACTACGGTCATTCGAAGATATCACTGCTGACGAGGAGCAAGCCCTCAGTGAATATGTGATGCAGTGCTCGAAGATGTTCCATGGTTTAACGCACAACCAAACGCGTGAAATTGCCTACCAAATGGTAGTTAGAAATGACAAAAATTTTCCCGCCTCCTGGGCTGAACATGAAGAAACGGGGCGCGAGTGGATGAAGGCCTTCATGAAAATAAACACCCAGCTGGCACTGCGGAAACCTGAAGCTACATCCATCGCGCGAGCTGGAGTCTTCAACAGGCACAATGTCGAGGAATTCCTCGGAAACCTGTCTGACGTCCTGAAACAGACGGGAGTGTCAGGTGCGAGGATTTTAAATTTAGATGAAACTGGAATCACGACTGTACAGAAGCCTGGAAAATTTATTGCTGGAAAGAGAGACAAACAGGTTGGGAAGGTCACCTCTGCGGCGAGGGATGAAGTTGTCACCAATCCAGTCGTCTTGGTGCTCGACAATCACGTCAGTCATGTCAGCCTGAATGTGTTGACGTTGGCGAAGGACAGTGGAATCCATATCGTGACTCTACCTCCTCACACAAGTCACAGGCTCCAACTGCTCGATGTCACCGTCTTCAGTCCGATGAAGACAAGCTTCAACAAGCAGGTAGACGGCTGGACGCTCCAAAACGCGGGGAAGTACATCAAGCTTCTGAACATTGGGAAGCTCATGGGGCAGGCGCTGATCCTTTCGGCCACCCCATCCTGTCCGGCTTTCGAACGACAGAAATCTGGTCAATGGACACTGAAGTCTTGACCAAGGATGACTTCCTTCCCGCAGACGTGACCGACAAACCAGCTCCCTCAGCGACTGCAGGAGCGTCCGGGGTGGCTGAAGACGACACACGCGAAGCGGACATACAGGAAGCGGACACACACGATGCACACACACTTGAAGCGGGCGCACGCGAAGATGGCACACACGAAGCGGATACACACGAAGAGGACCACGTCGAGAGTCCTGAGCCTCCATCCCTGTCAAGGAGGCCGACTGATCCGGTTGACCTGCAGCTGAGAAGGCCACCATTTGCAAGCAACGAACCGGATGCAGTTCCTGGGCCGTCACGGGCTCCAGCTGAGGTCCAAGGAGGTGACCCACTCAGCCCAGCGTCTCCCGCAGTCCGGCTTGTCTCACCGCAGGAGTTTCTGGGATAAACGAAAGTGAGCTCTTTTTATCCCAATTTCTTCCTCAAACCGATAAAGCAGCAATGGCAAAGTAACATTAAACAGACCCCAGGCAGATCTTCCATGCGATCCTAAAGAGCACATAGTTTATTATTGAACTACCTTATATTTTCGTGATTATAAATTTCCTCTCATTTTTACTTTTCCTATGTCCGTTAGTTATGTTGTAATTCCGTCAAAATATAGTTTTTTAATGGATAATTTTGTATCCCAAAGGATCCCCCAGTGGGCCATGTTGTCCAATGTCTATGCCTATGTTCCATAACCGTATCCTTACACTTCCTGGTCCTCCATCTTTTAAGGCAGGGCCCAAAGTGGAGCCTAGTTGTCGAAGGCGGAAAAGGGAAAGACCATGATAGCTAAGAGTACACCAGAGCTGCAAAAAAAGAGGAGGAGAAGAACACCCGAAAGTCGCAAGCCAGACACGAGCTTGTGTCAAAGCGACTGTTCGATGCCAAGACCAGCACCGCTGACACGAAACTGTAAGAAGAAAAAGCTGGGAGGTGCAAAGGACTTGCCAAAGGCTGGCGATAAATCGTCGTGTCTGTACTGTTGGATGCAGCATAGGCTCAGCCTGTGAATCGTGCATCCAGTATACAACATGCAAAAAGAGGGTGTGCTTGCCGTGTACCGACGTAACAACCCGGCAGGCACAGTTTGTATGTGGCGTCTGTAGAGACTGATGATCCGCTCATCCGCTATGATCCGATATGATCCGCTGTGTTGCGGGTATCGCATTGGCTGTGCTGATTTAACGTGATTAGTACGGTGTGTAGGAAGTTTTGTAACCGTGTACGTTGTTAAATGGGTGCCTAGGATAGGTACCGATACTGTTAGTCATGTGATCCGCTGTGTAGCCATTAACGCATTGGCTGTGCAGATTCAATGTGAGTAGCACGATGTTCAGGAAGTTTTGTGACAGTTGCTTTGCCTGTTTGGTGCTTAGACTGCCGAGGCTGTGAATCCTACGATCCGCTGTGCTACAAGTATCGCATTGGCTGCGCTGATACGTGATTTTGCGATGCATAAAAAGTTTTTGACCGTTGTCGTTGCCTAGTATGTGCCTAGACTGCCAAGGTTGACAGTCATGTGATCCGCTGTGCCGCAAGTATCGCATTGGCTGTGATGATTTAACGTGATTATTACGACTGCAGGTTGTGTGGCGGTGTCGCCTGGTTGTTGTGTAGACTGCCGGCATTACTGCTAGCCGGATCTTATGTTAGAAATACCTTCCCGTTGTTGGGGTTCTTTTTCCAAAAACGGAATGGTTATTTGGAGGTGGAAAATATATCCTGAATTTACGTTCTAAAATGTTGTGTCTCAGTTTTAACACGAGATAAATGAATCTGGTATGCCACCATTTTCAGCGGAAGGAAACGTTGCCACGACCATTGACAAGCTCCTGAACGCTAGTAGATGGCCATGCAGTACACTCATCTTACCATTTGCAATCTAATTATAGAACATGTAGCCAAGTAGAAATGTTGTTCCAATGCTCCTTGGTATGTCCGAACTCATATTCAGCGTCCCGATTCTCCTGAGTGCATCCCGATTCTCCTGTAAATGAAGGTCATTGTTTTTCTCCACGCGTGTCGTATCCTACCACAAAGTGAAACTTACTTATAACTGTGACGTAAATAAATATCCAATATATTTATTAGTATGGTGCAATATTACCTAGCTTTCATACTTTTGCTGGAATGACTCATCAAAGTTGAGGTTGCAAAAGTGTCCCAATTCTCCCGCCTCTCCCCTACGTATAATATCAGTGCTTGTCTGTCAGTTGTTGTCGTGTCAATGTCCTGTCGTGTTCACGTCGCATGTGGTCCAGAGATGCCCCGTCACGTAAGCGCATTGTCAGCCGTCGTGAGGGTGTCGTTGTGGTCACACCAATGTAGTGTATGAAACGAAGTTTGCAGCGTTCGATGTTGCATTTGAATTGGTACACTTACATTGGTGCATTTTAGTTTGTCGGGTTTGTCTGAGCTCCTCCTCATTAGAAAGTTTGAGACTTTCTGATTACCGTAATAAATGGCAATGCCTGTTTGGTGTTTGTTTTTGCCTTTTACATGTCGAGAGATAATTTTCCGCAGAGCTTTTTCGTCTTTTTTGTGGGCAGATGTCATTTGATTTTAATAATACAGTTTGGCGGTTGGTTGAGTGTCTTGTCTTGATTTGCTGTCAAAGAGTCTTGTTGCATGTCGTTGTATTTCGTTTTCAAAGTGCAATGACAGAAGACACCTTCAAATTTGGGAAAGTGTATTTATAAGGTACTCCCTCCAGCCCTAAAACAGACAAATGTCTAAAAGATGCTTGTCTAAACAGACAAATTCTTGTACAGCTCTTGAACTATTAGGTGATGGGCGGTGAGCACTGTTGATGTGATTGTGCAATAGTATTCTCATTTTGTCTTTGTAATTTTCCAATTTTTATAGATATCAGAGTGAAAATGGGATTCTGTCTTACTTCAACTAGCCATGCTTCAGTTGCGTTCACCGTACCAAAAGACGTTTTCCAATAGAAGTGCACAATTTTTATCCTTTAAGTCTCAAAACTTATTGTTTTGTGCCATTCAGCCTTCTCAGACGATGAGATAAGATCTCAAAATGCTAGAATGTAAAGAGCAACGAATAAGTCAGTAATGTTGTGCAAGTAATTTTTAATCTAAACGATAATGCCAAGTCAACAGCTTGGAAACTAGAATGATGCGTCAAAGAGCTCGTCAATGCTGAGTCAGCAGCTATTTTTAATCGAACATGCATAAAAGAAAGGATTCTGCCAAAATATTCCAACACAAAGCCACACGACCAGGCAGTTAAGAAAGAGGGTTTCACCAAAAGTTGTAGTGAATGACTTGTGAATCACCAACTGCAGCAAAAGAAGACGGCCTGTGAAATCCTGAATAGAAAGAGAAAGGCTTCAAAAGAAGAGACACAGGTGTGTTACCCTGAACATGAACTAAAACAAAAAGTACTTAACGAACTTGACGGGGTTAAATGTGATGCTAGATATCTTACCAGAAGGAGAATCTTGAAAAAGCTCTCAAGGCTCCATGGTGGACATCTGGTATTGCCGGAAACTGCAGATGGTTACATCAGTTTATCTCACCATGATCTTACTGAGGAACAAAAAGAGATGCTTAATCTTGGACTTAATTGCCATGTTTTGACAAACTATGACAAACTTAAGAAGAAGGTAAAACTAGAAATGCTTCACTAGGGCATCTTGAATTTGGAAAAAGAGGGCAGGGTTATCGAAACAATGATCTAAAGAACAGCTTACTGGGAGAGAGCACAAAAAAGCGTGGAAATGGCAGGAGCAAGATATTCGCACAAGAACTCAGGACGGCGGCAAAGTAACTTAGAGAAAAAGAGGACATCATCATTCTACGAGCGGATGAATCATCGCTCCACGTGATGATTGCCGTAAAGGAGTATCATGAGAAACTAAACTGCATCTTGAACGATGACAAAAAGCTCCGGCGCATCACAAAAGATCCAACAGACAGACTCAAGGCCAAGCTTAACTAGCTAATTACTGCTGCCAATGCCGCTGTTGATGGCATACACTTTTCCAAGATAACGGGTGCATTGAGGGTCTGTAAAAACTCACAAAAAGGGCAACCCTCGTCGTCCAATTTTTTCACAGATCCCTTCACCAACCTATAGGATTGCATAACGTCTTAACGGTCTTCTGTCCCCATATCTTCCCATGTCTCACAGCCTATCGTCAACGTCGTATCGTATCGTCTATCGTAAGGTATCGTCAGCTATGAGTTTATTAATATAGTGCGATCTCGTCAACCTAAGAGTCTACTAGCCTCTAGCTGTTGAAAATATTATTTACGAACGTGCCCATTGGAAGAACCGTATCCATCATTCTTGACCGCGTTTGCAATCATCCCGAAACTCCTTGTTTCAAAATATAAAAGCGCCTTCTTGAACAATAATTAAAAGCCTGCACGTTGGAATTTCTTTTCCGCGGGCCTGATGGACGAACATATTTTCAAATTGAGGGTGTTGTGATTGGCTCACCTCCAGGACTTGTATCCGCTAATTTCATTATGGGATATGTGAAGCCAACACACTACAAAATGACGACGTAAGACCGGACATTTACTGCCACTATGCAGACGATATATTTGTGGAAGTTGGGGACATTGACCAACTAGGACATCTCAAGAACACCTTTGAAGAGCAGCCTGGCTAAAAATTCACAAAAGAACTAAGTGTGCAAAACATAATACCCTTTCTTGACGTGTCTTTTGATGGACAAGGACAGCCATTTAAACGACTGTATACCGAAAACAGACTAAACAACGGACAGTGCTTAAATGCTGACAGTGAGTGTCCTCGACGTACAAAGTTAGCGTCAAAGTGTCATTCATTACACTTGCATGTAACCACTGCTTGGATTGGACAGAACTACATTCAGAATTGATAAGAATCAGACCGATCTTGGCGAACAAGGGTATTTCAAATTTTGACGTTGAAAACGAAATACAACATCTGACGAGACACTTCGACAGCAACGCAAGACAACACATTCAAACAACTGCCAAACTGTATTATCAAAAATAAATGACATCTGCGCACAAACAAGACGAAAAAGCTTTACGGGAAGATATCTCTAGACATTAAAAGGCAAAAAACGACCACAAATTAGACATTGCCATATATTAGGGCAAATTGTCTATCTAATTGTCATTCGCCTTTATCCGGCTCTGGCATGGTGGCATTTGGTTTATTAGTAATTGGGGTGATATAGTGGTCAGTTAATTCCCATTTCGACGCTTTTTCATTTCGACAATTTTCACGTCGTCAAAAAGGCCAGTCATCAATATACTTCTCGGCTTTGATATTATATATATATATATATATATATATATACGTCTGGCATTTACACCCATATGAAGGGGCCACAAAGGGATCCTGGAAGGTGCTGTGACAAAATTTTGCAAGACATTTAATACCATATAAGATCATTTGGTAAAACGAAAGGAGGTGTTATATCTCACAAAATCCTTTGATAAACATTTAAAAAAGACAAAATTTCGTTTTGTTGTGTTCAAAGACATTGACACTTAAAACATAGTGGCATCTCATTCAGGGTATATAACTGTACCTTGCCATGGCTTTCAATGGCAACAAAACTGTTACCATCGCCAAAACTGCTGCTCGTCTCGAACATCGAACACACTTCAGATGCAATGTCCTGTTATTAAAAACGTAGAGCTGACAACATGCCGAGCCCGTCGTTGATGCATGAGTGGAGAGGCAGTTTGGCGGCTACCAGCCCTGTCAGCAGGTCTGCACTTGTCACAGGTTCCCTTTTGTCCAATATGGGCTGACATTTATGTGTCTGTGACGTCCCGACGCCATCAACACGAGCAGCCGCCCCACTGCAGCGCCCGCTGTCAAGGACGGCGGAACTTCGAGTCACCGCTGCGTTGTCTCCGTTGGCATGCGTCGTGTAATATGCAAATATGCACTACACATAGTATGAGGGGTTTGGGACCGGTGCACTGCACCGGATTTCTGCAATGCAGGCTTACATGAGTTCAATTTTTTTTCGGCAAACTGAAGTGGGCATACATCTGGTCCAGGACGGTTGCACTGGCCTACCCAGAGAGGAATAGAGTAATTTGGCGCTGGTTTCACCTCTTGTTTGCAGCTCTGCGTAATTGGGGTGAAGGTTTTCTTTCCGTGGCCGGCGGTATAGCAGCGCCATATTCGCACGGTATAAGAATACTTTTCCTAAGTCCACCGGCTAGAGCTTCTGGTAATGGTGAGAAATGCGGAACACGTTCAATACGCGCTCGACAATAACGCTGTATGTTTCCGCGTATCTCAGCTTTTGATTAAACCCATTAAACATCTCATCCTTACTACCATCAGTGTATATTGCGGTGATCGTATCGCTTTTTAGTTGATCCGTTCGTCCATGCTAGCTTCCACCCAGAATTGTTTCCGGGCATGTTAAAGCTAATTCAGGCCCAAAATCGTAGCGTTCAGATGGTCTTCAGCGTCAGATGGGGAACCAAAGCGCTTGATTACAGCGGCATGTGATGCTTCGCATTCGATATCCATCAGGAGCCAAAGCTGTATTCAGAGCACACTTGGAGCTGAGATCTCTTGGATCAGGGATATCCGCGCTCGCATTAAAGCTGAGTTCAGAGAGCTCGAGAAGCTCAACTGCCACAGACGTAGATACTTAACCAAAACCTTGCTGACGAGTGACTATTGTGCTCTGTCTGGCTGTTTTGTGTGTGGTTTGCGTCTTTACGTCGGACATGCGCCCCACTTACCACATGCCCCACTTGGACATGCACACACGGCATATTGATCTATGAGGAATTGTATCTCAACCTGCAAGTAATTCGATAAATCAGTCCCAGAACACGCTCAGAAAATCAATTCCATCTCACTGGCGGCTTCAACTGATCTCTCTTTGTTTGCACGTTACTAGCTAATATGTTCATACATATGCCGACACTTCTTGTCTCCATCTCAGGTGCATGGTCCCAAAATTCCTCACATACCACAAGTTCGCTTTAAACGTCAACCAGCAGCTATATTCAGTACCAACAACATTTATATCTAAAGCTGATGAGCTCCACCTTTTGTTGTCTTTGTTTCGTATTTTTTCGCTGTAAATCACGCACCGCAAATTTGTCAAAATAGCGTAACTTTTGTCCAATTATCAAACCAGGACGCATTTTGCACAAATGACCTAGAAATAAATGCACTGCCTTGCTTAGGACTCATTAGCACAAATGACCTAGGAATAAATGCATTGCCTCGCTTATGTCAGTATGTGACGGTGTGCTGAAATTGCCTTGCGTCATTGATCAGTTCGCCACGCCCAGCATAGGTTCGCCATGTGCATATGTCAAAAAAGCGTATGTCGAGCCTGACTGGCTGGCTATTAACATGAAAGATCTCGCGACTTCTGATGTCAACATGAGCATATCAAGGCTTCGAAGAAAGTTCAATCGCGTATTTCTGTTCAGTGATCAGGTGTGTGTGTGGTGTGCGTGCGACGCGTGCGTGCATACGTGCGCGCGCGGTGTGTGTGTTGTTGTGCGTGCATTACGTGCGTGCGTGGTGTGGTGTGGTGTTGTGATGTGTGGTGTGTGTGTGTGGGTGTGTGTGTGTGTGTGTGTGTTGTGTGTGTGTGCTGTGTGTGTTTGGTGTGTGTGTGTGTGTGATGTGTGTGTGTGTGTCGGTGTGTGTGTGTGTGTGGTTGTGTGTCAACCTTGCATCTCCTTATCATCAACGCAGGTAGAACAAGCGTCGCGCCTGCTAGGTCCGGGGCTTTCGTTTAGCTGTCACATATGCCCGGTACACCACGGACAGGAAGGTCCGCGAGATGACAAACTATTATTCAACACCGAATGGCACGACTTGAACGAATCTCATGGCCATCTTATCGTGACGCGAATAAAAGCTCTAAACCACCCACAGTTTCTTCTTCTTTTTTCAGGTCTTGTTTTTTCGGCATTATGAGTTCAAAATTCTTGCGTTGATTTAAAGGGAACATTTCACGTTTGAAGATATTAAAGCAAACACCGTATGATAAAACAAGGTAATTTATAACTATTGATATACTTTTCAAGTGGAAAAGACTGGTCTGAACAACGCAATTATCTGTTAAGTAAATGTGCTTCTCATTGTGTTATGTTTTGATTACGTCATCGTATCTCGAAGCATGAAACACCTTCGCAGAACATGGATTGAGGGCCAATTGACTACCGTTATATCCAGAAATCACGCTCACGAACGCCAGATATGAACGCCTCGATAATAATATCTTTATTGGCCTTGATCGTCACATGGCTCATGGAATGATAGGATTTGAATCACGCTATTACGATGTCATTAATGCCAAGGTGACTTTGAAATACTCTCCCCGATATACCTTCCCTCATTTTCACAGGCGTCTAGCTTAGAAACTAGAAGAGCTTATGTCTTGAGAAGGGCAGGCAGGGTATGTCTTGAGAAAGGTCGAGGACCTTTCGGCGCTGTGAACAGCGCCGAGAGGTCCTCGAGATGGCTATTTCAGTTCAAAGCCTCATTTAAATGTGGAGCACTCCTTTAATGACCTTCAGGATACCAGGAGCTACTGGATGAACGACATTGTCGTGTTTAAGAATGATTATATACACGGTACTCTGTTAGTACCGCTAGTATGATCGATATATTGAGCACCTTCAATGTAATCGTTAGTTAGCACTACAGCGGCGTGAAACGAGAACCACCTGACGTATTGAAGGCCGTGAACTCAACATAAGAGCTTTGAACCCATTACACCAAAAATTACAAGTTTTGAAAATCAATAGAGTTCGTTCCCCACGCAGTGGCGGACGAAAATTCAGTCGATGGTAGCGGGGGTCAAGCTGCCGAATCGCCATCACCGAATTAAATCTTGTATTGTTTGCTTTTAGAGGCATATTTTTGTGGTTTGTTTCCATGCTATGTTTCTGGAGAGCCTAAATACCATAAAATGAGTCTCATCAACAAAATTATAATACACTCTAAAATTGCCGCTCAGCTGTGCCACTATCACAATGCGGTCATAGTTTCTTTTTTGCTTTGCAATAGATGTAGCCGAATCTGTCTTGACTTGTCGGCCAAAGACATTGTCACTCACACCGACATCTGTACGCGATGTTAAATGCCCCGATGAGACAAGCGACACACCCCCGGCAGCTGAGCATCCTCCAGCGCCGGCGAAATGGTCGCCGTTCGGGCGACCCCGCCGCGCCGGTGGAGCGCCGCTCTGTGGGCGGCGCCGGGCCACGGCAGCATATACACGGAACTGGTGTGGGGAGGCAGGCGACCGGCGAGACCAACGGATATTATGTGGACTTTGACGAGTGCTTGGAACCGTGCGTATTTGAAGTAAGTAGGTTTAACATCTGAATGGCCTGCGCTGACGGGGTTGTCAGAAGAAGATTGAGGAAGTGCGACCGCTCTATGACCCCAGGGAAGCCCGCTGAACGGCAAGCGGAGATGAAGGAAGTTTCAAGCACTTCACGCTAACTACGTGGGTCTATCATCTTGCTGCCAGGCCATGAGTGCCGATGCTGGAGCGGCAATGACCGTCGTGAAAGTGGCTTAGGGATGCTGGGAAACGGCGCTCAGCTATCTGATGAAGTTTACAACGCATTTAATTTGCGGTTCTGAAAACCCGATCAGCTCAGATACATTGTTCTGATAGCAAAATAAGTGGCAGGCGCTTTATGGGAATGCATCTACGTTAAGTAATGTATTAGCATTAACATACGCTCGGGGGGGGGTCAAATTGACCCCCGCCCCCTCCAAAGTTTTTTCCAGAATGGTTTTCGAACGGCGCGGCGTAGCCGCGTCAAATTTGGCAAAGCTGTAGACAATTAAATAGCGAATGGTTTGGCATCAACAATTTAGATGTACATTGTAAGGTCGCTGACCTATGGCAAGTCAAAATCAGGCTATGGCTTCGGCAAAGACAATTTCTAGGGAATCGTTCAATCAGATCCAACAACGGAGTGTTAGACAAAGTCATACATCTCTGAGAAGCTTTCTTATGCAACACAACAGTTGAATTAGCAAATTACATTGACCTAAGGTCAGGTATGAAGGTCACACCAAGGTTAAAACCCAGCCTGTTCTGTTACTCTAGGGCTTGCTGTATGGGATAGTTTCTGGTGCTCATTTCGAATGTATTGATAGCGGAAGCACATTATACATTTTGTTTTAGGAACATACTGCCTAGCATAATCTTTGTCGCTTAGTCAGATGCAAAACTCAAAGCAATCTTATCTGATTTTGGTCACCTTGATCTTCAAAGGGTCAAACAAGGTCAATGACCTTAAATGAGCACGTGACCTTCTGCTTAGAAACGGTTATCTAGGTTCGGGAGCACTTTGGAGACCAACCTGGCACTTGACTTTGTTTGGCCTTAGTTAATCTAAAGGTCATGACCTAGGAGCCTGAAGCTTTCACTTAAGTGAGCTCACGTACAGGTCGACGCACCCTGTAAATTTGGTGTCTCTAGCTCTCTTAGTTCCCGAGATCTCAGGGGGGTCAAATTGACCCCGAAACCCGAGCGAAGGGTATCTAGCCGGCCACCCGGGCGCATGTTAAATGAAGCTTTGAAGGCTACAAGACTATGGTATTTCTTCATCAACTCACAGGTGAGTACAACGTTGTTGGTGGTGGTGTTGGTGAGTTACTTACAGAAGCAAAGGCTGCACACCTTGTGGGAACAATTCTCCCATTTGCGAGAGCGAATAAATTCTGGGCAAAACATGTAACTAACAAGCGTCTGCCACTCATCGTCCTCTGTGTTAAGAAATAGTGTCCCTTCATGTACATGTGGTCTGTGGTGGAATTGCAAAATATTCGCATGACAGTTCTGGCAAAGCTGCTGTAGCCCGCTGCTTTTAATATATTAAATTGGACCAGACGGCAATTTACGATGTGCTAAAGAATCTGAAGAATAGAGAGCATGTTCGGCACAACGGAGAATGTCGAACGCCGTTGAAAATGAACCAAGGACTCTGGAGACGGTTGGTGAAGATTGCTTAAACCAGAGTTCGCATATAGAACTCTTGATAGCAATGTTTTTGCTTATTGCATCCATACGTCAAGAAAATACTGAAGGAAGAGGGACTAAGTGCACAAAGCAAGCAAGGCTTCTGGAGATCAAAGAATGCACCGGAAGACCCGCATCCGTAGCATGTCCCTCGGGCCGATGTACAACAGACAGGCCAAGCACATCGTAATGTACGGCGAGTTCCGCCTCAACTATTCGCGTGTCGGAATATGATCACATGTCGGTAGTGAAATGACCGATATTTAAGGGGCGACGCAAGAACGCACGCAAGTTGC
>NW_023596576.1:7884984-7897296 GCF_011947565.3 Pollicipes pollicipes | reverse complement strand
CTGCAATACAGGCTTACATGAGTTCAAATTTTTTTCGGCAAACTGAAGTGGGCATACATCTGGTCCAGGACGGTTGCACTGGCCTACCCAGAGAGGAATAGAGTAATTTGACGCTGGTTTCACCTCTTGTTTGCAGCTCTGCGTAATTGGGGTGAAGGTTTTCTTTCCGTGGCCGGCGGTATAGCAGCACCATATTCGCACGGTATAAGAATACTTTTCCTAAGTCCACCGGCTAGACCTTCTGGTAATGGCGAGAAATGCGGAACATGTTCAATACGCGCTCGACAATAACGCTGTATGTTTCCGCGTATCTCAGCTTTTGATTAAACCCATTAAACATCTCATCCTTACTACCATCAGTGTATATTGCGGTGATCGTATCGCTTTTTAGTTGATCCGTTCGTCCATGCTAGCTTCCACCCAGAATTGTTTCCGGGCATGTTAAAGCTAATTCAGGCCCAAAATCGTAGCGTTCAGATGGTCTTCAGCGTCAGATGGGGAACCAAAGCGCTTGATTACAGCGGCATGTGATGCTTCGCATTCGATATCTATCAGGAGCCAAAGCTGTACTCAGAGCACACTTGGAGCTGAGATCTCTTGGATCAGGGATATCTGCGCTCAAATTAAAGCTGAGTTCAGAGAGCTCGAGAAGCTCAACTGCCACAGACGTAGATACTTAACCAAAACCTTGCTGACGAGTGACTATTGTGCTCTGTCTGGCTGTTTTTGTGTGTGGTTTGCGTCTTTACGTCGGACATGCGCCCCACTTACCACATGCCCCACTTGGACATGCACACACGGCATATTGATCTATGAGGAATTGTATCTCAACCTGCAAGTAATTCGATAAATCAGTCCCAGAACACGCTCAGAAAATCAATTCCATCTCACTGGCGGCTTCAACTGATCTCTCTTTGTTTGCACGTTACTAGCTAATATGTTCATACATATGCCGACACTTCTTGTCTCCATCTCAGGTGCATGGTCCCAAAATTCCTCACATACCACAAGTTCGCTTTAAACGTCAACCAGCAGCTATATTCGTACCAACAACATTTATATCAAAAGCTGATGAGCTCCACCTTTTGTTGTCTTTGTTTCGTATTTTTTCGCTGTAAATCACGCACCGCAAATTTGTCAAAATAGCGTAACTTTTGTCCAATTATCAAACCAGGACGCATTTTGCACAAATGACCTAGAAATAAATGCACTGCCTTGCTTAGGACTCATTTAGCACAAATGACCTAGGAATAAATGCATTGCCTCGCTTAGTCAGTATGTGACGGTGTCTGAAATTGCCTTGCGTCATTGATCAGTTCGCCACGCCCAGCATGGTTCGCCATGTGCATATGTCAAAAAAGCGTATGTCGAGCCTGACTGGCTGGCTATTAACATGAAAGATCTCGCGAATTCTGATGTCAACATGAGCATATCAAGGCTTCGAAGAAAGTTCAATCGCGTATTTCTGTCAGTAATCAGGTGTGTGTGTGTGTGTGTGCGAGCGTGCGTGCATACGTGCGCGCGCGTGTGTGTGTGTGTGCGTGCATACGTGCGTGTGTGTGTGTGTGTGTGTGTGTGTGTGTGTGTGGTGTGTGTGTGTGTGTGTGTGTGTGTGTGTGTGTGTGTGTGTGTGTGTGTGTGTGTGTGTGTGTGTGTGTGTGTGTGTGTGTGTGTGTGTGTGTGTGTGTGTGTGTGTGTGTGTGTGTGTGTGTGTGTGTGTGTGTGTGCAACCTTGCATCTCCTTATCATCAACGCAGGTAGAACAAGCGTCGCGCCTGCTAGGTCCGGGGCTTTCGTTTAGCTGTCACATATGCCCGGTACACCACGGACGGCAAGGTCTGCGAGATGAAAAACTATTATTCAACACCGATTGGCACGACTTGAACGAATCTCATGACCATCTTATCGTGACGCGAATAAAAGCTCTAAACCACCCACAGTTCCTTCTTCTTTTTTCAGGTCTTGTTTTTTCGGCATTATGAGTTCAAAATTCTTGCGTCGATTTAAAGGGAACATTTCACGTTTGAAGATATTAAAGCAAACACCGTATGATAAAACAAGGTAACTTATAACTATTGATATACTTTTCAAGTGGAAAAGACTGGTCTGAACAACGCAATTATCTGTTAAGTAAATGTGCTTCTCATTGTGTTATGTTTTGATTACGTCATCATATCTCGAAGCATGAAACACCTTCGCAGAACATGGATTGAGGGCCAATTGACTACCGTTATATCCGGAAATCACGCTCACGAACGCCAGGTATGAACGCCTCGATAATAATATTTTTATTGGCCTTGATCGTCACATGGCTCATGGAATGATAGGATTTGAATCACGCCATTACGATGTCATTAATGCCAAGGTGACTTTGAAATACTCTCCCCGATATACCTTCCCTCATTTTCACAGGCGTCTAGCTTAGAAACTAGAAGAGCTTATGTCTTGAGAAGGGCAGGCAGGGTATGTCTTGAGAAAGGTCGAGGACCTTTCGGCGCTGTGAACAGCGCCGAGAGGTCCTCGAGATGGCTATTTCAGTTCAAAGCCTCATTTAAATGTGGAGCACTCCTTTAATGACCTTCAGGATACCAGGAGCTACTGGATGAACGACATTGTCGTGTTTAAGAATGGCTATATACACGGTACTCTGTTAGTACCGCTAGTATGATCGATATATTGAGCACCTTCAATGTAATCGTTAGTTAGCACTACAGCGGCGTGAAACGAGAACCACCTGACGTATTGAAGGCCGTGAACTCAACATAAGAGCTTTGAACCCATTACACCAAAAATCACAAGTTTTGAAAATCAATAGAGTTCGTTCCCCACGCAGTGGCGGACGAAAATTCAGTCGATGGTAGCGGGGGTCAAGCTGCCGAATCGCCATCACCGAATTAAATCTTGTATTGTTTGCTTTTAGAGGCATATTTTTGTGGTTTGTCTCCATGTTATGTTTCTGGAGAGCCTAAATACCATAAAATGAGCCTCATCAACAAAATTATAATACACTCTAAAATTGCCGCTCAGCTGTGCCACTATCACAATGCGGTCATAGTTTCTTTTTTGCTTTGCAATAGATGTAGCCGAATCTGTCTTGACTTGTCGGCCAAAGACATTGTCACTCACACCGACATCTGTACGCGATGTTAAATGCTCCTATGAGACAAGCGACACACCCCCGGCGGCTGAGCATCCTCCAGCGCCGGCGAAATGGTCGCCGTTCGGGCGACCCCGCCGCGCCGGTGGAGCGCCGCTCTGTGGGCGGCGCCGGGCCACGGCAGCATATACACGGAACTGGTGTGGGGAGGCAGGCGACCGGCGAGACCAACGGATATTATGTGGACTTTGACGAGTGCTTGGAACCGTGCGTATTTGAAGTAAGTAGGTTTAACATCTGAATGGCCTGCGCTGACGGGGTTGTCAGAAGAAGATTGAGGAAGTGCGACCGCTCTATGACCCCAGGGAAGCCCGCTGAACGGCAAGCGGAGATGAAGGAAGTTTCAAGCACTTCACGCTAACTACGTGGGTCTATCATCTTGCTGCCAGGCCATGAGTGCCGATGCTGGAGCGGCAATGACCGTCGTGAAAGTGGCTTAGGGATGCTGGGAAACGGCGCTCAGCTATCTGATGAAGTTTACAACGCATTTAATTTGCGGTTCTGAAAACCCGATCAGCTCAGATACATTGTTCTGATAGCAAAACAAGTGGCAGGCGCTTTATGGGAATGCATCTACGTTAAGTAATGTATTAGCATTAACATACGCTCGGGGGGGGGTCAAATTGACGCCCGCCCCCTCCAAAGTTTTTTCCAGAATGGTTTTCGAACGGCGCGGCGTAGCCGCGTCAAATTTGGCAAAGCTGTAGACAATTAAATAGCGAATGGTTTGGCATCAACAATTTAGATGTACATTGTAAGGTCGCTGACCTATGGCAAGTCAAAATCAGGCTATGGCTTCGGCAAAGGCAATTTCTAGGGAATCGTTCAATCAGATCCAACAACGGAGTGTTAGACAAAGTCATACATCTCTGAGAAGCTTTCTTATGCAACACAACAGTTGAATTAGCAAATTACATTGACCTAAGGTCAGGTATGAAGGTCACACCAAGGTTAAAACCCAGCCTGTTCTGTTACTCTAGGGCTTGCTGCATGGGATAGTTTCTGGTGCTCATTTCGAATGTATTGATAGCAGGAAGCACATTATACATTTTGTTTTAGGAACATACTGCCTAGCATAATCTTTGTCGCTTAGTCAGATGCAAAACTCAAAGCAATCTTGTCTGATTTTGGTCACCTTGATCTTCAAAGGGTCAAACAAGGTCAATGACCTTAAATGAGCACGTGACCTTCTGCTTAGAAACGGTTATCTAGGTTCGGGAGCACTTTGGAGACCAACCTGGAACTTGACTTTGTTTGGCCTTAGTTGATCTAAAGGTCATGACCTAGGAGCCGGAAGCTTTCACTTAAGTGAGTTCACGTACAGGTCGACGCAACCTGTAAATTTGGTGTCTCTAGCTCTCTTAGTTCCCGAGATCTCAGGGGGGTCAAATTGACCCCGAAACCCGAGCGAAGGGTATCTAGCCGGCCACCCGGGCGCATGTTAAATGAAGCTTTGAAGGCTACAAGACTATGGTATTTCTTCGTCAACTCACAGGTGAGTACAACGTTGTTGGTGGTGGTGTTGGTGAGTTACTTACAGAAGCAAAGGCTGCACACCTTGTGGGAACAATTCTCCCATTTGCGAGAGCGAATAAATTCTGGGCAAAACATGTAACTAACAAGCGTCTGCCACTCATCGTCCTCTGTGTTAAGAAATAGTGTCCCTTCATGTACATGTGGTCTGTGGTGGAATTGCAAAATATTCGCATGACAGTTCTGGCAAAGCTGCTGAAGCCCGCTGCTTTTAATATATTAAATTGGACCAGACGGCAATTTACGATGTGCTAAAGAATCTGAAGAATAGAGAGCATGTTCGGCACAACGGAGAATGTCGAACGCCGCTGAAAATGAACCAAGGACTCTGGAGACGGTTGGTGAAGATTGCTTAAATCAGAGTTCGCATATAGAACTCTTGATAGCAATGTTTTTGCTTATTGCATCCATACGTCAAGAAAATACTGAAGGAAGAGGGACTAAGTGCGCAAAGCAAGCAAGGCTTCTGGAGATCAAAGAATGCACCGGAAGACCCGCATCCGTAACATGTCCCTCGGGCCGATGTACAACAGACAGGCCAAACACATCGTAATGTACGGCGAGTTCCGCCTCAACTATTCGCGTGTCGGAATATGATCACATGTCGATAGTGAAATGACCGATATTTAAGGGGCGACGCAAGAACGCACGCAAGTTGCTGGTGTGGCCTGCCATCAGAGGCGGAGAAGAAATGTCTGTGGTAAGCATGCCGTTAGAACCGCATGAAGGAGGTCCATTTACATTTTCTGGAAATCCATCATGGCGATGGCCAATACGTCCTCTGGCCATCGCTGCACGCGAGGCGCATGCGGCGTGCGGCGTGTGACATCTTTCAACACATGACGCACGCGAGAACGCTGCAACCGCTTGCAGAGACCGGGTGCAGTGTGCACCTGAAGAGGTAAACCCACCATGCCGCCCGCAGCCCCGCCCAACATCGGGCATGCAGTGACTCATCAAGCTGGCGACGTACGTGGGAAGCTGGCAGGCACGATCGGACACGCAGTCACATGCCAGGATACACAAATGATCCGCGAACTTGGCCCGGAGGTGCCGTGCATGATCACGGAGAAGGTGATCGTGCACGAGCGCCTGGCATACACAATCGGAATCACGGCTCTGAAGCACGTCGTGACCTATTTAAGCGCTCACGCTGGTTTTGCTACCATTTTATGATGTTCACTAATGCATACAAGCGTCCATTGTTTAGAAATTCTGGCTAAGCATATTGCACGACAGGATTTGTGCTCCGTATTCGTGGACAACTTGATCGAATGCAACAAAGTGGGTGTTGGAGAATGCTACTGGAATCTAAGCCCTGGAGAGGCTCATAAGGAACTTCATTTATAAATAAGGACCTTCAGCTCTATGTGAGCATTAAGTAGCCCTTGCGTGCCCTCATACTGTTGGCCAGTGGTGCTCACTTGTCTTTACAGACTGGAGTCAAGAATGCGGTGAAATAGGACGTAAGTATTTAGATAATGCAGATGGAAATTAGGCGTACCGCAGGCGCGGCACCGAGCCTCATGTTGGGCGCGGTGTTACCTAAGTGGGGCCCGAAACCAAAGCAGGCCGTGCCCGACCGATGCCAGGCCGGCCAGGCCGAAACCGATGCCTTCGGCAGTTGTCGAACACGGTTTCAAAATGTAGAGACGGGTTGCACGCGCAATACTTTAACATCTGGATTTGGTTAGTTTGGTTGGATTTTTACAACTTAATGTTTGATCAATTTACTCTTGCTTAATGTTATCGCATCATTTTGGATGGCTTGATGTTTGAAATAGCTTTCACGCACATCCCGTGACAAACGGACAATCGCTTTTTGCACATCTGTCAACATTTACTGGAATGGTCGCTCCCGGTTACCACAGTAACCAGCACACTTGTTGGTATTTCACAGAACCTTCAAACAAACTTATTTCGTAACCCACAAGACATCGGCTGATTTACTACTGGTGTTCTTAAGTTACTTGCTGACATCTGTCTCATTATATGATCGAGCGACTAACCTTGGCCGTCACGGTCAGTAGATGACCCCTTCCCGGCACAACTCACCAGCAATTGGTTGACAGTTTTGCAACTAATTCATCGGCTTAGCCACGTCAACCAGCATTTCAAGCGTCGCACTTTTGGCTCCTTTTGATATTTTAGGCCATGACTTTGTTAAAACGAGTTTGATCTGTAGTTGGTGCTTGGTGGTTGACGACGTCTTGTTTCCTTACGCCCTTGGTTATCTAAAGCCCTTGTCAAACCGTCTTGGAAAAGAGAAAAGATGTAGGCAACCGCACGTGCGGCAGAGGGGAGGAATTGATCAATAAATGATTTAAAGCGCAGATTGACGGTACTGCACTCGGTCATGACTTAGCTATCTGTCAGGCATAGGTAGGTACCTGTCAGGCAACTTCCGTACGCTAGGAGTACGCACAGGTTCTGCTGCCTGCCAGCCAATCGAACTGAGAAGAAGCACACGCCGGCTGCTGAAAATGCGACACTTCCATGCATATGAATCGGCTCCAGGTTGCCGCCTTTCCACGTCTGCCCAGCCTGTCGACAAATCCTGGACCTTGTTTCTCAGCGCGGAACCGAGCGGCGAGACCACCTCCAGGGAGTCATCATCCCGCAGATATATGATACGACTACGAGGACATTCCCGCGGAGAATTATGCATGCTGGCTTCTGGCATCGCGGGAAAGGCATAACAATCACGCCCTTCGGACATTAGCATATATCATGCGGCCAACGGGGCTGACTCGATATGGCAAGGTTCAGGGCATGTCACCATCCATACGTCACATGCGTCATTATCCCAGGGCACAACCTGGGCTCTCCGAAGTAGCAATTCAGGAAAATACTGGTATCAGTTCATTCCAGCTGAAAAAGACCACGGGTCGGGTTTAAGGCAGCTTTAAGTCAGCCGCAACAAAATGGGACGATAAAAAAGGGAGAAGATGACAGAACGAAGGGCGCCGGTAGTGTAGTGGCTAACGCGCCTGCGCAAACCATTACGCGTCTGGGAAACCAGGGGTGCGGGTTCGATTCCCCGAGGTGCCCGCCCTGCCCGCCAGGGTGGGAGGCAGGAGACGCCATATACCTCAGGAGACTAGTACGTCATAAAGCCCCAATGACACACACTGAGCACGAAGGCCTTAGGCATGCGCGGATAGTATCTAAAATTCATCAGACGTTATATAGAAACTCCATAATTTATTTTAAGCCTTGTACCATCACTGATAGCCCTCACCGGCCCAGATGAAACACTTCAGCTTTTCAAATGTGCTTCCCTACCAATCGCACACATGAGACACTGTCATGAAATTTCACCAGTTAGCCTCACGGCATCTTACCCACGGTTACTGGATCTTCCCGTGATCTGCCCGTGATCTTACCCGTGATCAGCGAGTCTTGACGTCAGCTGCCTTACAACGTCAGATTACTGACCTGGTGCCCCATTCTGCAAACTCTGCTGGGCAAAAATGTGAAAAATGGGCGCTCCGCGTCGCAATTTTGACGCTGTGCACAAGGTCCTCCAGTAAGGGGATTCCGAGGGTGCGGTGCTGTTCTGGTCAATCCACGCGGCCAATGCTTTCGATGCTTGTTGAGGGCGTTCTATGTCAACTTCCAAACCATGCCATTATTTAAAACATACGATTTGTGTACCCTCAAACCCACTACCGTGTAACCGTTACGAGGGTGTGTCAAGCATCATGCAAGAGCCATTGAAGGTCAAGGTCATGCAGGACATATTTATAATAGTTAAGTGTCATCAGAAGATTTTTACGATGTGCCTTTGCTATGGTCGCGCACGCAGGCCTAAGGCCTAAGTGAGAAGTTAGACCTGGTTGGGATCACGAGAGGCTGTTGGAGGAGACCCAGAGGATTTCCCATCGCCCATTACCCGTAAGAGGTGGCATGTTTTGGTATCAGCCTCACTTGGGGGCAATTGTGAAGCTGCGTACAGTACAGGATACACATAACGTGTGGTTGCGCAAGGTCTAATACAGGTACATCATGTGCAGATTTTACAAGATTAGTGCAAACTGTGCATCAAGTACGGGACGGCCTATCGCCTAGCCAAACATAACATTATTTTTTCCCATCTCGTCATTTAATCTAACCCAGCCTTTTTCTTATTACACCGTATGTCAGGGGGAGCGTACCAAGGGATTGAGAATTGTGCGTGCTGGCTCCTGGTCCTGAATAGCGTAAATATCTGCTCACACCGGCCTTTTTCACCTTGCCAGACGTGTGTGAAATAGCACCAGGCTATATATAAACCGTGCCACTGCCCACGCCGAACGTCTGCTGAATGCGTCATTCTCGTTTACAGCTCTCACCGCTGCGCACATGATTTGCTTCCTTCTCTGGCTCGCCACGCTGTACAGTCTTATAGAAATTCCTTGCGCTCCGAGGAGTTTGAGCTGGACGTTCGGATGCATAGCACGCGACTGATTTTCATCACGGCTGTAAGCGATCAGCGGTGACTCACAGATTTTAGCTTCTTTACATGCCTTAATATCCAAGTTTGAGCGGACATTTGGACATTAGGCGTAGCTTACACTGCTACGAGGAGCAAGCCTTCTCTGTTCTTGTTATAAACATTCTCGGGCACGCATTGTGTGACACGTTTTCTCATGACGTCATCTGTCTCCGGCGAGGGTCGACGCTCTGAAAAATCATCCTGTGTGGGCAAACCATCACAGACAGGCCATTGATTGGCGTGGCTTATCCGACGACACCGACGTTTTATGGACATCTTCGAGCGCTCCCGTGACGTCACAGTGACGTAATACCGAGCGCCGGCGAGGTTTGAAATGACATCTAATGGATTCTGTACGATCGATCCCTGTCCTAGCAGAAATCACGATGCTCCTGAACGTCTGATGATCTCCGTTTGCCTGCACTCGGCGTCAGGTGGAGGCCAGCCCGTCCTACTGCGGCGGTCCCAACTCGAGGTCTTCACCCCGCGCTCGCCGCGCGACGCCCAGGCCGTCACCCGCTGTCCGCGGAGCTCGTTGTCAGCCGCCAACCGTCGGCGGCCCCTTGTCGCGCACGACAGCTGCTGGAGCAGCCGTCGGGCGCGACACAAGTTATGAGGCGCTTGGCTGACGCGGATGGGCTAAACTTGGCCCGGCTCGGGCGATTCCAGCGCCGGCGAGCGCGGCCGCACCGCCAACAGGTGGTTAGAGCTGCGAGCTTGGACAGTGGCCGCGACAACTTGACAGGAAAGTCAGGCAGCCGCTCTCAACAGAAGCGGGCTGCACTGCGCCCGACCTCTCAGCGCTTTTCGGCCGAGCCGTCTCCCCAGACGTCATGTTCATATGGTTAGAGGCCGTCATGGCACAGCAAACACGCGAGCAACGTGCCGATCGCGCCGGCTGACACACCGACCTCCGAACTAGCCACGCTGAGGCTTTTATTTGCTTAACTTAGGAAATGCTAAGTATCTTGTAGGTATGCTGCGTGAGTACCTTTGAGCGTTTTGTTGGAAAGTCGCGCTCCTTGACACGTCTTACGCGGGGCGGTCCTCAGACGCAACTTTTTGGCTTTCCGGAATAGTGGTTTAAGCACGATGTTAAGTGTATAATAATGTTGAGCACGGCTCTTAGTGGTTTTAAGCACTAGTGGAATTTAGTGTATCTGAGAAGAAATCCTGTCTACGTGTATAACAATTTTTGACAGTTGACAATTAACAGTTTCAGATAATGGTGGCTTATGATCCATGACTTCTTTCTTGGGGCCAAATCTGGTGACATTGTCTTTAAAGCGATAAATAGCTCTTATCTTTCGAAGCAAATGCAGATCAACGAGGTTTTTTAAACTGTTCTTGTGACCCATATCATTCTCAAATGCAGCACTGCGCGCACATCCAGTTGAGGTCGCTTTATCAACGGTCAAGCTATGCTCGGTCAAGCTCAGTCAACCTTGAGCCTTTGTGACTAGATTAAATACTATGAAATCATACGATAAACACCTTTGTTGCACATATTTACAGCTTTGAGAGGCCTTGAGAGTGCTATTTTTTAGCTCTCCTTTTTATCTCCCGATGTAGCTGGAGGAGGCTAATAATGGCCTCGTCCTTTTTATCTGACATGACGTATCAAAGGTCACATCTGTCAATTTTCACTAGAGTCTATCACCAGGCGTTGACGACAGACAAAGGCGGCACGCTTCCAGCACTTCTCTCACTGCCTCCAGCGCCCTACCGTAGCCTGATCTAGCCCGCCAAAGCAAAGCTTCCGTTCTCTTCGCTGGTCAGGTCTGCTTTGGTTTGAACGAGCGCCCCCCCCCCCCCTCGGTCAGCAATGACCGTTTCAGGGCTTTGGGGTGAAGGAGAGAAGAAAATGGCGGGGCAAGACTGCATGCACCTGGGGATCCTCCGTCGAGACTGAGCCCGCACAGGGGCCCCCTGGCAGGTGCATGTGTCCGGCGTTCGGACGAGGCCGCTGCCAGGCTGGCCCGTGCAGCTTACACCGGATCACCGGCGCGTCACGAGGATGCGGAAAGAAGCGACAAAGAGAACATAGGTGCACATGATTTACTCTGGTTAGGAAGCCAATCTCTGTCATCCTGGCATGGCACATGCATTATACAGAATATATGATCTGTCATCCTGCCCAGGTAGTGCAGCAGGATTTGAGGTGACAAACGGCGAAGTCATGCGCGAGGCATATTGTGCGCGGCTGCGCTGGTTAGCACGCGCCCGGGTGGCCGGCTAGATACCCCTCGTTCGGGTGGGGGTCAGTTTGACTTACCTGAGATCTCAGGAACTAAGAGAACTAGAGACACAAAATTCACAGGGTGTATTGACCTGTACGTGAACTCACTTAGGTTAAAGCTTAAAACTCCTCGGTCATGACCTTCGGGTCAAAGGTAAAAAGGTCAAATTCCAGGTAGGTCTCCAAAGGGCCCCTAAAACCTAGATAACTCTTCTACGCAAATGGCCACATGGTCGTCTAAGGTCAGTGACCTTGTTTGACTTTTTGAAGGTCATGGTGACCAAAATCACGCAAGACTGCTTTGAGTTTTGCGTCTGGATAAGCGACAAAAATTACTCCAGGCGGTATGTTCCTGAAAACAAAGTGTTGACCTGGATCATTCTAGGCCAGTGGCCTATTTTGACCTCTAAAAATCTGTGGAAGGTGTATAGTGCAGTTCTTGTTACCAATAAAATCGAAAAGAGCACCAGGAACTACCCCATAGAGCAAGCGCTAAAATGATAAGACAGGTTGGTTTTGACCTTGCAATTGTTGTGTTGCCTGAGAAAATACGTGAGAGCTGTATGGCTTTGTCTAATACTCCGTTGCTGAATCAGATTGAACGATTCCTTAGAAATTGCCTTCGCTGAAACCATGGCCTGACTTTGACCTGCCATAGATCAGCGACCTTACGACGCACGTATACATTTTTGACGTCAGACAATCCGCTTTTCAACTGTCTACAGCCATGCAAAATTTAGCGCAGCTACGCCATGCCGTTCGGAAACCATTCTGGAAAGCCTTCGGTGGGTCAATTTGACCCCGACCCGAGTTCGTTTTAAGACATCTCAACGCCTCTTTATTGTTGTTTCACAGATTTTGTTGTGGGCGCTAAAATGTAGAGGATGCGTGAGACACATAAACTGA
>NW_023596576.1:7877484-7879984 GCF_011947565.3 Pollicipes pollicipes | reverse complement strand
CAAGTCAACCTTGACTGCAAGGTACCTCTGACTTTCTAAGTTTTGGAGGGTTTCAGGGGATTAAAGTGACCCCGAACCGAAAGAAGGGTTTCCAACCGGCCTCCTGAGTACAAGGCACTATAGCTGCATATGCATGTTACACTGGTCTGCGGGGATGACGAACAAATCGCGGCAGGAGCAGCTTCAGTCCAAGGTCACTGTATGAACAGAATAGCGAAGACATCTGCAATGATCAGAATCTGTCCAACATCCAGTGGGCCTGCATGTAACATTTCGTGAAAGTTTTTGCCATGAAATATCTGCAAAAATAAGCAAGATCACCTCATGAAAAGCTATTGGATAACCCAGTGAACTATCCCGGATCTAGAGACACCATGTCCCTTCTTGCCTACTTTGCATCAACCACTAAGACGCCTTGTCTTCTATTGATACGCAAGTGACACACCTCCTTCTTCTTTGTAATCTATCTCCGTGGTCTTATCATTCGTCTGGGGACTTGCCAGCACCATCTCAGCTATGCAAGTGCTTCGCAGGGGAAGCCAGTGGTCTCGTTAACCGCGAAGCGATGTGCAGGGTTCCCGATTGAAGTGACTCTCCGTGCCTCACGTGCTCTTGCGAGGGTGTCCGCTGCAGTGGGGTGTCCCCACGACCCCACCCGCGGTCCTCTGTGAATCCACGCGAGTCGATCCGATCAGGTTCAAGCCGTAGAGCAGCTGTCGGACGACCTGCCTAGACTATTCGTTAACAAAATCTCCGATGACGGGCGGGGAACGCGCTGGGTAATCTCTATAGCGGTGCCCCGCATCATTGTCACGTTCCGAACGGGGCACGGCGGAAGGCAGCTTAATGAACATCCACGACGGAGCCGACGGTGCCGACCATTCCAAATCTGCGTCATGGAGTGAAGGCCGTAAAGGCAATCGACACGGCCTGGGCTTATGGTGATTGGATGCGAACGGTACGGAGAAAAATCCAGCCGAGGTGATATTGCATTAGGCTCTGCATATCTCGGTGAATCGTGGTATCGTTGGATTGTTCGATCTTCCTATCGCACACACGGGTGTTTTATAAAGATATTCAATCTCGGCATCAATCCCGATCGTTCGCGACGCAGCATTTCTCATTAACTTTATGACAAAGCCCGAGGAAGGTGGAAGTGGCCCCAGAGTGCTCAGAGCAAATTGATCCGATGCGAGTGGTGGTGATTTTGTCAAAGCAACCTTGCTTGCGGTCGTCGAGTCAATGGCCAGATTGGGTGGAGGATTCGGATAAAGAGGCACTCGTTCCCGGCGAAATTTAAGTGTAGCCGTGCATTATTGCATTAATAAAAATTAAGCGAATTTATGGTAGCGTCCCCTGACTATTCAGTGGAACCGTCGCCACCACAACCATCATCTTTCAGTCGATGCCGAAAAGTAAGCTGGCTGATCTCAGATTACTTACTGGATTTATGTAGATGATCTCTGCTACTCCGAGCGCTCTGTCTTCTTTTCGCGGGTAAAAGCCAGGGCAGTCTCGGTCGTACATTCAATATGTAAGTAAGTGTTCATGCCTCTAAGTTCTAGGCAATTTCGTACATATATATATATATATATATATATATATATATATATATATATTTGATACATGTTTGATTAAAAATAACTGCTGACTCAGCATTGGCGAGCTTTTTGATGCATCGTTCTAGTTTCCGGGCCCTTGACTTTGCGTCATCGCTTAGATTAAAGATGGTTCGCACAAAATTGCTCATATATTCATCACCCCTTCCATTCTAACGTTTCAAGATCTTATCTCATCTTCAGAGAAGACTTAATTGCACAAGAAATAAGTTTTGAGTTTTAAAGGATGAAAAATTGTGCACTACTGTTGGAAAACATCTTTTGGTACGGAGAACATAAATGAAGCATAACTAATTGAAGTAAGACGGATTGCTATTTTCATCTTCATACATGCAAGAAACACTCATAATGGGAACATCACGAAGACACAATGGAAACACTATTGTCACAATCATGTCTTCGTGATGTTCCCATTATGAGTGTTTCTGACATGTATGAAGATGAAAATAGCGATCCGTCTTACTTCAATTAGTTATGCTTCATTTATGTTTTCCATACCAAAAGATGTTTTCCAACAGTAGTGTACAATTTTTCATCCCTTAAAACTCAAAACTTCTTTCTTGTGAATATAGTCTTCTCCGAAGATGAGATAAGATCTCGAAACGTTAGAATGGAAGGAGTGATGAATATGTGAGTAATTTTGTGCGAACCATCTTTAATCTAAGCGATGACGCAAAGTCAAAGGCCCGGAAACTAGAACGATGCATCAAAAAGCTCGTCAATGCCTGAGTAGCAGTTATTTTTATCAAAATATGTTCAAAAGAAAGAATTCTACCAAAATATTCCAATATATATAGATATATATATAGATATTATAATATACTATATATATAATCTATATATATCTATATATCATATATATATATATATATAAATATATA
>NW_023596576.1:7796036-7876543 GCF_011947565.3 Pollicipes pollicipes | reverse complement strand
CCCCTTGCTGGTAACCATGATAATGGAAGCAATCATGCATTTATACAGGTATTAACTTCGGCTCTACCGAAATATTTGGCATACCGCAGCAACATTTACTAAATCGTAGGGGAGAGGCGGGAGAATTGGGACGAAGGAGAATAGGGACACGCAAAGATCTCAGAGATGGCAGCTCCGGATCACCACTTGTACTTTCATGTTTTTCTTTTTTGTATCAGGCAGGGCTGGAAACTATCAGCTTACCTTTTCCGGTGCGCAGGAACGCTGTACGCGGTGAGTGCCAAAAAACTATACTTTTCGAGTGTTATTTCAAGATGTGTGTGCTGTTCATGTCAAGCCATCTATTCTTTTAACTATTTCACATTCTAAGCTCACATAATGTTAATTTTCTTGCTTGCATTTAAAATGATGTAAGCCAATTGACAAACGGCGGAGAACTCGTCTAGTAGCTAGCGTGCGCTGCAGGAGAATCGGGACGCCAGGAAGGAAGTTTTCGACCGTTGCCGTTGCCTAGCATGTGCCTAGACTGCCTAGGTTGATAGTCATATGATCCGCTGTGCCGTAAGTAGCGCATTGGCTGTGATGATTGAAAGTGATTATTACGACTGCAGGTTGTGTGGCGGTGTCGTCTGGGTGTTGTGTAGACTGCCGGCATTACTACTAGCCCGATCTTACGTTGGAAATACCTTCCCGTTGTTGGGGTTCTTCTGCCAAAAACAGAATGGTTATTTGGAGGTGGAAAATATATCCTGAATTCACGTTCTAAAATGTTGTGTCTCATTTTCAACACGAAATAAATGAATCTGATGTGCTACCATTTTCAGCGGAAGGAAACGTTGCCACGACCATTGACAAGGTCATGAACGCAAGTAAATGGCAATGCAGTGCATTTATTTTACCATTTGCAATTCAATTATGGAACATGTAGCCAAGTAGAAATTTTGTCCCAATGCTCCTTAGTATGTCCCAATTGATATTCAAGTCTTCCCCGATTCTCCTGCGTGCGTCTCGATTCTCCTGTAAATGAAGGTCTTTGTTTTTGCTTCACGCGAGTTGTATCCTACCACAAAGTGAGACTTACGTATTGGTATGATGTAAATAAATATCCAATTTATTTATTAGTATGGTGCAATGCTACCTAGCTTTTATACTTTTGCTGCAATGACTCAACAAAGTTGAAGTTGCAAAAATGTCCCAATTCTCCCGCCTCTCCCCTACAAATAGCAACTACAAACAGTAAATACAGCAAATCATCGACTTTCGCTCGCAACATGTTTACTGGCGGCATTTATTCGGGATCTTACAAGATGAACCACGTTTTTTGCACTACATAACAATGTTTTTATAGCAAACCTCGGTTCTGAAAAAGTCACATGAGGCCATCAATGTAACCAACAAGACGCCTCATCTATAGACCGAGCAGCCATGGCCGGAACCGAGTGTTGTCCATAAAACGCATACGATCATTTAGTAACTTTCTACGCTCAAGGCGATACCTTTTTTGTCACAATGCTTGTCTGTCTGTGTTTGGTGTTCAGTCCTGAAGAAGTTGCAGACCACTTATGCTTCCCCCTTGTTCAACTTTATTTTCATCATACAAGCAAAGCCATGTTGCACCTCGGTGAACGTACCCACATAATCTAGAATATCAGTTCAAGATCACATAAGAAGGTTTCACATTTGCTTTGCAATGATGTTAACATATCGTTCATACTCAAGGATGGAAGGAGTTCCGAGGCTGGATGCAGTTTATCGGTTCACTTCGTGGTCACACACCAAACTTAGAAGACAAATATGGCGCTTCCTTCCAACGCCACGACCAGTGCATTAAATCATACAGGACTCATCCACCACGATGAGAATCTGCATCAACACTGTTCATAAAGTAGAATCCAGTTCAGCCGCTCCCATTGCCCAACCACGGCGCGCCACCGATTGGCACCTACCGCCCGAGCGGGCCGAGCCCGCACCAGCCCTCGGGACTCTCTGCGCGTCAGCCAATCCCCGGTCGGCAGTGTACGCGTCACTTGGTGGCCACCCCGTACAGGATCGGATTGACGGGGCTGACAACCACGCTGGGTGACGAGCGCGGCCGCGCCTTGTTCTCGGCGACGAGCACAGTATGGTGTTCGATGGCGCTGAAGCCAACCGCCGTCAGCACCTGTCGGCGGGACACTACGCTGTGAATCCACCTAACGCCCGGGGGACAGCGTCAGGACTGTGACCTGCGTCCCTGAGCGACGCTAGCCGGCTTCCTCCCAAACAGTCACGGTACACGTACGCGGTCTGGGCCTGGTGTAGCATGCCTGAGGGTACGGTGACACTTTCGTAATTCGCGTCCCCACTTGCTTGATGTCGCTATAGATGGAAACCTCAAAACACACTGTTCCAGATCATTATCACGTGCTCTCCTAATCTTACAGTTCTGTCGTCTTCATCCCATCCATCAGTATTACTCACCTGCTGGTCTAGGTCGGGAACGCACCACCACAGACCACCAGCTCCCCGTGTTCGGCCACGGACCCCAATCCCTTGGGTGCCCCCCCCCCCCCCCGTGCCCCGCACCGCTGCAGCACCAGCTTACCGGCTCGACGTCACGGTTGAGCACACAGCCGTCGAACAGCAGCGGCCACAGCCCGCTGTCCGAGAGCGCGTTTTGAATGCGACGCCGCCACGTGCCCGGCTCGTCTCCGATGTGCTCGAAGAAATAGAACTTGCCACCCTGCGACGAGCGGCACAACTGTGGGTCATGGGAGTCACCGACCGCTGACAGCATGGGGCCGGATGTGGAAACCACCAGCCGCAGCTGAAAGGTGCTAGTGTGCAGTACTTTGCCCACTAGCGCGCGCTGCATACTTGTGCTAGGCGCCTGCGCCTATGGTGACTCTGAGTTGACTGCGACCCTTTGTGCTGAGTTCGTAGCTGAGATTGGATTTCCGTTCACACCTATTCAGCATTGACGACGGTAATTGCCGTCGATGAAAATGGGGGAAGGATGGAGAGGAAAGGAGAGGGAGGATGGGAGAAGGGGAGGGGCCAGAGGCTTTGCAGTCAAGAGGTTCCTGGCGTAAGAAGCAAAATTTCAAAGTCCGTGGCGCCGCCCCTGACTGTAGACTAAGTGAGCTATGCATTCATTAAAAAACGAAACAATGTATTCCTTCGTCGTAAGTTGAAAGCTCACTGACTCACGTGAGTCAGTGAACCTAACACAGACAATGCATGCTTGCCGGATTCAAACAGTGAATTGAAAACTTTTAAACAGTAGAAAACTTCATTATCATCAATAATCTAGCCAATCAGTTGGCACCGTTTTATTGTCCTGAAAGCACATAATGTCTAGCCAAGGTGTTTTACACAGACTATGGATGAACAATTATTACCAATAAAATCAACCAGCATAACATCACTGCACGTGAGATGAACCAATGATAAACCGCCCCACACACTGCATGATAACAATTTGAATCAGAGCGGATTCATTGAACTGAAATATAAATCGACAGTGAATAAATCCTAAGAGCACAAAATCATTACTTTGATCATATCTGAATCATTGAGTAACGGTCAAAACTTGACTCAAAAAGCTTGAATTGAACTTCACCACGCCCTCCCCCCCCCCCCCCCGTATCATCCTCTTCACCCCCACCACAAGTGTGACCGCCCAACAACCCCAGCGCGTAACATCCGGCCTCCATAACTAACCGGCACGAGAACGCGGAGGATCTCGCGAAGCATCTGGTCCAGGTGTGAGACGCTGCAGAGCACGAGCGTGATGACGACCACGTCCACCGAGCTGTCGGCCACTGATGGCATCGATTCGCCGCGTTCCGTCACAAACTGAATGTCCGGGTCCAGATGCGCCGCCTTCTGCTCGCACTCGCGCCGGAAGTACTTCTCGAATGCCGCGTTTGGATCGACGCAGAGCAGCCGCGAGCCGGCCGGGTAGTACTCGAGGTTGGTGCCCGTGCCGACGCCCACCTGGGCAGAGTGGGCGGGGGGGGGGGGGTAGGTAGGGCATCAATAGTTTGCCCACAGTTGTCGTCAACTGACTCCATAACGACTGCTCAGGTAAAGACTCCGTTGATTGGTGGGGCACTCTAAGAGGGTTTTCCTGCACCCGTACTGTACGTAATGTCTCTCAAGGGAGCGTTCCACATTTGCTCAGTGGTTTGAACTGGAAAATTCATCTTAAAGATCATTTGGTGCAGTTCACAGCCCTGTCCTTCTTAAGATAAAAACCCTTCAAGAGTTTTTGCCACACGCCCGCGAAGATATGGATACTATTTCAGGGAGGCTGTTGCAAGGTTACCCAGGCATCCATGACGTCATAACGTCATTCAAATCCTACTATTCCATTGGGCATGCGGTAATCGGGTAAAAGAGATACCAAGAATAATGTTATTGTCCAGTCGTTCATAGCTGACGTTCGTAAGCATGATTTCACGATACAATGGCCATCAATTGGCTCTTAATCAATGTTGTGCAGGGTACGATGGCTTAATAAAACAATGAGGTATTGAGGAGCATATTTACTAGAAAGAAAAATTATGTTGTCTACAGCAAGCAGTGTTTTCCATTCAAAAGTAATCAATATTCATAAGTGAGCCTATCGCATCATGTCTGATGCTTGGTTCAATATCTTCATAAGTGGGACATTTCCTGCGATTAACTAGGAGTCATACCTCCAGGATGTTCAACGCATTCTTCTTTTGCAGCTCCAGATGCGCCGACTTCACTGCCTTAAGGCTGGAGAAGAGCTCTTTCTTGGTGCTTTCAAAAGATCTCCGAAGTGAATCCTTCATAATGAAGTTCATAACCGCGGCAAATACCTTATCTCTGAGCTGCTGAACACGAGTGGGCCCAAAGATTATTTTCATCATGACGGTGATCAAGACAAACCACCCTAATATGAAGACAATGGAGTCTGTAAGACAACGTATCCAGCACCACATCTTGCCGAGACGATATCTGAAAGAAAGCAAACTCTTTGAACATATCAGAAATTGATGAAAATGCCGGGCCTGGACGTCCGTTCATAGTACAGGAAGAAACCAATACTTCCGCGCATTGGCTGGCATCACGTATATATAACGTTCCGAATTGGTTTAATTGACTGTGGCAACAATCACATCAACAATGCTCACCGCCCACCACCTAATAGTTCAAGGACTGTACGAGGATTTGCTTGTCTGTTTCGGGCTGGAGAGAGTCTGTTAATGAATATACTTTCCGAAATTTGAAGGCGTCTTCTGTCATTGCGCCTCCGTAAAATGTCAGTGTTTTCTGTCAGTTGTTGTGTCAATGTCCTGTCGTGTTCGTGTCGCATGCGGTCCAGAGGTGCCCAATCACGTAAGTGCATAGTCAGGCGTCGCGAGAGTGTTATTGTGGTCACACCATTGCCAAATTGATGGTGTTGCGATGGGCTCACCTCTAGGACCTTTATTCGCTAATTTCTTTAAGGTACGTGTACAAGCCGAACAACTACAAAATGGCCACATAAGACCGGACATTTATTGTCGCCATGCAGACGCTATCTTCGTGGAAGTCAGGGACATCGACCAACTAGAACGTCTCAAAAACATCTTTGAAGAACGGCCTAGTTTAAATTTCATGAAATAACTAAGTGTACAAAGCATGATACCCATTCTTGACGTGACAGTTGATGGACGAGGACAGCGATTTAAATCGACTGTATACCGAAAACAGACAAACAACAGACGGTGCTTAAATGCCTGACAGTGAGTGTCACCGACGCTATAAAATTAGCGTCATAATATATGCTGACAGTGAGTTGCGATGGGATATGTATATATATATATATATATATATATATATATATATATATATATATATGTGTGTGTGTGTATATATATATGCATATATATATATATATATATATATATATATATATATGTGTGTGTGTGTTTATTTATGTACATATATATTTATGTATATGTATACATGCCCGGTATTCCCCTTCTAATGTGGAGAAGAGCCAACTTCTACACTAAAATTAAGAATACAAACTTCCAAATTGTTGGCATTAAAATGAGAACATCCTGATTAACATTTCCATGTTATTGCCGTTTTGAAGGGCTGAGTATTTTCACCATAGGAGATAAGCTCAGGACAGATGTTCGCAACCATTAAGCGTGTCTCCTCGTCAATGACCACTATTTTATAAGAACGGATCAAGATGAGCATTACCACGATCACAGAATCAGCACGGTCAACGGTTTCTACGGCGAATGCGGTAACACGTACGGGTGCCCGCTTTGTTGTTGGCATTAGGGAGGACAGTCTCTCGTTAGGGGCAGGAAGCTACCTGGGTGATACTAACGATAAAGAGCCCTCCTGACCACAGGGGAAAAACGCATCAGTTGTGCGCTGTTGTCATGCTCTTTGCCAGCTGATGTTGGCATAACAAGTCCGGATGGCTCTCATAAAAACAAGGACGGTGCCCACTAAACTTTGTGAAAGGTGCGACTCGGCGCAGTCGTCACATGATTCTCGTAGAGGCGTTTAGAAAGAGGTTGTGCTCGGCGAAGACCGCACAATATCCCAGCCAGGAAATACCTACCTGAAGGACAGGCCCGTTTAGGGCCAAGAACGCTATCTGGGCGACATGAAGGATGAGAGCCATCCTGGTTTAACGGAACGGGCGTTTTGCTAGACGCTTTCACCCCTCACCAATATGTGTCGAAATGAGGAGGAATTAACATTATGAACGTGCGTCCAAGGTTCCTAAAAAGGTGTAGGATAAAGAAAAAAAGAAGAGCGCGGCTGACTGTATTTAAAACCTCACCGGCACCTCCCTGCACACCCCTTCCGCGCCTCTCCTATCTCCCAGTGTCGCCGCACCGGCCGGTCCGCGCGGCAGTCAGCTGACTCGGCCGCCAGACAGAGCTGAGGAGACGACCCAAACGTGTCGGCCGGCCGGCTCAGCATAAACACAGCACACTCCCCCCGATCATAGATTACAAGATATCACACATCATACACAGGATCGTATATACATATAGCGCGTCTCATTGGCATGCGGTGCAACGGGCGCACCGCCGTACAGCACGACAACTCCTCCTCGGCGGCTGCGGCTCTCGGTTCACATCATGACCGTCAACTGCCAGGCCCTCAATGTTCCCTCCCGTTCCTGGCTCTGCCTCTGGCCCCGGTTTCCTTGACCTCGCGTTCTGCGCCCTGATCCACACGCGGAGCCGCTATTTGGAACACGCTCGGCTCGTCTACATCAGAGCGTTCCGTCGCCCACCTTTCCTCACTCGCGTCATCTTGCTCCATCCTGGCGACGCGCATATCGCGCACGTGCCGAGGCATCCTGTTGACCTCCACGGTCTGCGCGGACAGCACTTCGGTGACGGTGCCGAGCGAGCTCTGTTTATCACATCGGCGGCTCGGGTCCCGCACCCACACACTGTCGCCAACACCAAACTTACATGCTACTACGCTCGGCTCACCCACCGCTCCGTCAATTCCGCGCACGCGCAGCTCCTAGCGCTGTACCGTGTTCGCGCCGCAGTCTCATGTCCCATCCCGTCCTTCGGTGTCACAGTGTGCATATAGACGGCTTCAGGCACCTTACACTGTGAACGAGCCACAACAGATTTCACCACTCGGTAGCATCGTTCCACCACCCCGTTTCCAGACGGTGCATGAGCTGCACGGAACCGGACCGTAAGCCCTCCCCCCCCCAGAAAGAAAAAGACGTTCACAGTTCACAGAAAAACTGCTCTAACTGCTCAATCACACAGGCACTGTCCTGTCCCCGTAAGCGCCTCCACACCGCGAACCGGAAGGGATCGCAATCAGTGATTGTCAGGTAGTGGGCACCATCGACCTGTGCCACGTCCGTTGCAAGGCGCTCCCACGTTCCCAACACGCCCAGCCCCTCTCTCTCCCAGGGGACTGGTGAAGGATCGATAGACTGACAGCGCTGGCAGTCCCGCACCACCTCTCACTTGACGCTTTGTCACTGTCGTCGGCTGGGCGCGCCTGCAGAAATACAGGGTGCGCTTAGCTCCTGGGTGTCGAGAGAGTTCATGCACTCTGCGGATTTCTGACAGCTCCTCCGCCGCCTCATCACTGCAGACGGCGGTGCAGATGACATCGTTGGACGCAGCCGGCAGCCACTTCTGCGACGCTCGAGAGAGAGAATATCAGCCTTGTTCTCACAGGATCTCACAAACCTGACGCTGACTGCCAGCTCGTACTCCTCGATGTTCGACTTGAAGGTCTGCAGGCGCCGGCGAATCAGCATTTCGCCTTCGTCCTCAGCCGAGCTTTTACCGAGAGCGCGTCGGAGACCCAGTGGTACACGGACCATCATCATCTCCGCAGTCTTGGCTCCACACACGATCGCCAAATTTATGCTTTTCAGCACAGCGTCCATCTCGGCCATGTTAATGTGCACAAAGCCGCCGCGTCGGAGCCAGCCCACGCCTTCCACTATCTCCCCGTTCACCTCCAGGGCCGCTCCCAGTGCCAACGAGCCAGCGTCCATCCACACTCCCGCCACGGTACCGTCCAAATCCCACCGTCCTCCCGCGGGGTCAGCCTCTGTCGCACGGCGCAGCGTCTCTTCCACCGTCCCGATTACGCGTGTCTTTCACTTCCTCATCCCACGATATTGTCACTGAGTTTGTCAGGCGCTTTGCAAACGAAGTTGCGGGTCGAAGCCACCCACAGATGGGCGATCAGGCGGCCACACAGAGGGTGACGGACCCGATGACAACGCGCGGAGGATACTTCGTGGTTTTTTATCGACTGATTCAAACTTCCTCGCTCGCTCATTTGACGGTACATTAAAGTCACCGTACTCCTCAACGTTGTTTTCCTTACTGCAATAGACACGGTGTTGTATAGCTGTCCCTCGCGCCGCTTCAATGTGAGCCTGTGGAAACAGCCTCTTGAAGAAACCGAATGATGTTGCGTCTCGATACTCAGCGAACCCCTGGAGATGTCTTTGTGGCATCTGTCTGTTACTTTATCCCGCGCTATTCCAGATTTTTAACCCTCGCTCGCCTGTGTCCGCGTCTCGCCACCACGCAAAGCCCGCCGACGGCACGCGGCCCGATACCGCGACGCGCCCGTTGCTGCTTGTTTGCACACTATGCTGCAAGTGGCGCCAGATTGACCTCGACCGTCTATACTAACATTAACAAACGCGACGCCATGCAATGATTATCGGTGGGCGCCGCCGCGAAACAACGCCCCACGTGACCTTCACCCGTGCACCTCGCGCCGCTCACGAGTTTGGTGTTTGGTGAAGAGTTTGACTTTTTAAGCGTGCTACATCTTGTTTCTGTGGAGGAGGCTCACTCCAAACCAACGACGGCGCCAAAGTCTCCGGGAGATCGAAGTCGGCTAGCTTAGAGAATGAGAAAGTCCAATACGCTCCGTTTAGTCAGTGGTCGCTGCGCGTCAGTCACTTCGTTGTCCCTCCGCCATACGAGCCGTCCTCGCTTCTCCTCGACGCGCAGTCCGAGCAAACGGGCGCCGTCGGACAGCCGCACGGCTGGCTTACAGTCGCGACCATACCGGCGGAGGTGGGCATCCACATGCTGCGCGGGGGCGACGTTTTCGTTGACGAAAATATCTTCCACATACGGGGATGCTGCGCGGTCGACTCTGGAGTCGGCGTTATGGTGAAACCGAATCCCAGACGGGTCAGGCAGTACCGGGTGCCACGGAACACGACCGTCTGGTAGCACCAGAGAGATTCGTGAACATGGATCTGTAGGTGTGCCTTACGGGGATCTATCAGTGCAGCGTCGCGCCCCAGCTTACGCCACTCCGCAGCTTCTCAGCACACACGTCTGCGTCGGCGGTGTGAGCTGTGACGTGGTCATTGAGTTCCCTGAAGTCCAGCACTGGTCTTACTTGATCCTTGTTTGGGTTGACGACAGCCATTAGAGGAATGGTCCCTCGGACAGGGCCGTGCACCCGCTCGTCATACGGGTGCAACCATCCATTGGCCACCCATGCAAACAGCTCTTCCTTGTACGCGCTCCGTGCCGCAGGGGTTATACGGTACTCGGTAGCCTGATTCAACAGCCTCTCTGGTTTGACACCACCGGCCCATTTCCACACCAGAGTCCATTTCCTCTTCTCTCTGTCATACGTTGCCAGGAAGTCCGTCTCTTCCATATTCACCACTGCCGCTGGTCCCCCAACGCTATCAGCTGCCGCCACCACCGCCGCCCGCTCACTACTCCCGGCCTCTGCCGCCGCGGCCGACCCCTCACTGCTCCCGGCCGCCGCCGCCGACCCCTCACCGCTCGCGACCGCCGCCGCCGACTCCTCATTGCTCCCGGCTGCCGCCGCCGACCCCTCACCACTCGCGGCCGCCGCCGCCGACTCCTCACCGTTCCCGGCCGCCGCCGCCGACCCCTCACCGCTCGCGGCCGCCGCCGCAGACTCCTCACTGCTCCCGGCTGCCGCCGCCGACCCCTCACCACTCGCGGCCGCCGCCGCCGACCCCTCACCGCTCCCGGCCGCCGCCGCTGCCACGCAGGCGCCACGGACTTCCAACCAAAGCGCGCGTCTCCGGGCGACCTCACATTCACTCCGCCCAAAGCCTCCACTCCATCCATTCCAAGGATCGCCGAGAAGCCGAGCGGCCTTTTCTTTACGACGATGGCGTCCACGATCACCGCTGCACGCAGTCCTGGGAGCTGAACACGGACGTCAGCCGTGCCGATACAGTCAAAGCGTTGACCGCTAACCGTCACCGTGCTGACATCTCTCCTTTGTCAATTGGCACACAGAGACGAGTGCACTATCCTGCGCGTGCAGCCTGTATTGACGGGTACCTCGCACTCAACTTTCCCCAGCGCCAGCACTCTGACCGGCAGCGCGCCGCAACATCTCAGTCCCGAGAGGAGGCCGGCGCACGAGCCTCCTCTCGATCCCCGTTTCCCGGACATTGTGCTGCCATATGTCCTCCGACCATCACAGCGGTAGCACTGGATAACCCCTGCATTACCGCCTGCACGTGCAGAGCACTGCCCCGCGATGTGGCCCGGGCGACCACACGCGTGGCACAGTACACGCCTGTTCGGTCTGCCGTACGAACCCGGCTGCCGTGTGAGTGGCCCTCGTCGTGTCAGGCGCGGACCTGCCTGCCTCATCCGGTCCGTCGCCCTCCTCTCGGACAGACGGCGCGCGGGCTGCCTCCTCCGGTCCCGTCGCCCTCCTCTCAGGAGGACGGTCGCGGGGCTGCCTCCTCCGGGTCCGTCGCCCTCCTCTCGGAGGACGGCGCGCGGCTGCCTCCTCCGGTCCGTCGCCCTCCTCTCAAAGGACGGCTCTGGCGCGGTCCACGACCTCGGTAAGAGAGAGGGACTCCATCCTCGCGCCAGCACGTAGCAGCTCTTTGGTCGATTCGGGCAGGCCGGCCACAAAAGCGCAACCCACGCCCTCCTCTGACAGCCCGCCAAACAGCGTCGCCAGCTGCTGCAGCTCCGCCAAATAGACGTCCACGGATTCACCAGCGCGCAGCCGTCGTGCCGTTAACAGCTCGTACGCTGCGAAATCGTCCACGGCGAAGGCATGGTCTAGAGCTTTCTTGACTTGCTCGGCGTCTCTTACGTGCTCTGTTGATAGCTGCCGGTAAACGGCCGAGGCGCCGCCTTTCAGACGCAACGGGATGATTATCGTAACATCCGCCTCTGGCTGCTGCAGACTGCACACTGTCTGCACCTTCTCAAGCCAGTCCACGATATCGCCGGTGCCATCAAATTCAGGGATAAGTTTAACGTCAAAACTTGCCATGGTTAACAGCCGAAATAGTTTGTGAGATAACGGAACAAAGAAGAGCGCGACCGACTGTATTTAAGACGTTACCGGCTATAGCCGCAGGAACGTTTCAAAAAGTGGGGAGGGGGGCAAGCTTAGGGTGTACTTCAGGAACTTTTTCTGCAAAAGCGAGCCCAATGACCGGGGGGGGGGGGGGGATAGGGGGTAGGGATGGAGATTGTTATCGCTCTTGTTATTCAAATGTCATGACTGCTATGCTAGCTATGCATCTAGAGCTGTTTGTCACTGGTGCACAACCTTGCCTATTCGACTCATCTGTCATTTGGAAAATAGGGCTATCCAGCTTCCCTAGATTACTCGTCCATTTTAACATTGTCTTTCCTGAGGAGACGAAATTCCACGAGCGGGTAGGTATTTTGGGTCATTAAGAAAGAATTTGCCCCTCCACAGCGTAGACGCCAAAATACGGCAGGGATATAGGCTGGTGAGAATTTTGAAAGTGGATCGATCGCTCACAGTGCGCCAGGTTTTTCATGCGCCTTCATTTCGCCGGCTGATTTTCAAGAAATAAGACTTGTCGCAGCATTTTAGGCGGAAACAAATTTGGGAGCTTGAAACTGCTAGAAAAACGTGACAAAGCCATAAAAATGGAGTTTCTCTTTTAAGAATCAAGCCACATAATAAGGCCCATCTGTCATATGTTTCTTATCTGGGCCCTGCTCCTGTTCCCCGTCGGTTGGCCAGTGGCCTTGGCCTGGTATGTCTCCCGGCGTGGCTTGACTGCAAGCTGATCGGGTGGTTGGCTACGACTTTGTTGCATACTTTATGGACCAGCATGATCTGCTTTTGTGTGTAGGCAAGGGCATAGCCAGACACTTTTCAGAGGGAACACAGGGTTGACAAAAACCCATCTTATGGTGACCCCCCCCCCCAAAAAAAAAAATCTCCGGATATGGATTGCTTGTTAATAATTGACACGTTTTTATACGTTGTTTTTTGTTATTTCTATCTTGTAACCAAAACAGAAACCAGGAGCTACCGTGAGCTCAATTCTGTATGTGTTTTGAGGTCAATAAGGTGCAGAAATCAGGCGTTGAACGACTGCGTGGAGGAAATCCCCGGCGCTCTTAATTCACAATGGTTAGCTGACTATAAACCGATAGGATTCGGACGCTTTGTCAATTTTTTTATCTGGGTTCTACAAACAGTGAGGACATTGCGAAGGTAGATTGTAGATCGATATGCTTGATCCTAATTTGAAGACGAAAATTTGATTGTAGATCGAGCAGTCAACAATGTGTGTTAACAAGGCCAATCCATGTTTGTCTGAAAATGTTCACCATTCAGTGAGAATCGATCAGCGATACAACTGATGTAACGTGTTTTTTAACATGCTGGCTCGCAACTGTTAGCAACAAAAGCTCGCCACCAAGTGTTGCAGTGTCCGTAGTCCGCAGAGCGTTAGCCCAGTAGCTAACATTTAGCCGTGGCCCACCAGCGGACAAAAATGATGACGCTCCTGAAATGATTACCTTTAAACACTTAAATCAACTAGTTATACAAGTTATGTGGCGTAATTTTGAGCATGCGCACTCGAAAATTTTGGAAACACAAGCCTCGCCCCCAGGCGCTGCAGTCTCCGTAGGCCGCGCAGCGTCGGCCTAGCAGCTAATATTAAGTTGTGGCCAACGGGTGGACGAAAATGACGACACTTCTGACAACGTATCTTTGGACGCTTCATGACATTAGATCTTGTATTTGGAAGGCAGTCTGAGGCATATTTCACGCGTGCAAGTTTTAGATGGATGAAAAGAACGGGTTGGCCCGCTAAAGCAGCCGCGAAGTGGGGCTGGAATCTGGGGGTTGAAATGAAAGAGTGAAGGAAATATATTTATTTTTGTGTTCCCGCAGCTATTTATCTGTCCAGAAGACAAATTAACACGGCGCCTGCCGTCTGGTGGCACTTGCAGTGACCGAAACTTATCGGTTTTACGGAAGTTGCAACTCAGACCATCATTGTTCTTGCTCTCGAGTTTGCGGGCGGGCGTATTCAAGCCTTTTGATATAATTTGTTTCAAAAATACATTCTGAAAAATTGAACGTTCTCAGGCAAACATGGCATGACCTTGCTCGTTTCTTGAATTCATTTCGACCCGCGCTATTCAACAACGAGAGTCCACTCTACTCAACAATAATGAGACCTCTTATTCCCTGCCGGGCAAGTGGCACCTTGAGTAGAACACCAGGGGTACATTACCGTTTCCGGTCAAGGGCTGAAGGGCCATTCCGTCCCATCGCGAAGTGCTTTCTGGCTATCATTCTGGTGGCACGGGGCGGGATCTCATGGTCAATCCGGAGGTCATTAGAAGGATATAGCATATCACATTGTTCCCATCCCTGACACGAAAGGCCTTCCGATCCGCGCAGTTAGCCCCGGATCAGCACAAGGACCCTCATTGACGCAGCAACATCCCTGATCACCGCAGGCAGTCCGATAGTCTTCACATACACTCCAGTTCCATGTTCTTATGTGTTCTTCAGAGATATTGAGTTCTCCCTGACTGTAGGTTGCAGATGAAATAGGGTTCATAATTTGCATCAACATGGCTAGCCCATGTTCGTATTATTCTGCTCAAGATCCTGTCAGAGCTGATTACTAATAAGAAAACTACGTAATATGGTGCTGAACGCGCGCGCTCGCAAGTCATAGCAATAACAGCCTTGACACCCGGCGCTGCAGTCTCCAGGTCGTGCGGCGTCGGCCTTGCAGTTGTAACATCAAGCAATGGCCCATGAGGAAACGAAAAAGATGACGCATCTTAATGGAGGCTTAAGGGGAGCCTTAGCGGTGGATGGCTGGTGAACTAGGTAAATCGGCATACATGTTAAATGTAGTGCAAAAGTAAGCCAAATGCAACCTTAATCTGAAAAGTGGGGGGGGGGGCAGTTAACATTGCTGGGGGGGGGCATGGCCCCCTGTCCCCCCCCCCGTTCCTACGCCCATGTTACCGGCACCTCCCTGCACACCCCTTCCGCGCCTCTCTGATCTCCCACTGTCGCCGAGGCGGCCGGTCCGCGCGGCAGTCAGCTGACTCGGCCGCCAGACAGAGCTGAGGAGACGACCCCCACGTATCGGCCGGCCGGCTCGGCGTAAACAACCCAGCATGTTGACAGCATATTAGGCAAAAGTATTCCACCAGACCATGTGTGCATCTGGAGGCGCTAGTGGGGCAAAATTGTCGGGTCAATGTTGAGAGTTATGAATAGGCGTGGAAGTATAACTGCGTCATGAATGACCATAAGAATGGAAAAGAAGGCATGCAAAGGAATGCAGCGGCCCAACTCGCAAGGACCAGAGGCAGGAGCTGCAACTTAGACCGTGTCACGCCCGACATCGCCCTGGATCCGCCTCTTTTCATATATATGATATATATGATGTATGATATATGATATATTATATATATGATATATGATATATATGATGTGTGATATATATGATATATGATATACATGATATATGATATATTATATATGTGATATATATGATATATGATATACATGATATATGATATATATGATATATATGATATCTATGATACATGAATGGCTTAAGGCGTTTGGGGCCGTCGATTTCAGCGGGGAATGTGCGTATGGCTAACAGTTCCATACAGATTTCGTTCGCGTTACGTATGCTGCCCGGGTGAACGTAGACCTCGTGACCCGTCGACCGTGTCGTGCTGCCGAAACAATAGGGTAGAAATGGACGGCTTAAAATTAATTCATAATTTCATTGAAGTCAACTAATTTTAAAGTCAAAGACAAACTAGGGGGGGGGGGGGGCGGGGCAGGCGAGTTTTTCGGTAGGGCGCATCGTAACCCAAGTCGTGCTAGGTGGGTGTAGCAGTGGAAGAGCCACTCCACGGACCCCTCACAATCTTATTGTGTTCCTTCTCCTCAACCTCAGTCTGCACCCTGAGCAATCAAGTACCTATGTGGCTGAGGTAGAATTGCCAACCTCTCAGTTGTACATAGTTCTGAAAGCAGCACGGGATGCAGCGCGTAACTGAGTGCACTTTTCTGCAAGGTTGCATGAATATATGAGAGCACTCCTAGCAATGAATGAAAAGGCTGCGAAAAAACAAAGGAAGGTAGCACCCTGGAACCATCTTCAGTGTTCTAGCAGGGTATAATGACTTCGGAAATTAATTTCGGAGGCTGTTGCAAAAGGTTGCAAAATACTGCAAATGCGGCTTACGGTCAAACAAAGCACGTCAGCGCCCTAGAACAACCTTCAGTGGTCTCCCAAGGCACAAGAGCTACTAAAAGCGGGTTTTGAAAAATGTTGCAAAAGTTTGCAAAATGTTGCAAAAGTAAAACAAAGCACCATAGAGCTCCAGGACCATCTTTAGTTTTCTCGGAAGGACCGACAGTCCCCTAAGAAGCAATCAAGGAAAAACTGCAAATATTGCAGAGCCAATGTTGAGCAGTACATCGCTCTCCGTTGCAACAGAGCACAATCGCGAGGCATTATGAAGACCAATCCGATGGTGTTTCCCGAGAGGCTCTATCTTTCTTAATTTGGGACCCCCGGGCCTCTATCGGTCCACGTCACAAAAACGGCGATTCAGAGCGAGGGTTTACCCGCAGGTATGCCTATAAACCTACAGATATATTCACTAAATGGATAAAAAAATCATAGCCAAAACAATACAACCTCCTTGCCACCTTACCACAGTCCGGGTAATGGACCTTCTCCGGGGAGCCACCGCAGCAAAAGAGGCTGCTATCGTGCGGCCGCGGAGTGAGCGCCCATGACTGCCGGGCGCCGAATGCAGCAGCACAGTGCACTCGAACAGGTGCAGTGTGCCAGCAATGGGGCGACGCTGCATGGAAAAAACCTGCACCGGGAATGCCAGGAAGCTGCAAAAGTGTCAGAGTGGTGCGTTCTATCGCCTACGGGTCAGAAATGTTTTGTAACATTCCTGACAGGCAGCGGCGTCCCTATCCACGCCGGCAGCGCGCACACAGTCGGCACCAATGCGAACACCACGCGCACGCGGTCGGTGGGTCGCATAGCAACGGACTCATTTTCCACGCCGGGGCGAGCCGGGATTCAGGGGGAAGATGAGACCGCGGATCCGCTGAGCTACCTTTGGAACGGAACAATCCGGGGCGCGTTCCATGTGTCGCTGGTTCGCATTTGCACTCACCCTTCCATCGGTTTTTGGCCACGTTTACAAAGCCCGTTGTGATTGAAGCTTATAGTAAATCTGCATTTGCCGTCGTCCTGAAGTGGTTTTACGACTTAAAACCTTATGTTTTTTAGATAAATAAGCATTTTTCAGCAACGTTCATTTTGGTTTGCCACTGATCCACGTGCCGAGTGAGATGTCAGGAGATAGCGTTTAAATGATCCAGGAGACTTCGGCTAGCTTTGGAACAATTTGAAGCTCCTTCTCAAGGGCAGATGCAAGGAGGGGAGGACAGCTAGGAGGGCAACTAAGCCATTCCGCTCAATATGTGGAGATTGGTACCCAATGACACATTGCTGGACTTCGCCAGAAATTTGATGAAATTTTACTACGGAAAGGTTGTGATAGGTGCTTCTTGATCTGAGGAGAAAACATGCAGTACCACGCGTCCGGCTGAGGGGAAAGTTGACTCCTATGGTTTCTCGAGCACAGGTAAAAAACATACGCTTGTAGCAAAGCAATGTTTCCAGTACCCCTTCATCTATCGATTTCGTATCCTTTGCGCACATTTGAAGTTCGGGCCCAACAAAGCCTAGGTCAGGTCAAAGAGACCAACCTCTAAAAACTTTGACCACACAACGTTTTTGTGGGTCATTTGCAATTACTCAAACCTGTTACTTATTAGATCATCATAGGAACCTCAGTTTGTATATTTCAGATTTTTGGGGGGAAAATGCAAGGGCATGGACCTAATGTCAGGTTAATGTTGACTCTTTTTTAGTAAATAGCTTAAATTTGTACGTATTTTTGTGTACTTTTGATGTTTGCATGTGAGAAAAAGAATATGAAATTGCATGCAAGTCAGTCACATGACCATGTAAAACATGACCTTGATTCAGGCTATGACTTATCTCTAATGTCACCTGTTGCAAAACACATGCTGAGCCCAAAATATACAGTTTGATCGGGTAATTTTGGACGCTGAATTCAGTACTCCATTGAAAACATGCTGTGATATCATTCCAATGCATAATAAGGTCACAACATGCCATGTAAGAACATTCAAGATCTCATCCATCCAAGGTTCATGATCTTTGCTGCCAGTAGCGGTCAGGGTAGATGAACGAGCGCAACGCACTTAACCACCTCTTCACCGTTCTTGTGAAGCTGTTTTGATGTAACGGTACATCGTCGCAGTGTACTCGAAAAAAATCCATAGGCTCTCGTTTGCACGTGTTGGACCCCGCCATTCTACATAAACAACCTTTTTGCGCTTCGGTACACCCAAACATTTCGAAATATTATGATATATTTGACAACGATTTGTATCGCTTGGTACACAACTTGAAGGAGCTAAAATATGTGGAGAAATTAGGTTTAAGTGGCAGTTTAGTCGATTTCTTACTTAACCTTACCGATTCAGCCTCCAACTGATTTCAGAGAGTATTACCCTTGCATATATCTATACTCGCTCCCTAACGTGGGGCATATGATGTACATGACGGTGAAGAATAGCAAGCTTGAACAAAGCAACGCGCATATCGGCCACATCGCGTCATTCAGGCGAGGACTCACAAAGCAGCCAGCTTCCATATTTTATTTATCCAATCTCTTAGTTGGGAAACGCTGGTAGGTTTGCTTTGCCCCCTTCCCCCCCCCCCCTCCTCTTTCTATCAGTCCGCGGTATACAAACGGGTTGAATTTTGTTGTGTTTTGCCATGAATTTACTATCAATCGTTCCATATGCCTGGGCTAATGTGTCTGGTTTGAGTCAATGGTTCACAAGCTACACGATAAAAATGAAGATGTGGCGATGATAAAAACACCTCAAGAGCTTGAGAAAGGCTTCCAGAACCAAATAAGGTCCGCTTTTCACATTGGTCAAGTTAAAATATGAGCTCAGTTCGGTTCCGGCAGGTTGTACTAGCCGGCGTTGAGGTGTTGCGCGGAGTTTGGGGAGGGAGAGGGGCAGGTGTCTTCTGACTCCCTCCCCCTCCCCTAAGCTGCCACTCTTACATGTTCCCTATACCACTTCGCTTCCTTTTCAATCTTATTACATTCCTGGTGTGCGTTTTCTCCCCACATTCCCTTACTAAAAGGAGTATTCTGTGATAGTCTACCGTCGAGTCACCGAGACTATTCATGATCTATATGCGTGGGTACACGCACATGCGACGCCTTTCGGAGACTCAATTGGCGCGCGTAATCCACCCTTGAAGAATGGCGCACTTTTGTGAAGGCAAGCGTCATTCAACGTCTGCTCCGAGCATGGTTCGTTACTCTATACTAGCTGCCACTGCTGTTAATTTACAGCCATCACATATTCCATCTTCTTTGTACTTCTCACTTATTGTTACATCGCGTGTACGATTTGATCAGCGATACCAGTATTCTCGAAATCCACCTGGATAACTCAGAATTTCTATTTGAATTAGCAGATCCTGCGGGACAAATATCATTGGACTCCCTGGTCACCACTATGAAAGCAATATATTTCATTTGCCCTGCTTTTTCCAACAACAAACTAATGTGTCAAAATTTGTGTGCGACAGATGTTACAAAACCCTGAAACACTATGGTAACAGAAACGAACATGAAGGTATTATCCGCGTCTCTTCTATGGTGCTTACCACAGTGACTTCGAGGAGCGCTTTGACTCTTATAATGGGAGTATCACATGATCCATATGACGCTCTGGTTTAACCAATGAGCCTCTCGATAACAGGCCCATGCCGGTTGTGCCAATCCCAAACGTTATTTTATCTATACTAGTAGAGGTGCGCATGGTATTTGTCATGACGGCAGGGGCTGTGACTGCTGGGAAGAAGTGCCGTGCTGTTACAACACGTTGGCAGCGTAATTTTGACACGAAATAATAACATTGATACCTTGTTTTGTCTTGACGGTGCTAATCAGGCTCTACCAAGTACTATTCCTGACGTTTCACCAGAGTATATTCATGAAATATGCCCGAAGGTGGGATACTGCCCTTAACGGAACTCTGTACATGCTCGGTGCACCGTGCCGCTGCTCTCGACGGTCGGGCCTTCCGATAACTGCACCGTTGGTTACGGTGGCGGTGCGAAGCGCGTGCTGGGATGACATGGACGCATGGAGTATACTTTTAGCGCTCATTTAGACTATTTGGCGCTGAAAGGAAACATGCCCTCGGCGCCGTGTTTGGAGCTGTTGTAAGGATTGAACCCTAGTAGGATGTATAACGCCCGAAGGAATATCTGTTTTGACTGACAACAGCCTTTCCTCAAATTTTATTTTTAACAGCCCCACTTTAATTACCCACCTAATCTGGCTTATTGATAGTGGTGGTAAAAGTGCACTTTTGCCGCCAACCAAATTTCTGAAGGAAAAGTTGACGCCACCAGCGTAATGCGATATCACATGGCGAAATGATAATGAGGTTCATGCCCAGTAGCGTCATCAAGAATCAGCCTATCACCGAAAGTCTGTTTCGCCGCTGCCATATTCGATATCATGCACACAACCGAATTGCTCCGTTATACACTGGCCTTCAACAAATGTCAGCATAAGTGCTGCTGCTAGAAAAGCAGACATACCTGCCCTAGAGCATAGATAGCCTAATCGCAAGAGGAGTTTTTTCCATCTTCGGGACTTGCCGGGACCTCACGTTTAAATTCGATCTACGGCTGGATTTGCTCTCCTCAGCCGCAAACAAGCAATGAAAGACCTCGATAGCCAGGGCAGCAGAATGCATGGCCGACTTCGAACCGGTGGCAGGCAGTGTTGAGAATGACGTGTAATATAATGCGGGCCTCCTCGAGCGTATGCGCCTCGAGCTTCATCTCAACCGTCATCAAACTACCAACCATACATTAGGCATGCTCCAAGCCTGGCGCGACATGTTTTGCCTGGTGGGCGCCTTTCATCACACTCCAACAAGTAAATGGTATCTAAATTTGTTTATTACTTCATATCAGGCGGCTAGTTATATCTCAACAAGGTACTCGCCCTGACAGGAGGGAGAAGGGGCGATGCGACCCTACGCCCCAACGGTTTTCTGAGGATACCAATGCGACATATTGCGCAGTCTCGATCAAATCTTTGGTAGCCTCTGGGACATCCATTGCACGCGTGATGACACCAAAAAAGTTGTCCATAGCCATATTGGTTCAAAGAGCAATGCTTTTTACGAGCATTGCAAGACTATCCAAGGCGGCGGGTGCGGCGAGCAGCAAGCGACGATTCTGAGGACTGAGCGCGGAGGGCTGGCACCGTTACATGAACGAAGCCCTACATTATACACAAAGGCCCAATAAACAAGGAACACTCCCATTCATGTTCCATGTCCCTTCACTGCATGATTTCGTATACATAAACATGCAAAGCGGGGCCGACAGTATCCCTGGGCCGACACGGCACATGCATTTAGAAGTTTGTGGTTACGGATCGTCTGCGGGCCCTCATTGCCTGCAGGTGTCCCTGATCGGTCCACGAGGCCCTCTGGTGGACATTTGCGTGCTGAGGTCCCCTATCAAAGCATCTAGGTCCATCACCAGGAAAGTGGCGGCCTGGGTCCCACTAAGGCATCCTGGTTGTATACTTGAGTATTAGTAATGTTGTAATAATATTTCAGTTAACAATATTTTACTTACATGTGAAGTAAAACACCCCTTAATGCTCTTTTACTTCACATGTATCGTTCAACTGACCCATTTATCTAAATTTTAAGGATGGCATTTCCCTTAATGCTCACACTGACATATCCATACTTACCGAAGATACTTACGTAAAAGCGACGTGAGTTGTTGCGCGAAACAGGTCAAACTGATCTTACAGCACGATGACACGAAAAAGAATTAGAATTTTGAGTCCAGCCCAGCCAATGTTGCATCTCCTATGCGAACAGCGTACAGCGTACAGAATACAGCGTGCACCTGATTAGTTGGTGGAGCTACGAAACTACCATTCTAGACTAAAACTAAACTAAACTAAACTAAACTAAACTAAACCGGAACTAGCCGGCAAACCGCTCGAGACCTCGGTATTCTCCAATAACGTTCAAATCCACCATAAAGCAGAAAACAATTTTTAGAAGGTGATTCGGAACCCATCGGAGCTTTTATTCGTGAGGTGAATTTGCATTAAAAGAAAAACAAGGGAACTTCCCATTCATGCGTTAAGTTAGAAAACGCCCGGGGACATTTACCCGAGGTTAGAGGCCATCATGACGGGACGGATCTAAGCTCTGATGTCAGCATTAAGCTCCAATCTCCCTGGCTTTTAACCCGACGCTGTGTCACCCTTGGTCGGCCTGCTCCACTCTTGCAGTGGCTGTGAAAGCTCAGGTAAGAGTGGCTGTTAAGATGGCTTATGTTTCTTGTATATGTCAGGCGGGTTCCGATGGCGTCTTGAGGTTGCGATCGCTAACTGTTTATGACATTGAGAAAAACTGCTTCTGCCGGAACTGGTTCAGGCAGATTCGTTTTGCCTAAACCGGAAAACGAATCTGCCTGAACCGGTAAACACCAACTTCTCATGAGTTCCGTTATAGATGGGTAGTGTATGAATGAATAGGGCTACAACAACTAAAACAGCTTGGAACAGCTGGTGTCATATAAACTTTCGTTTCGAATTTAAGTTCACTGACGGCCTTTTGTGGTTCAACACGATTGGAAATGTCTGATGACTGTCAGCCATCTGAACCGCATGACGTAAACGTGGACGCATGTTGATAACAATCCTTCATTCAGAATCGACCAGTGAAAAATTATGGAACATAGTTTTGAACATGTGCGCCTGTTAGTCTCAGAAATAAAAAAAAAACTCAACGCCTAGTATTGCAGCTTCCATAGGCTACCTGACCATCCGATTGTAAAATTCCAGCTCACCGGCAGAAACTTGTGGCAGAATTTTGGTTCCTCCGTAATATTCGGCTCGGTGCACCCTGCTTATCTTGAGTTACCACTGATCCCAGCCGAAGGCCCTCCCAGTCGGGGTCAAACACCGACTCAACACGATAGCGATAGCGACACCGAAGCAACACCGAAACCACTCGAACCTTGAACGCATCCAGTCTGGCTTAGTCGAAATGAGGCAGGCATTGTAACTCAATGAGATACAATGGCGGCCAGTCACTGATTTTACGACAGAATAAATAACCTCACTGGAATAAAGGCGCCTGTGGGTTTGGAGCCTTCGCTAAGTTTTTGCCCCCCCCCCCTCCCCCATTCCAAATCCGGATACGCGCGCACCGAGTCTGCGACTGCTGGAGGAGGACGGTGCGGTGCCTGGATCTCCTGCTGTTGGAGGAAAGTGCGGTGCCTGGATCTCCCGCTGCTGGAGGAAAGTGCGGTGCCTGGATCTCCTGGTGCTAGAGGAAAGTGCAGCACTCGGGTGTTCCGATATCGGCCCTGGAGAAGGAGCGTGTGACATCGGGGTCTGCCATTGCGTGCTTCTTGTGTCTGTCACTGCAGGGGTCCAAGAAAGCTTACGCCAATCTCCCACAAAATACAAAAGGTTTGATCTGTCTCCTAACTCTCAGCCTGATTCGTCGTTTTTCATAACACGGACTGGTAGAGGGAAGGAAGGGGTTGATGCAAGCCTTAATGAAGACATAGTTTAGCGGAAAACACCAGGGGATTGGCCTCATCGAGATCCAGCGATTGGGACTACTTTTTAGATTAGTATTTCAATGTTTGACCCCAATATAACAGGCCAATGGCAAAATTTTCCAAAAAATCGCACTTTTTCAGCTTTACATCATACCTACGAAGTTATGTCATGTGGGAGCACGAAACTTGAACAGGCGTCTTCTTTGTTAAAGTTTCAGTAAAATATGCATACTTGTCTGCATTGTGAGGATCTACTCATGATATATGGCTCATATATGCATACACACTGAGAGGTTGGAAGTTCTACCTCAGGCACATAGGTACTTGATTGCTCAGGGTAGAGGCTGAGGTTGAGGAGAAAGAACACAATAAGATTGGGAGGGGTCCGTGGAGTGGCTCTTCCACTGCTACACCGACCTAACACGACTTGGGTTACGATGCGCCCTACCGAAAAACTCCCCTGCCCCGCCCGACCCCCCCCCCCCCTAGTTTGTCTTTGGCCTTAAAATTAGTTATCTTGAATGAAATTATGAATTAACTTTAAGCCGTCCATCTCTACCCTATTGTTACGGCATTACGGCACTGTCGACGGGTCACGAAGTCCACGTTTACCCGGGCAGCATACGTAACGCGAACGAAATCTGTATGGAACTGTTAGCCATACGCACATTCCCCGCTGAAATCGACGGCCCCAAACGCCGTAAGCCATTCGTATATCATATATATCATATATATCATATATATATATCATATATATCATATATATATATATATATATATCATATATATCATATATATCATATATCATATAACATATATATCATATGTCATATATATCATATATATAAAAGAGGCGGATCCAGGGCGATGTCGGACGTGACACATTCTAAGTTGCAGATTTACACATTCTAAGACAAAATTCCGCAACCTCGAGAGCAAGGACAAGGATGGTCTGGGCTGCAACTTCCGCAAAACCGATAAGTTTCGGCCACTGCAAGTGCCACCAGACGGCGGGCGCCGTGTTAATCTGAACAGGTAAATAGGTACTCTTCCATTTCAACCTCCAGATTCCTGCCCACTTCGCGGTGCTTTAGCGGCCAATCCGTTCTTTTCATCCATCTTAAACTTGCACGCGTGAAATATGCCCTCAGACTGCCTTCCAAATACAGGAGCTGATGTCATGAAGCGTCCAAAGATACTTTGTCAGAAGCGTCGTCATTTTCGTCCACCCGTTGGCCACAACTTAATATTAGCTGCTAGGCGGACGCTACGCGGCCTACGGAGACTGCAGCGCCTAGGGGGAGGCTTGTGTTTCTAAAATTTTCGAGTGCGCATGCTCAAAATTACGCCACATAGCTTGTATAACAAGTTGATTTAAGTGTTTAAAGGTAATCATTTCAGAAGCGTCATCATTTTCGTCCGCCGGTAGGCCGCGGCTAAATGTTAGCTACTGGGCTAACGCTCTGCGGACTATGGAGACTGTAACGTCTGGTGGCGAGGTTTTTGTTGCTAATAGTTGCGAGCCAGCATGTTAAAAAACACGTTACATCAGTTGTATGGCTGATCGATTCTCACTGAATGGTGAACATTTTCAGACAAACATGACTTGGCCATGTTAACACACATTGTTGACTACTTGATCTACAATCAAGTTTTCGTCTTCAAATTAGGATCAAACACATCGATCGACAATCTACCTTCGCGATGTCCTCAATGTCTGTAGAACCCAGATGAAAAATTGACAAAGCTTCCGAATCCTATCGGTTTATAAAGAGTCAGCTAACCATTGTAAATTAAGGGCGCCGGGGATTTCCTCCATTCAGTCGTCCAACACCTGATTTCTGCACCTTATTGACCTCAAAACACATACAGAACTGTGCTCACGGTATCTCGTGGTTTCTGTTTTGGTTACAAGATAGAAATAACAAAAAACAACGTATAAAAACGTGTCAATTATTAACAAGCAATCCATATCCGGAGATTTTTTTTTGGGGGGGGTCACCATAAGATGGGTTTTTGTCAACCCTGTGTTCCCTCTGAACAAGTGTCTGGCTATGCCCTTGCCTACACACAAAAGCAGATCAAGTCGCGTACGTTGCATGATGGGCAATGAACTGTCCGTTGGGCCAACCCATGCCTAAAGCAGACAGCTTTCCGGAGGCTATTTTTCTGCGCTGGTGTGGCATAAGGGAAGATAATTCGGGAAAAATACTGCTGCAGGTGTTCAACACATGTTTCATACACCATGTAGAAGTGATGCTGGTCCAAAAGTATGCAACAAAGTAGCCACACGATGGGCTTGCAGTCAGCCACGCGGGAAACATCCAGGCCAGGGCACTGGCCACCGACGGCGAACAGGAGCAGGGCCCAGATAAGAAACATATGGCAGAGGAACCTTATTATGTGGCTTGATTCTTAAAAGAGAATCTCCAGTATTTTGCCTTTTGTCACATTTTTCCAGCAGTTTCAAGCTCCCAAATTTGTTTCCGCCTAAAATGCTGCGACAAGTATTATTTCTTGAAAAGCAGCCAGCGAAATGAAGGCGCATGAAAAACCTGGCGCACTGTGAGCGATCGATCCACTTTCAAAATTATCACCAGCCTACATCCCTGCCGTATTTTGGCATCTACACTGTGGAGGAGGCAAATGCTTTCTTAATGACCTAAAATACCTACCCGCTCGTGGAATTTCATCTCCCCAGGAAAGACAATGTTAAAATGGACGAATAATCTAGGGAAGCTGGATAGCCCTATTTGCCAAATGACAGATGAGTCGAATAGGCAAGATTGTGCACCAGTGTTAAACAGCTCTAGATGCATAGCTAGCATAGCAGTCATGCTATTTGAATAAAGAGCGATAACAATCTCCACTACCTACCCCCCCCCCCCCCCCCGTTCATCATGCTTGCTTTGCAGAAAAAGTTCCTGAAGTACACCGTAGGCTTGCCCCCCCCCCCACCCCACACTTTTTGAAACGTTCCTTCGGCTATAGCCGGTAACGTCTTAAATACAGTCGGTCGCGTTCTTCTTTGTTTCGTTATCTCACAATCTATTTCGGCTGTTAACCATGACAAGTTTTGACGTTAAACTTATCCCTGAATTTGATGGCACCGGCAATATCGTGGACTGGCTCGAGAAGGTGCAGATAGTGTACAGTTTGCAGCAGCCAGAGGCGGATGTTATTGCAGCGTATAAGCTGTTAACGGCACGACGGCTGCGCGCTGGTGAATCCGTGGACGTTTATTTGGCCGGGCTGCAGCAGCTGGCGACGCTGTTTGGCGGGCTGTCAGAGGAGGGATGTGGGCTGCGCTTTTATGGCCGGCCTGCCCGAATCGACCAAACAGCTGTTACGTGCTGGCGCGAGGATGGAGTCCCTCTCTCTTACCGCGATCGTGGACCGCGCCAGAGCCGTCCTCCGAGAGGAGGGCGACGGACCGGAGGAGGCAGCCGCGCGCCGTCCTCCGAGAGGAGGGCGACGGACCGGAGGAGGCAGCGAGAGGAGGGCGACGGACCGGAGGAGGCAGCCGCGCGCCGTCCTCCGAGAGGAGGGCGACGGACCGGAGGAGGCAGCCGCGCTGACACGACGAGGGCCACTCACACGGCATCGGGTTCGTACGGCAGACCAAACAGGCGTGTACTGTGCCACGCGTGTGGTCGCCCGGACCACATCGCGGGGCAGTGCTCTGCACGTGCAGGCGGTAATGCAGGGGTTATCCAGTGCTACCGCTGTGATGGTCGGAGGACATATGGCAGCACAATGTCCGGGAAACGGGGATCGAGAGGAGGCTCGTGCGCCGGCCTCCTTTCGGGACTGAGATGTTGCGGCGCGCTGCCGGTCAGAATGCTGGCGCTGGGGAAAGTTGAGTGCGAGGATACTCGTCAATACAGGCTGCACGCGCAGGATAGTGCACTCGTCTCTGCGTGCCAATTGACAAAGGAGAGATGTCAGCATGGTGACGGTTAGCGGTCAACGCTTTGACTGTGCCGGCACGGCTGACGTCCGTGTTCAGCTCCCAGGACTGCGTGCAGCGGTGATCGTGGACCCGATCGTCGCACAGAAAAGGCCGCCCGGCTTCCCGGCGATCCTTGGAATGGATGGAGTGGAGGCTTTGAGCGGAATGAATGTGAGGTCGCCCGAAGATGCGCGCTTTGGAATGGAAGTCGGTGGCGCCTGCGTGGCTGCGGCGGCGGCCGGGAGCAGTGAGTAGTCGGCGGTGGCGGCCGGGAGCAGTGAGTAGTCGGCGGCGGCGGCCGCGAGCGGTGAGGGGCCGGCCGCGGCGGCAGAGACCGGGAACACTGAGCGGGCGGCGGTGGTGGCGGCAGCTGATAGCGTTGGGGGACCAGCGGCAGTGGTAAATGTGGAAGAGACGGACTTACGGGCCACGTATGACAGCGAGAAGAGGAAATGGACTGTGGTGTGGAAATGGGCCGATGGTGTCAAACCAGCGAGACTGTTGAATCAGGCTACCGAGTACCGTATAACACCTGCGGAACGGAGCGTGTACGAGGAAGAGCTGTTTGCATGGGTGGCCAATGGATGGTTGCAGTCGTATGACGAGCGGCTGCACGGCCCGGTCCGAGGGACCATTCCTCTGATGGCTGTCGTCAACCCAAATAAGGATCAAGTAAGACCATTTGGACTTCAGGGAACTCAATGACCACGTCACATCTCACACCGCCGACGCAGACGTGTGTGCTGAGAAGCTGCGGGAGTTGCGTAAGCTGGGGCGCGACGCTGCGCTGATGATCCCCGTAAGGCACACCTACAGATCCATGTTCACGAATCTCTCTGGTGCTACCAGACGGTCGTGTTACGTGGCACCCGGTACTGCCTGACCCGTCTGGGATTCCGGACCCGTCGGAACGGTGGAAGAGATGCTGTGCCGTGCGGCAGAGGCTGACCCCGCAGGAGGACGGTGGGATTTGGACGGTACCGTGGCGGGAGTGTGGATGGACGGCGGCTCGTTGGCACTGGGAGCGGCCCTGAAGGTGAACGGGGATATAGTGGAAGACGTGGGCTGGCTTCGACGCGGCGGGTTTGTGCACATTAACATGGCCGAGATGGACGCTGTGCTGAAAAGCATAAATTTGGCGATGGTGTGTGGAGCCAAGACTATGGAGATGATGACTGACTCTCGGTCCGTGTACCACTGGGTCTCCGACGCGCTCTCGGGCAAAGCTCGGCTGAGGACAAAGGCGGCTAGCGAAATGCTGATTCGCCGGCGACTGCAGACCTTCAAGTCGAGCATCGAGGAGTACGAGCTGACAATTAGCGTCAGGTTTGTGAGATCCTGTGAGAACAAGGCTGATGTACTCACTCGAGTGTCTCGAACGCGAGGTCACGGAAACCGGGGCCAGAGGCAGAGCCAGGAACGAGAGGGAACATTGAGGGCCTGGCAGTTGACGGTCATGATGTGAACCGAGAGCCGCAGCCGCCGAGGAGGAGTTGTCGTGCTGTACGGCGGTGCGCCCGTTGCACCGCATGCCAATGAGACGCGCTATATGTATATACGATCCTGTGTATGATGTGTGATATCTTGTAATCTATGATCGGGGGGAGTGTGCTGTGTTTATGCTGAGCCGGCCGGCCGACACGTTTGGGTCGTCTCCTCAGCTCTGTCTGGCGGCTGAGTCAGCTGACTGCCGCGCGGACCGGCCGGTGCGGCGACAGTGGGGGATGGGAGAGGCACGGAAGAGGTGTGCAGGGAGGTGCCGGTGAGGTTTTAAATATAGTCAGCCGCGCTCTTCTTTGTTTCGTTATCCTACACCTTTTTAGGAACCTTGGACGCACGTTCATAATGCTAATTCCTCCTCATTTCGACGCATATGGGTGAGGGGTAAAAACGTCTAGCAAAACGTCCGTTTCGTCAAAACAGGATGGCTGTCATCCTGCATGTCGCCCAGATAGCGTTCTTGGCCCTAAACGGGCCTGTCCTTCAGGTAGGTATTTCCTGGCTGGGATATTGCGCGGTCTTCGCCGAGCACAACCTCTTTCTAAACGCCTCTACGAGAATCATGTGGCGACTGCGCCGAGTCGCGCCTTTCACAAAGTCTAGTGGGCACCATCCTTGTTTTCATGAGAGCCATCCGGACTTGTTATGCCAACTTCAGCTGGCAAAGAGCATGACAACAGCGCACAGCTGATGCGTATTCCCCTGTGGTCAGGAGGGCTCTTTATCGTTAGTATCACCCAGGTAGCTTCCTGCCCTAAGGAGAGACTGCCCTCCCTAATGCCAACAACAAAGCGGGCACCCGTACGTGTTACCGCATTCGCCGTAGAAACCGTTGACCGTGCTGATTCTGTGATCGTGGTAATGCTCATCTTGATCCGTTCTTATAAAGTAGTGGTCATCGACGAGGAGACACGCTTAATGGTTGCTAACATCTGTCCTAAGCTTATCTGCTATGGTGAAAATACTCAGCCCTTCAAAACGGCAATAACATGGAAATGTTAATCAGGATGTTCTCATTTTAATGCCAACAATTTGGAAGTTTGTATTCTTAATTTTAGTGTAGAAGTTGGCTCTTCTCTAGACTACAATGGAACTAGGGGGCATATATACAAATATATATATATATATATATATATATATATATATATATATCGCAATCACTCCCAGCGTATATTATGACGCTAATTTTATAGCGTCGGGGACACTCACTGTCAGCATTTAGGCACCGTCTGTTGTTAGTCTGTTTTCGGTATACAGTCGATTTAAATCGCTGTCCCTGTCCATCAACTGTCACGTCAAGAATGGGTATCATGCTTTGTACACTTAGTTATGTTGTGAAATTTAAACTAGGCTGTTCTTCAAATATGTTTTGAGACGTTCTAGTTGGTCAATGTCCCTGACTTCCACGAAGATATTGTCTGCATGGCGACAATAAATGTCCGGTCTTATGTGGCCATTTTGTATATGTTCGGCTTGTACACGTACCTTAAAGAAATTAGCGAATAAAGGTCCTAGAGGTGAACCCATCGCTACACCCTCAATTTGGCAATGGTGTGACCACAACGACACTCTCACGACGCCTGACAATGCACTTACGTGATGGGGCACCCCTGGACCGCACGCGACACGAGCACGACAGGACATTGACACAACAACTGACAGACAACACTGACATTTTACATAAGTGCAATGACAGGAGACGCCTTCAAATTTGGGAAAGTATATTCATTAGCAAACTCTCTCCAGCCCGAAACAGACAAGCAAGTCCTTGTACAGTCCTAGAACTATTAGGTGGTGGGCGGTGAGCACTGTTGATGTAATTGTTGCAATAGTGCTCTCATTGTGCCTTTGTAGTGTTCCCATTATGAATGCATGTTATATGTATTAAGGTGAAAATTTGATTATATCTTGCTTCAAGTAGCCATGCTTCATTTGGGTTCTCCGTACCAAAAGATGGCTTCCAAAAGTGGTGCACAAATGTTTATCCTTTAAATATATATATATATATATATATATATATATATATATATATATATATATATATATATATATATAGATATATATATCTCTCTCTCTCTCTCTCTCTCTCTCTCTATCCTCTCCTTCTCTCTCTTCTCCTCTCTCTCTCTTCTCTCTCTTCTCTCTCTCTCTCTCCTCTCTCTCTCTCTCTCTCTCTTCTCTCTCTTCTCTCTCTCTCTCCTTCTCTCTGTCCTCTCTCTCTCTCTCTCTCTTTCTCTCTCTCTTGGGAGAAAAAATGAGGGAAAAAATCTCTTGGGAAAAAAAATTGGGGAGAAATCTGCTTTTTTGCTTATTTTCTTTAAGTCTGGCCACTGTTCATTGGTCAGCCCCCCCCCCCGCAACTAATTTTGTTAAAGTACGCTACTGGGATATGCACTGCTCTATATCAGGCAAACAAATATGCTTCGTTTTAATGGGGCGGTGCCCATCGGGCTGCCCTATCGGAACCAGTTACCAGGCTTGGGGCCAAGCCATTTGGCCAAATTACACAATTTACTCCTATTTCATTTTTCGTCCTTAGATTTAGATAGCAGCGCCTTCCGTGGGATAGAGTGCTACCCCATCTAAGGTACGATTTTTGCGTGAATCACGGGCGGAGCGCGAAAATTTCGGTCTGAGTTTGGCGCCACACCACTTTTTCAACTCAGCTAAGTCATCGCATCTACATCTGCAATCAACAACATAATCCTGAGCTTAGCTGCAATATAATCCAATATATCATATAATAATCCAATGCTCAGCAATACTCAGTTGTGTTCAACAACTCGTGATGAACAATGCACATTGGCGAAAGATATGCTCGAACCTAACTTTTGAACGGTACAAATTGATGTTGAATGAATATCGGAAACATTATTTCACGATGGGTGTTCTCGCGCACCAAGCACTCGCCCTTTGGTTTTAGCTGCATCACCCAACGTCGCCCGGTTTGATGGAAACTGCAATTTCTGCCATCGGTGTCCTCGCTCGCTAGATTGCGAGCACGCAGGCTAAAGAATGGTTCATGTAATTTGTTTCATATAAGTAAATTTGGAGCAATGATGAAGGTCCTCGTTTGGATTGGCCTCTTTCATTTTTGGTCTCGTTTTGATCCGGTCCATTCAACATTAAGAAAGTCCCTTACTTTTGCGGGCAAAGACTCAGTGAGTAGAATACTAGGGGGCACGTCATGTTTTACGATCGGAAGCTAAGCGGCCATTCCATTACAGCGCGGGGTGTCTGCCGGCTGCTATACTGGCGAAACGGGGGCGAGGCGGCAACGTCAGTACGAAAGAGAGCCAGCTGTACTTAACTGAACATGGTACCACAGTTGTCATTATATTTGCCTGTTTTACCTGTGAAGCAACTAACAGAAGTATTTACAATGGTCTCAGGGATGTCAGTTTTTGGAAGTGTGTGTGGGGTGGGGGTGGGGGGGGGGAAGCCGTAAGCTCAATGGCCTTTCCCATTCTCAACGGACTTATTTTAACGGACGATTTTATTGTAACTAAAAACAATACATATTTTAAAGTTTATGCATTCTTAATGTATTTAATTTAAGCCACATAGTAATCAAGCAGGGCGCGGATCCAGGGGAGAGCATTGGAAGCATGTTCTACTTCTGATCGGAAAGTGAAGGTGCCCGTCTGGAGGCCTCCTTAGGGCACCGAAGGCACGGTTCAGTGGCAGCCATGGGCGGCGGCACGTATGTTTGGTTGTGGAGGGCGGGGACGGGATGTGTCATGAAATACTTAGGTCATTCCCGCACTCCGGATCTTCTCAGTTTAACCTCTCAAACCTTTGCGCGTCTTATGGCCCGAGGTGTGTGTGGCAAATAGTATCGTTAACCGCTCATCAGTTACGATCTTTATCTGGCGTCGAGAGCAAGCAAAACGTTTTATTACGAGGTGGGGTGTTCAAGTGATGATGGTACACTTCCCTGTACAACAATCTTGCATGTTCTGTGTCTATGCGATGGTAAACATCGGCTACAATAACGGATCCATTTTCGTGCTTTGGAATTAAGCCATTCGCCCAAATTGAACAACCAATTTGTGTAACAACTCCACCAACTTTTTTTTTGTTTCCCTGCATATAGGGCACAGCGCTCCACCCAGGTAAAATAGTGCCTCTTTATTTAGTTAGATTTTTGCGTGGCACGCGAGCGGATTATGCCAATTTGGGACTGAATTCGGCGTCGCACCAAATGTTCCAATTCAACTATGACATCGATAGTTGTAATCAATAGCATAGTCATAAACAACAGTGCTCATCACTTTGAACAATACCTGTATGAGATTGAGGCTAAAGTCAACTGCTTCAGTTGGATACATATAAATGCACCATCAAAAAATGGTTAGGCTGATTTTGATGTAATTGCGGCGTAGAAATTGCATGTGATATTATGAATAAGACCACCACATTTATGCTGATTATTAAATTGTTTTTGCACACCTGAGGTGCGCATAAACTTCCGTTGAATTGAAGTATGCCATATTATGTAGGCAATTTATGTATTGGGTGGGCTAGTTCTTCATCTCATAGCAAAGTGATGACTGACAAATGTACGGAAAAGTTAAATCTCAATACATCAGATTGCGCATTATTAAATGGCGTCATTATCTGCTGCACGCGGCGATGCGCTCTTAATTTGCAGTCAGAAAGCTCGATTAAATCCAGAGACGTTGAACTCCTGTAAATTTCTCACGTCGATGGCCAGCGCGCCGCGCCAGCAGTTATCACGGGATGCTCTGAGATCTCAGAGTACCGGTATTTCGACATTCAGAAGGGAATTCCTCCATAAAGGCCTCAGATTGAAACCCTCTTTGATCCGTCGCCAGAACCTACCCCGGAGAGGCCGCGGTGCGGAGTGCACCGAGAGACCGTTCCTCACGTCCCACGTCGTGCTCGCCCCGGGGTGGGACGTTCGCTTCGTCGTGCATGCGCGTAACTCGGCTGCGGCACCTGAGGTGTTTGGTTCGGCTCTAGCGGCCGGCCGCGGCTCAGCCGGGTTGGGGTCACTTGGCGAGAGGTTCCCGAACGGTTCCCGAGGTTGCGAGAGGTTCCCTGTGGTGTCGGGTGCGACCAGGCCCGCGCCTTAAGCAGAACGGCGTCCGCGCCCCTTCCCGCTCGTGCGCACAACACCGATAACAGCGATAAGTGCGTTCCGCGCCGCAACTGGTGAAACACTTGGCACTCACTACATTGTTAAAAGAGCACAACATAACAATTATGAGACACTGGCCTCAGGATTCGAAATGAGGATCAAACTTCCCGCTGACAAAGCCCCGAAACGCGTCAAAGACGTAACAACAATACCGCTGTTCAAATAATTGTGTCATGCACTTACCAGAGTTGGGCCATGCGTGACCGCTTTCCAGGTCAAAGATGATATCTTTTAGCAAAAGTAGTCGGTGAAGGGGCAGTATACAGTCGCCTTTCAGCGAACCTGTTGGCTGCAATGCGTAACATGCTCGCAAAAAAAACGCCATGCATGCACCCGAATCGTCGTGGCGGCAGCCCAACTTCGGTAGAGCGCCGAAGCTACACTGACAACTTTCGTGATATGGAGAAGCGTGTTGTCGTAGGTTGGCCTTCCAGAAGTGTTTTTATATGACCCGTCAAACAGAGCAATATAAAAACACTTCTGGGAGGCCGTCGGCTTGAAAGCATCAGCCTGGTTCCAGGGCGGCCGACAGTTGTGTAATCGCATGACATGGGTAAGGTCCCTTGGTGTTATTCGGATATGGACTGGAGTCAAAATGGATCCGTTGAACTTTTTTGAACGATTTTGTAACTGAACTAGGCCTGTAATCTGAACTAACGACTCAGCTCAAAAGGTACGTAACCCGGTTTTGTTTTCTCGTGAGACATTCCAACAAAGGGACGCAGGTCAACAACGTAAATTCATGTACATATGCATTAATGTACAACAATGTATGGTGCGTAGCTCACCATGAGTAGCAGACCATATGTCGCTTGGCATAGCAGGGTCTCCACACGACAGGCGAATCAGTGGCGACAATATCGTGTTTAGGTTGTGCGGAAAAGGCGTTTGGGCATTTATTTTGTAGACAAAGCAAAAAAGTCAAATATCATATGATTTACCGCAAAATATTGAGTTGCCGTCATTTGAGGAACTAATTCTAAGGTTGCGAGGTCAAGTCAACCCGCTGCACCTAACATGGGGACGCCACTACGAGCAAGAATTAAAAAAGATATTCTTTGCGTAATGGTCATTTTTGCACCGCTTTTGTAACATTTCTGCAAAATATGGCGGGCCCAAGCTGGCACTAGGAAGCTCTATTGGGGGTATTTATTTATACTTGGAGTAGGGCCCTCACAAAACGATACAAATGGACATCCGTGGTTGATACAATTTTGGCCGACCTGTTAAAGTCCTGCCTGTACATAGGTGTCAGACGATTGCGGGGCAAACTCATCTGGGGGGAGGAGCAGATTGGACATGGGCGAGGGTGCAGTAAACCACTCAATAAAGGTCAAATCCACACTCATGCCTAAAGCATTCGGCTGCCGAGATCTCGTCCGGCTATTTCGTGCCCGTTGCGGGAGGCCAACGAAGTGACTCTCCGTGACGTCACGCACCGACACATGCAGAGCGTAAACAAAGGGTCTGGTGAATTTGGCCGGCGTACCGGGCCTTGATGCGACGTGCCCACCGGAATACCCGGCGTGCTGTATGTGGTGCGGTGTGCGCGGGTATGCGTGAAGAACGTCGTTTTATATTTTGATTGTAAGATCGCTGCCTTTTGCTGTAAGTTGTTGATTGCCACTCATCTTCTTTTCTGCTTTTTCCGACGTATGGCCTATGCTTTCGGCTCGCTCTAGGTATAACCCGAATCATCACCAGTGGCTACGTTGCGTGTGCATGCAGGTGCAGGTAAAGCCGGTCAATCTTAATTAGAAATAGCTGTCATCATACCATGCCTGTTGCACAAATGTCTTCATTCAATTTTTCAGATTAAGTAGAAAATTGTGGAATCAAAGAACATTTTGTTGGGCTATAAAAGATATGACTGATGACACAAACATGAACTGTGAAGATCACGTTACTAGTACAATCTGCAGTCCTTGTGAAGAAATGAATTAACAGTGAAAAAACACTCACTAGCTCTATGTACGCGGCATGTGTTTTGCCTGGTAGCTCGGTTGTCATATGTTAGCTCACCTGTATGTATGTATTTTATAGCATATAACACCACATATATTTTACAGGTTGTGCATGTATTTTAAAGGATGGCAGGCTACCTATCATATGCATGTCACAGGATCACAGGTTATATCACCTGTATCACACACCACTTGTGTTTGCCTACTTATGGCACTGAGCTTGAGCTACAAATGATGTTTTTTCCTGATTGGGAGGACTTTTAATGGAAGTGGTTAAGGCAGTACTGGTTTCCAGGTAAATTTGCTGTTAAAATCCTGATGGTATCATTTCAACACTACAGACCCTGCTGGTTTTTCTGGCTGTGTAAAGATGTTAAATAGAAATGGAGTGCTTAGGTACAACTTATGATAGCATTATGTCATTGTAAAATGAAAAAAAAACAACTAGAGAAAGAGCAGATGGTTTGCTGGAATTCACCTGCTGGTGTGTTGATGTATAGAATCACTTTTTTAAGCCTGGACAGCAGGGACCTCCATTTGGTGCATCTGTGACTTCTGCTTCATAGGTGGCAATGTGAGCTGTTGACAGAAAATTAATTCAGGTAATGTAGAGCACAGTGTCATTGTGCAGGATTATGACACCAAATCTGAGGTCAACTAAAAAATCATGGGGCATTGGGGTTGAGAAAAGATTGTTTTATTTGCTGAGAGTAGTTTTCCCTTATTGACTACTTGAGAATATTCTGGGAAAATAGGCAGGAGCCATACAAAGCACTTTTCTATTAGATAATGAAAGCTGCATTTTATTCTTTTTTTGCTTTCACCATGTAGGCCTGGAAAAATGGCCTTGCTCTCTTCACATGACAACTGCAATTTGAGGCAGTTTGTCAGAATGTGCTGATCTTCAGGAAATACCTAGCTAAGTACAAGTGGTCTTGGTAAAAATTACATTTCAGCCACATTATTCAGAATACCAAATGTGATGTGTGTCTACCAGCATGTGTGTCTGTTGGTTCCAGTGCCACCATGCAGCAGCCTCATTGCAGTGGAGACTCCTTGTCCTTTGCTCACTATACCTTCAACCCAGCACCAAGAAGCATATATCCTCCATTCATGTATCCTGTGGTGAGCCGAGTGCAGCGTGCATGTTGACACCATTTGATGTATCTTGTTTTACCATACCAGAACATTTGTGATGTGTTGGAGTATGGTTATGATAACATTAGTGGGTCATGTTTGTCTTTAAATGCCAAAGTAATGTGCCTCTGTGCTCTGCTTGACTGTAAATGCCACTGTAAATGAGATGTACCTCTGTACCTGTACCTAATGTACCTCTTTCTCATTAGACATATTTTGACTTGCACATCTCATTTGCCAAGCATGTATGTGTGTGTATGTGCATGTGTGTTTGAGGACCTAGTATGCCCATATTGATTGGGTGCACAGACAGCACTCACACCGTTCTGTGATGTATGCCAGATGCCGCGGAAAAAGACACAGCCGGCGATGATCGGCGAGGAGCTGAGGATCGCCGTTACCCTGGCGCTGCAGAACTTCCGGCTGCAGGAGGACCAGGCCGGTAACTAGACTCGGTCCGGCCGTCAGTGTCCGCCGGCGCCGGCGCTTCGGTCGCCTGGGACACCTTGGGCTCATGTTTTTCCCTCTCTGATCTGGTGATGCCGCCGCTCATGCAGACCGCCGTGTTGACGCCAAGGGGGGGGGGGGGCGGGTCCCAGGCAGGCTGTGCTGTGCTGGCGGCGGCGGACTTGCACGTTGAGGTACGCTTTCATCCTACGGATGTGGGGTGGTGGGTCTGTGGCTGTTCTCTGTGCACCTCTAAGGTGCTTCTCGCCAACATGCCGAATTGGGCAGCCCTGCCCTTATCGCCAGAACGTGACCTGAACCACGGAAAACTAATAAAGGCAGTCTGTCACTGGACCATGTTACCTGCATTGAGCACATCACTTCCGTGTTATGAATGCATTCTCTAGTCAATACTAAACGTGGTATTGGTCCAGTTCTAGTTCGCCGTGTGTGCCATTGTCGTGCAATGCTATCTCTCCACCGGGCTGTTTCAGAAATCGAATTTCCCTCTTCGCTCACATCCACGGAGCGGGCGTACATTCACAAACTGGCTGACTCTACTGGTCTCAAGTCAAAAAGTCGAGGGTAAGGAACACAACACATCGTCCAGAGGCGTTTGATGCTTTTCGCCGTCAGACAGTAAATATTGCAATTCGTCCTTTCTGTCTGATGTGTACTTGGGCTGCCATAGTGGTGCGGCAATTTGCGCTTGCGGTTTCCGAGGTGTTGTGCGTTATGTTGCTGTGCAGTGTTGTGTTGTGTAGGTATCCAGGTTTATTTGCGATGTGGACTTATTCCCTTCTTGCCCTTCATTGCCTTGTTAGAGCAGTGGCTTCAGTAATGCATTGATTCCTGTATGCATATCGAACCATATGTATGGGTTCATCTAATACATTGATAGTCGTCTGTACTGGAAGAGATTTGAAGCAATGTGTTAATACTGTGCAATGTTCATTAGTTACATTAGATCCATCAAACCAGCGCACTGCAGATGTGCCAGCGCAGCCACTAGGGTTCTCTCAAAACTACTAGTAATCGCACGTTACGGCTGTTAGACCGCACACTCCATATTTCTGCAATCCCGGCAGATATCGCCACGACTGACAACTTACCCTTTCCTGCGCTTGCCTGTCGCAGGAAGGCGGCCAACCGGTTCCTGACCGTGTATAAGAAGAACGGCTCGAGCATCGTGCAGGCGGACGCAGTGTTCCAGCTGGTGCGCATGTCCCGCCACCATGTGAGCTCCCTGCTCTCCAAGTTCCCTGTGACCAACCGCGAGCGCCAGGAGCTGCTGCCCCCCACCGAGCGGGACCGGCTCCTGCAGCCGGAGGGTACGTCGGCGGGCGGGCGGCCTGCGGACCGGCCACCGGGCCTGTCGTGTCGTGGGGGCTGCAGCGGGGATGCTGCCTCCTGCCTGGCATGTGATTGGGGGCACGTCTTCAGGTTTGCTGGGGCACGAGTGTTGGCCTGTGCTGTTCTTGCTACGGTCGGTTGGTTAGTCGTAACTGAGGCTAAGTCTTCGCTGCTTGCTGTTTTTGGATGTGGTCTTACCGGAGTACATCCGCAGAGATCTCACTTCAAAAGTGACGCTGAAAATTGTGAATCGTTGCATTACCATTTCCATTACGATTCCCGAAGTTTCAATTTTTAGAGCATCCTTTTCTGGCGAAGATTGCTGACATAAGCATGGCCCTGAAGCCCGTCATGCGTTGTTGTGTGTCACTCATTCCTCGTTGGAGAATGTCAGTCCTCCCCGAACTCTGCGCGGCTAAAATCGCGCGCCGTTTCGGTGTCGCCATCACGACACTCGCTGGACGGCCCTGACTGGCCGGTGATCGGCCGTGACATAACGAAGTCATGGTGACCTATCTTGACCCGCTGTGTCCCGCCATGCCATGTGCGCAGCGGGCCGGTCGGCCATCGGCACTGGTGGTCGGCGTCCGGTGTGACACCGTTTACTCGAGGTGACCCCGGTGACCGATCCATGCCTCTGGCGCCGGTGCGGCTGACTGTCGGATTCCGCTGACCCGTGTATGACCCTGGTGACCTATGTGTGACCCCGATGACCTTTGTGACCGATGACCTGTATATGACCAAGGTGACCTTTGTGTGACCCCAGTGACCTGTGTATGACCCCGGCGACCTGTGTATGACCCCGGCGACCTGCGTATGACCCTGGTGATCTGTGTACGATCCCGGTGACCTGTGTATGATCCGGTGACCTGTGTATGACCTCGGTGACCTGTGTATGACCCCGGCGACCTGCGTATGACCCCGCTGTTTTGTGTATGACCCCAGTTATATATGTATGACTCCGGCGACCTGTGTATGACCCCGATGTCCTGTTGATGACCCCGGTGACCTGTTTTTGACCCCGGTGACTTGTGTGTGACTGCGGTGACCTGTGTGTGACCCCGACTGACCTCGCCGCCGACAGTGCGGGACGTGAACCGGGCGACGGGCCGGCTCAACAGCGGCATCCCGCAGGTGCCGTGTGCGCGCGGCGGTGGGGAGCTCAGTCGCGCGGGCCAGGAGCTGCCCATCTGGCCGCTGCGCGACGAGATCCTGCGCACCGTGGCGCAGAATCAGGTCACGCTGCTGGTCGGCGACACCGGCTCCGGCAAGACCACCCAGGTGCGACTGGCCGGCGCAGACATGTGCTGATGTGTGGCGCGGGCGTGCCGTGTGCGGTGCTCAGGTAGGCGGGTGCGGCGTGTGAGCCGACCGGACGGTGGGGTCTCGTGGCAGCAGCAGGGCTTCAGGTGAGGGCACAGCTTGAGGGATATTTTAGCGTCGTCGGTGAGAAGGAGGCAGCTGGATTACATGACAATTAAGAGGGTGTTGGTGAATCGAGAAACCAGACGCGGTGTTAACGTGACGTCTCATTGACACCGGGGTAGCCAATAATTTACTACGGGAAGTGTTAACTTTGACATTGCTCCTCTGCAACCTGTCAGAGATTTACACAACGAATCATTTCAGAACAAAGTCCTGTAAGTGAAAGGATTGATTGGGTTGATAGGGATGAGCTGACTGGCAACGCTTTGATAAGCGTATGAATGGTATATGGATCACCGAGATGTGATATCTGTTTGGTATCCATGCTAACGCTTTAAAAATCATGTGAATGATGACTGAGTCACCGAATGTGGGACCCATATGGTATCCTTGCGACATTGTAGTACAGGTAAGCCGCTTAACTCGGGTTGCACAAACGCTTGGTAAGAAGCCATCTTGTCCAGCACACAACACGGCGGTAGGTGTGCAGCTCATCGCGCACTTTACTTGTAGACGCCCTCCTGACGACAAAGATAGAAAGGTCAACGATCTGCAATTTGATGGTTCTTTGTTGTCTCCCCATCATTAAAAGATGAGGATATATGCTTATTTATATTGCTGCTGGGAATGCATCGGTAATGACAGACAACTTGCATGCTTTGACGAGGATAGCGCCGATTTGGTAGGCACACGCCATGGTGATGCGGACGTCTGTATCGCTTACTTTACTAGGACTGATTGCTTCCAGCGCTGATCGTGCATTTCAGGCATATACAACTGACGACGAGTAAGCTGAAGTGAACGCGCTCGCGAACTGTGACGTATCCAGGACACTCACTGTGCTATGGTCGGCTTCGCTCTCCTTACATCGGCGGCGCCCCGTGGCCGGCGCGCCCGCTGCGGCCGGGCTGTCCGGTGTCTGGAGCTGCGTCCTGACGCGGCGCTGGGGGCCGCAGGTGCCGCAGTTCCTGCTGGACCAGTACCAGGCGGCCGGCCGCCCGCTGCGCATCCTGTGCACGCAGCCGCGCCGCATCTCGGCGCTGACCGTAGCCGAGCGGGTGGCGGCCGAGCGTGACGAGCAGATCGGCCAGACGGTCGGCTACCAGATCCGGCTGGAGAGCAGGTGCGGCCCCGGACGGCGCCGTCTGGCCGAGTCGCTGCTGCCGGCCGGCGACGGGTCGGACCCGGCGGCGAAGCGGCCAGATGGGACCGCCGAGCGGCCAGATGCAGCGGGACAGGGGGTCAAGTTGACCAGGGAGCGTATGATCTGGACTGGGTAGACGCAGATGTGTCGAAAGAGCACCAGACCCGGGCGGGCCGCCATGTTGGGCTAGGGAGCGGCTACAGGGATTTGAATCTAATTATTGGCACCAGGAAGTCATTGTGCATGTGATACGATAGTGTGGGGCGGAGAAGGGGAGTGGAGTTGGGTGTGGGACGATGTGGGGCGCGGCCGAATCCACACGCTGCGCTGTGACCGGCCAAGCGCGGTTTCTGACGGCGTGTATCGCCCCCTCCGGCCAGGGTCTCGCCGAAGACGCTGCTGACCTTCTGCACGAGCGGCGTGCTGCTGCGCACACTGATGGGCGGCGACGGCGCGCTGGCCACCGTCACACACGGTGAGAGGCCGGACCCGGCGGACCGTGGCCCGGCCTGAGAGGGGAGAGAGGAGAGGCGTGTTGGAGCGGAGCCGATATGGCAGCTGACGCGGACGGGACGTACCGGGTCACTGCCTGCCGTTGGCCCTGGTGTCAGGGCTCATCCGGGAGTTTGCTGTTGTGTCGTGGCGATACTGCTGGGACGTTTGCCAGGTCAAGCTCGTAGCTGGCAGCCAGTGGGTCGTGTGTGGGATTATGCGCGACGCTTCAACGACAGTGTGCTCGACTGATCGACGCTGGCGTGGTCAGCTAGGGTGGCGTGGTGCGGTCGCTCACTCGCACCGTCGCCCTCCGAGGGCCAAGCCGCCGACGTGACGCGCGTGTTTGCCCCGCGGCAGTGATCGTGGATGAGATCCACGAGCGGGACCGCTTCGCCGACTTCCTGATGGCCGTGCTGCGCGACAGCATCTCCAAGTACCGCAACCTCAAGATCATCCTCATGTCGGCCACCATGGACACGCAGCTGTTCGTCAAATACTTCCACGTCTGCCCCGTCGTCAAGAGTGCGTGTGGCGCCCGCCCTGTGTATGGGATGACGGGGGGGGGGGGGGGGGGAGCATATGGGGTTAGGATGATGTGGGGTGGTTGGTGCGGCGGGAGTGATAAGACGCGGGTCGGCCGTGCGTCATAGTCGCGGCTGTGGGGGATGATTCGTTTTTAATGTGCTGGCTAGTGTCTGCAGTGATTCGGGCATAACCCTCCAGCACAGAGACTGATTCACATAACAAATATTGCAGCTCGAGGTGATGAGGTTGCTAGATTTCCGACAATGGGCTGCATTTGCACTCCTTTCTTCTAGCAGAGCTGCCAGATCTGCATTGACCAGACATTATTTGGAACCAGCGACACCTAAGTTACCTCTGCCCTCTGAGGCCACTCGTTTGTAGCTTGCCTCGCTGAGCACGCTGCGCGCTCTGCAGCCGTCGTGGTCGTACGCTCTGCTTCCCTTCGCGCTGTGTCTTCGCCTGTCCACCTCTGCGCTGCGGCCGCGTCTTCACTCGCGCTCCTCGTATACAGTCCCGGGCAAGATGTTTGAGGTGAAGGAATACTTCCTGGAGGACGCGCTGCGCGACACGGGCTTCACTTCGGCGGCCATGGAGCGCGTGCGCGCCGAGCTGCGCACCCAGCAGGCGCTCAGCTCGTGGACCGAGCGCGCCAACGAGAAGCCGGCGGCCGGCGCTGCCGCCGCGCTCGACCGGCCCAGCATCCCGGCGCCGATCCTCGGACAGCAGTCAGAGGTGGGGCTGGAGCGGTGGCGGCGGGCCGGAGCCGGGCCGGAGCCGAGGCTGCGGCTGGGCTGGATTGGGCTGGACTGGACTGGAATGGAATGGAATGGAATGGAATGGACTGGACTGGACTGGACTGGACTGGACTGGACTGGACTGGACTGGACTGGACTGGACTGGACTGGACTGGACTGGACTGGACTGGACTGGGCTGGGCTGGGCTGGGCTGGGCTGGGCTGGGCTGGGCTGGGCTGGGCTGGGCTGGGCTGGGCTGGGCTGGGCTGGGCTGGGCTGGGCTGGGCTGGGCTGGGCTGGGCTGGGCTGGGCTGGGCTGGGCGAGACTGGACTGGAGCTGACGTGCCGGTGGTAGTACGGGATGGGGCTCAGGCGGGGACGGCTGCTGTAGCCGTTGTGGTAATAGGAGAGCGCTCCATGTCCCATCGGGAGCCACCAGTCGCCCCTCGCCGGAACATATCCGGCTCACCGGAGCGACATCGGCTGCTAGTCGTCAGTCGGGGTGCGCCGCTCCTCGGCATGGGCAGTGGGCGGCCAGCTCACCCGCCGCGAGGTGTCGCGAGGGGCGCCTGTCCAGCGCGGCCCGGTGCGGCGCGGTGACGGGGGCCGTCCGCGCCGCCAGCCGACGCCCGACCGGACGGAGCTGGAGCCGTGGCTGGTGGACCTTATGGACCGCTGCATCAGCGCCGCCTGGCTCTCCGCCTCGGATGACGCCTTCACCCAGCTGCTGCACCTCATCATGACCGAGAACGTCTCGGTCGACTACCAGGTGAGACGCGCCGGGGGTCACGTGCTGTCGGGACTGCTGGGAGCCTGCCCATCCACCGCCGACAGCTGGTCTGCAGGCTGAACTGTCGTACTACTGGACAGCCATGAAGAAGGCGTGTTGTTCGGAATTTTTGGTAAGTTTTGTGTTTTGCTTTAGCTGATCTAGGATTCAGGGCTCGGCATGAGGTTGAGTGGAGCCATGCTGCACCAGTTCGGTTATGTCACGCTTTGGCCTGATTTCCTGTTTGTTTACCAATACCAATATAGGGCGCGTGTTTCCGTTTGGACTCTGTCTCGTCAGGTCGCTCCCGTGTCCCCTGGTACTGCTCCCTCGTCCCCTGTCACTCTGGCGCGGTAGTCCGTCAGTCCCGTTACGCTGACCTCCCTCGACCTCTCGGCCGGCCGCAGCACTCGGCCACCTCAGCGACGCCCCTGATGGTGTCCGCCGGCCGAGGCAACCTCAACGCCGTGGAGCAGCTGCTGAACCTGGGCGCCAGCACGGCCGTGCGCGCCAGCAACGGCTGGACGGCGCGCGACTGGGCGCTGCGCACCCAGCAGACCGAGGCGGTGGAGCTGCTGGACGCGTACGGGTGAGGACGCGGGCGGGGCTGGGCGGCGCTGGCGACGGCGGATGGATAGCGGGCGGAGCTGCCGGTATACTGGGTCCGCGGCGGCGATCGTGGGCGAGTCTCGGATCACACTTTGGCTCACATAGACAACGGAGCACACCTCGTGGTGGTGCTGACCGTTCAGAGTGGCGGGGGACCCTCCTCGCGCAGTGGCCTGTGTCCGTGTACCCCGCGGACCCTCTGCTGAGCACGCGTCAGTGAGGTGAGACTGGCCTCGTGACGCGGCGTCGTCGTCCGCAGTCCGACGCTGACCGCCGACCAGGAGGCGGCCGACAGTCAGCTGTCGGAGGAGGACCGCCAGCTGCTGCAGTGCTACCAGCTCAGCCACGACGACGAGCGCGTCGACGTGGACCTGGTGGTGGCGCTGCTGAAGCTGATCTGTACCGGCAAGCAGCCCGGTGAGCCGAGCTCGGTGGCGGCATGGCAACCCGGGAGGGCGAGGCCGCGGCTGGCACACTCGGGGATCGGGTGGGCAGCGGTTGTAAGAGCCGGGCTCAGAGGCGGGACAGGCACCCGGGAGGGCGAGGCCGCGGCTGCACACTCAGAAGACCGGGTGGGCGGCGGTTGTAAGGGATGAGGGCATGTTGGATGAAGGAACGCTTGGAGACCGTTGCTCTGTGTGGATGCTCCGTGCAGTGTGCTGTCTTCGACACGCATGCCCGTTATTCGTCACAGAACCCGGAAGAGCTGCAGGGCACGTGCTCCTGTCGTCAGGGCTGCCGTGTGGAGACCAGTAGTTATGGCGTGGATAGAAGATACACCTCACTGCTGAGCCATTGTCAGTACTGGTTCCTGACCCGCGCGCTGGCCATCACTGTCTGTGTTAGTCAGCGTTCGGCCGACAGCGACCCCCGCCGTACGTCTCGTCCCGACCTGACTCCCGGCTGGCGCCGTGTTCCGCCAGGGAGCGCGCTGGTCTTCCTGCCCGGGTACGATGACCTGGTGCGGGTGCGCGAGGTGCTGTCTGAGTCCCGCTGGTTCACCGAGAGCGGACAGCACACCCTGTTTGTGCTGCACTCGAACATGCAGGCGAGTGGGGCGGCCGCGGTCGCTGCGCCGTGGATCTGTTGTAATTCGTTCATTGTCATATCATGTCACTGGGGCTTTACGACGCACTCAGCTGCTGAGGCTACATGGCGTCGCCTGCCTCTCACCCTGGCAGGAAGGGCTGGCACCGCGGGGAATCGAACCCCGTACCTCTGGTTTCCCAGACGTGCAGTGGCTATCGCAGACGCGTTAACCGCTGCACTACCGGCACCCCGTTCATTGTCATGCTTGTACGTTCATTACCTTACGCACTTCTCTTGAAATTTGTTGCGTGATGCGACATTCGACCCGGTCCTGCAGTGTGTTCGGACCTTGGGGCAATACAGGCTCCAAACCTGTCCCCAGTTCGACCCTGACCTGTTCCGCCCCGACTCTGGCCTGTCCCCACCCCAACCCTGACCTGTCCACAATCCGACCCCGATCTGTTCCCGCTTCGACCCTGGCCTGTCCCCATTCCGACCCTGACCTGGCCACACTCCGACCCTTACCTAACCTGTCCCTTCTCCGACGCTGACCTCTCGGCGGCCCCACCTGACCGCGTGCTGCCGGTCGCAGAGCGGCGACCAGCGGCGCGTCTTCCAGCCGGCGGCGCCCGGCACGCGCAAGGTGGTGCTCTCCACCAACATCGCTGAGACGAGCGTCACCATCCAGGACATCGTGTTCGTCATCGATACCGGCAAGGTCAAGGAGGTACGGCCGCGCTCACCGCCGCCGGAAAATGAGCTGATGGAGGCGCTGTAATTTTTGTGTGAGGGGGGCGGGCGTTGTTTGGTGATGGGAGATGCTAGAAAGCTCTCGCCAACTCTACTCGCGCTGTAAGCCTGCTGGTGTTTGGTCGCTGTGGTCGTCAGCGGCCAGTCCGCTCTCACCCCTGGTCGCTCGCTCATCACGCGCCGACGTCGCCGCTTGACCGTGTCGTGGTGTGCGGCCGCCGGCAGAAATCGTTCGACTCGATCACGGGCGTCTCGCAGCTGCGGCCCACCTGGGTCAGCCGCGCGTCGGCCGTGCAGCGCCGCGGCCGCGCCGGCCGCTGCCAGCCGGGCGTCTGCTACCATCTGTTCTCGCGCAGCCGCTTCCTGGCGCTGCAGCCGTACCAGACGCCCGAGATACTGCGGACGCCGCTGCAGGTGGGACGGCCGCCGGCTGGCGGGGTGGCGCTGCTGCTGCTGGCGTTGGGAGGGGGATTGCTCGGGCCGTCGAGTCGAGGCCCTCCGGACGGCGCCACTTGGATGCGTCTGGCGTTGGTGGTCACGCCAGAAAGTGGCGTAGATCAGCGTGTGGGTATTGATTTCGGGAGCCGTCTGCCTGGTTCCGTTCAGGACGCACGTCCAGCTCTGAACACAGTACTTGTGTGGACCGCCATGACGTTGCTAGGCTGGCAGAAGCCCTGAGGGCCGGGGCAGGATCTCGGGTCCTGCGTCCTTCCGAGCCGCCCACCCGTGACTCGTGATCGGGCCGTCCCTGGTCCGGCGATCGACGCTGCGCCCCGACCGTCCGGCAGGAACTGTGTCTGCACAGCAAGATGCTGTCGCCACCCAACACACCGATCGCCGACTTCCTGGCCAAGACGCCCGAGCCGCCGCCGTTCATGGTCACCAGAGCTGCCGTCCAGCTGCTCAAGGTGAGCGGCCGCAGCGACGTGTGATGACGTGACTTGGCTTGGAGGGTTCGCGGAATGCACGGCCGCGTCTGTCGCATCGTAAGCATTTGCGTGTGTTTTCATGGCAGTCATCTAACCGCGCCGATTGTCGTGGGGAACGGCGTATTTTTGGACGGGGAGCCGGGCTTGAACCTCACGCGACCTTCCGCTCGTGGTCGGGAGGTGAACACTCCCTCAACGCAGCTGGGCTATCTCCTACTCCCCTTCGATGAAGATCCGCTCGTTCTGCAGACGAGTGGCAGGCTGCTGTGTCTAGCGCCGCCGCGCTCCGTCCGCAGACGATCGACGCCCTGGACCCGTGGGAGGACGTGACCGAGCTGGGCCACCACCTGCTCGACCTGCCCGTGGAGCCGCGCCTCGGCAAGGCCGTGCTCTACTCCATCGTGCTCAAGTGCCTGGACCCGGTGCTCACCATTGTCTGTTGCCTGGCGCACCGGTGAGGCGCGTGAGCTTGTGTGCACGGCGCGATGGCAGATAGGGGGAGGGCGATACGAGGGCAAGGCAGGGGGCGGCTCGGTGAAAAACCGGCGGAGGGTGGTGCGGGGGAGCGGGTGAGGGTACGGCGCGGTGGCGGACTGGCTTAGGGCAGTACGGGGAAGGGATGGTGGCGCGGGTCAGACCGGCGGAGGGCAGTGCAGGGTACGGGTGGCTGTGCGTTGGCATACCGACGGAGAGCGGTGCTGGGGGGGGGGGGGGGGGGGGGAAGCGAGATGTAACGACAGGGAAAGCGGTGAGTGGGCTTCGAGCTCTCGTAACGGAGACGCAATTCTTTTAACTGCGTTCCATGTATAATTGTCCCGCTGGAAATATAAAGTATGAAAAACAACGTGGGCGTGCATGCCTCAGCTCCAGCCAAATACTGCCCGAGCGGGGCCCTGTGTCGGCGGCTGAAGTAGTACAAGATGTAGTATTGAATGACATATATTGAATGAGTCCGTGTGATCAGCGCACGGCTCGGGTAACGGAGGCGCTGGTGCTGTGTCCCGGCAGGGACCCGTTCGTCCTGCCGGCGGTGCCTGCTCAGAAGAGGGCGGCCGCCGCCAGCCGGAAGAAGCTGGCCGCTGCCACCTACAGCGACCACATGACACTGCTGCGTGCGTTCCAGGTGAGCGCGCCGAGTGCGGTGCTGCGGTGATCGTGCGGCATGGTTTGGGTGTCGCTAGGTTAGGATGATGGGTACTGTCGGACAGTGCTTACGGGATTGGTGAGCGTGCCTCGTGGGGTGGTGGTGCAGACCGCAACCAGACTGCGGTGTGTTTGGTGCTGTTTTGGACTGGCTTGGCCATGTCAGAATTTGTGCATGTCAGGATTTTTTGGCCATCCATTATCTATCGTCATGCCGTACTTTTATCCTCCAGTATTTTACTACTACGGGGATCGAGCAGTCAGGTTGGATGCCCTGGCTTCATTACTCTCAGTATGTGACCACAGCAGTATGATCACCAGACAGCGTCGGGGGAGGGCCGACCTCTCGCCCGTCCCGGCTTGTCCTCGCCCCTCACCGCCGACCGCTCTCTTCGCAGGCGTGGCAGAAGGCACGCAACGAGGGCTGGGAGCGCTCGTTCTGCGCCAAGAACTTCGTGAGCAGCGCCACCATGGAGGTCGTGGTGGGCATGCGCACCCAGCTGCTGGGCCAGCTACGCGCCTCGGGCTTCGTGCGGGCACGCGGCGCCGGCGACATCAGGTGAGCAGGGCGCCGGCGACGTCAGGTGAGCAGGGCGCCGGCGACGTCAGGTAAGCAGGGCGCCAGCGACATCAGGTAAGCAGGGCGCCGGCAACATCAGGTGAGCAGGGCGCCGGCGACATCAGGTGAGCACGATGCCGGCGACATCAGGTGAGCAGGGCGCCGGCGACATCAGGTGAGCAGGGCGCCGGCGACATCAGGTGAGCAGGGCGCCGGCGACATCAGGTGAGCAGGGCGCCGGCGACATCAGGTGTGAGCAGGGCGCCGGCGACATCAGGTGAGCAGGGCGCCGGCGACATCAGGTGAGCAGGGCGCCGGCAACATCAGGTGTGAGCAGGGCGCCGGCGCCGTTCGTGGGAGATGGTGCTTCTTTATCGCCCAAGCCGTTGGGCGATAAAGTGGCGATGATATGATAGAAAGCGTATGGTAAACTTTGCCGGCTTTTCACGTTTGTTGTTTATGGTTATCATTATTGTGCTTTGTTTTCGTTTTTGTATTTCCGTTTTTGGTGATGATTGAAGAAGGTACTATGGAAGTTGCACTACAAAGGGTTGGTTGACGCTGCGTGCGGCGGGTACGACGCCGGCGCGTTCCGGGGGGTATTTGGTTACTGTAGTGTCGCAGTCGTCCCGTGCCAATGTTGGCGGCAGGCACTGACAGCTGGCTGGGCTCGCTCCATTACAGGGATCTCAACTCCAACTCTGAGAACTGGGCTGTGGTGAAGGCGGCCCTCTGCGCCGGCTGCTACCCCAACCTGGTGCGCGTGGACCGCGAGCAGGTGCAGCTGCGCACACAGTGAGTCCTGCCGGCCGGTCGGTCTCGTACTGAACGCGACAGGGCCGGCTGCAGCGGCTGGCTTCGCCCGAGCGAACAGGAGCGTTGTTTTCGCCGGATTTTGTCGTTTTCCGCTATGAGCTCCGCGGCGGCGGCGATGATTTACTCCGGGTCAAAGCAGTCGTGAGGCATGTCTGGCCTTCAGCCGCGATGTACTCTTGCTTAGATAAGAGCGATATGTTCGCAAACTGTTCGATTCGGCTCGTCAGTGACGCCGCGCACCAATGACGTCACCTGCCGCCTCCGCAGACGCGAGAGCCGCGTCCGCCTCCACCCGTCCTCGACGCTGGTGGACGCGCCCAAGTCGGCGCGCACGAGCGTGGCGCAGGCGCACCGCTCGGCCGTCGAGGCGCTGCCGGCCGACTGGCTGATCTACGAGGAGCTGTCGCGCTCGGGGCGCGTGGCGCACGTGCGCTGCTGCACGCTGGTCAGCCCGATCACGGTGGCGCTGATGGCCGGCCCGGCGCGCCTGCCACTGGACGCGGTCTCCGAGGCGGACGCCGGTACGGCGGCGGCGGGGTCGGACGGGGCAGGGGCTCATTCGGGATGAAGACTGATAGAGCGGCGTGTCTCGGTTTGGTTTTATCCGGACGTCATGTAGGACGATGATGGCGTTGTATGCCTGGCTTGCCCTTCATCTCTGTACTCTTGTAGTTATCATCCAGCGCAGCGCGGTGTATGTTTAAGCATTGAGTCGCAGCCTTTGTTCCACGAGGTCGTGAATTGCTACTTGGCGCGGCACGTGATCGTGTGGAATGTTAGCGTGCGTGCGTTACCTGTGGTCTCGCCTGCTGTCGTCGGCAGTGCTGCAGGGGATGCGCGGCGACTCCTACATGGAGGCCGACTCGGACAGCGAGGTGGAGGAACGCTCCGAGGGCCAGAAGACCATGCTCAAGCTGGACGAGTGGGTCGGCTTCCGTGTGGACACGGACGCGGCACACCTGGCACTCCAGCTGCGACAGAAGTGGCACTCGCTCTTCATCCGCCGCATGCGCGCACCCTCCAAGACGTGGTCGCAGGTACGCGCGTTGCCGTCGGTCTCTCCCCCCCCCCCCCCCCCCCCTCCACCGCAGCCGCGCTGACTGGCTCTGCGGCCTCATGGTGCTCCCGCCTGCCTGCCTGGCCTTGCGGCTGGCTTGCGTTGAGGGTGGCCGCTGAGTGCCGTCTTCGCCGGCAGATGGACGACAACGTGATCCGGACGCTGATCGCGGTGCTGACGACCGAGGAGCAGACGCTGGGCCTGCAGCAGCCGCCCGGCATCGGCCAGCGTCCGCGCCCCGTCATCAGCGACGTGTTCACCGCCGGCGGCCAGCAGCAACAGCAGCAGCAGCAGCAGCAGCAGGCGCAGCAGCAGCAGCAGGCGCAGCAGCAGCAGCAGAGGGTGTCACCAGATCAGACTGCCAGCCGTGGTCAGTACCGCTGGTGAACACCAACGGGCCGTACGGAGACGCGCCCAGTATCCCTGGCGGTGAGAGGTGATGTAATGTCTGCTGGCGCCTGTTTCCCCGCGCTGACGAACACCAGGTGGTCCTCACCCGTCCGTGGAAGTGTGGCTGGCCAATAGGCGACAGTTTTGTTCACCGTTCATGTAAGGTTCCCTATCTTGACGTCATGTCTGGGGCTCGCCACGCGCCTGCCCGGCTTTGTGTCACTGTTTCGGCCTGTGAAGCCTCCACGGCGCTGACGCGGTACGGCCTGCCGACAGAGAATCGGCCGGAGGGCGGCGGCGGCGGCGGCGGCGGCGGGCCGACGGCCAGCACACCGTCTCTCTCTCCGACCGTGGGCCCGCTGGAGAACGGTACGGGACAGGCTGCGTCCGCTCAGGTCTCGCTGTGTGCTACCTGCTCAGCTGCTGACGTTGCCACCCGCCGCCGTGCTCGGACTCTCAACTCGAGATACGTGTTCCGTGGCGTGCTTCGCTTCAGCTTTCATCATTGACTTTCCTGGTGATGAATGGTCGTGTGTAACGAGGCGCGTGGGCCATGTTCTCGGCGCAGCCTTTCGCAGCGACTGGGAGTCGCATTGGTGGCATGCCTGTGCCGCTGCATGTGGAATCCCCGAGGCCGGTGTACGCGGCCATGCCGCCGTCTCCGTCGCTGAGCCGGCTGGCCCGCTGACCGACGCGCCAACCCGTCCTCAGGCCAGCACGCGGCGCCCAACAGCTGCCGCTACTTCATCATCAAGGCCAACAGCACGCGCGCCGTGGACGCGTCCGTCACCAAGTGCGTGTGGGCGTTCACGCCGAACACGGAGCGCAAGCTGCTGCACAACTTCAAGGTGAGTGTCCTGAAACGGCAAGCGGGCGGACGCGTTGAGACTGTGCGTCTAGACTGTGCGACGCGTTGAGACTGTGTGTCTAGACTGTGCGACGAGTTGAGACTGTGCGTCTAGACTATGCGACGCGTTGAGACTGTGCGTTGAGACACGTACTGTGCGTCTGGAGGTGTCGGACGATGCCACGGTCATTGAGCCGGCTGCTTTGTGTTTCCTCTGAATCGACCCGACGCTGTTGTAAACCAGCAGCGACGCCGCCGTACTCCGGCGCGGTGACGCCGGGTTTGTAGGAGCGGGTCTCTGTTTGGACTCGGCTGAGCGTCCCGCTCTCGTGGCGATCTCGGCCGCGCGGTGGCGCCCTCTATACAGCCGTTGGCGTCGCCACCTGGCGGCGGTGTCGTGCCGCCCGTGCGGTGACCCGCTCCCCGGTCGGCAGGAGGGACGCACCGTGCTCCTGGTGTTCAGCGCCCAGGGCTCCGGTCACTTCCAGGGCTATGCCAAGTTCCTGGGCCAGAACTCTTCCGAGCGCTGTCCGGAGCTGCAGGGGCCCAACCTGGGCCAGTCGTACAAGGTGAGGCGCGCTTCGGCCGCGGACGTCGCGACGGCGCGACGAGACCGCCGCAGGGCGATCGTGTGGGACGCGGCGCGTGGAGGCGGCGGAAATGCCTGCGTGCTGACGTCATCGCCGCTTTGCGTGTTGTCACAGCTCCTCCGATGTTTGAAGGACGAGTGATGCTGTGAAGGGTGCGATAAAGATGGTAAATCCTGCTCGTAGGAGGTGCGTAGCCGTCGAGTTTTCAGCATGTCTGCAGGTGTGTGTGTGTGTGTGTGTGTGTGTGTGTGTGTGTGTGTGTGTGTGTGTGTGTGTGTGCGCGTGTGTGCGTGCGTGCGTGCGTGCGTGCGTGCGTGCGTGCGTGCGTGCGTGCGTGCGTGCGTGCGTGTGTGTGTGTGTGTGTGTGTGTGTGTGTGTGCGTGCGTGCGTGCGTGTGTGTGTGTGTGGGCGCGCGTGCGTGCGTGCGTGCGTGCGTGTGTGTGTGTGCACTCTTGCGTGTGATGTCTGCTTTGGAGACATTTGAGTCCTTTTAGTCCCACCTGGTTGTTCCAGCGTAGTTCGCGTGGGGGTGCGTGGCCTTGGCCAGTGATTCGCGTTAGGCCTCAACTCAATGAGAAGTCGCTTTTCGTTACGACGTTTAAGTTTCTTGAAGTGTTGAATGTCGTCTTTAATTTACATCTACGAATAAATTGTTATTTGTATCAAAGTGTTGCCAGGCCTCTACCTTTGGCTGGCGCTTGATATGGAATGCCCTGCTTATTGGGGCGGCCCATTATGTTCGCGCTACGAATACTCTGAAAACTGGTGTCCTATGCATTGCTGTGTGAGAGTGTTCGCCGCGACAGCCAGCGGTCCAGTGGCGGCTGCTGGCTGCCTGTAGACCCGCCCCTCTGGTCCTGCTCTGACTCCCCCTCCACGTCCTGCCGCCAGATCGAGTGGGTGAAGCGGGCCAACGTGCCCTTCCAGGCGACGCGTCACCTCATCAATCCCGTACAACGAGCACCGGCGCGTGCAGACGAGCCGCGACGGCCAGGAGGTGCAGCCGCAGGTGGGCGCGGCGCTGTGTCGGCTCTGGGAGCGTGCCGCCGCGCTGCTGCCGTTCGGCCTGGAGCCGGAGGCGGCCGAGCAGCCGGCGCCGGCCGCCGCGCCGCCGCCGCCGCCGCCACACGGCTTCCACCAGCAGCCGCCTCCGGCGCCGGCCGGCTTCCCGGGCCGTCCCATCCGCGGCAAGACGTACCAGCCGCCGCCGGCGGCGCCGCCCGGGCGCTACTTCGGCGGCCGGCAGGGCTACCGGCCGTGAGCCGCAGCTGAGCGAGAGCGCCGCGCCGCTGGCTGCGGCGGCTGGCGGGACCGCCGGCCGTGAGCTGCAGCTGAGCGAGAGCGCCGCGCTGCTGGCTGCGGCGGCTGGCGGGACCACCGGCCGTGAGCCGCAGCTGAGCGGAAGCGCCGCGCCGCCAGCTGCGGCGGCGGGGCGGCGGAAACGGCCCAGCTGGTGCCTGCGGGCTCCAGAGCGGTGAACGGGTCGTCTCGGGTTAGTCACGCGGCTCGCCGGGTCCCGTGCTCTGTGTCCCAGCGACTTGTCTCGAACAACCTGGCCGGATGTGTAATTTGGTGTGCCAGCTCACGTCTCTCTGCGTCTGTGCACGGGCTGCGACGAACCTGTGCCGGCCGCTGATGGTGTCATCGCGATAATCACTCATACTGTAACGGCGCTTGCCTGCAATTGCATCGCTGCCAAAGCTGGGTGCCAGCACCGAATTACCACTGCTCAGGTGGCCGTGCTATAGTTCGACCCTCATCGTGTTGATTTTACTTGCTGATGGGCACAGCAGTGGCGCTGTCCCGAGTCGCTTGACATGCACAGCGTAGCTCCGTCCCTGTCACCCTTCCTGCGGACAAGCCCACTCGAAAGCAAGGCGAAACGTCCCAGACTGGGCGCCGTCCGCGCGCGCTCAACGCCCCTTCCCTTGGTGTCCCACCGGGGCGCGATCTCTCAGCTCTGCCTGCGCCCCGGAGGTGACAGCCGGCCAGGCCGAGCGCGTGCGACGCGTGACGCGGGTCGCCGGACGAGCGGTGCCGCTCCGAGCCGGCCGCCAGCTCGCTAATCCGTCAGGGACATATGATAATTTGTCGTCCGGCCGGGTCGCCTGATAACCGCGTTTGGGCGGCGACGCTGCGACGAGACGCGTGGCGGAGCGGAGCGAATGCTGGAGCGGCGTTTATCTGCGACGTGTCTAATTTCAAGGATGCGCGTGGTTCAGGGCGGTGTTTGACTCATGGCAGCCTTGGTTGTGAATATCTGTATTTAGGCCATGCGCTCGGCGGGGCGCTGTATGAATGACATCGTGGCATTGTGCGTGTGTACTCTGTGGAGGAGTATGCTGCGGAGGCGAGGGAGGCTACTGGTGGATCGGGATGTCACAAAGACGCCTTTGTGCGATGGTGTGGTGTGTGGTGGGCGCGCACTGGCGGGGCAATGTGGCAATGTGCCACTGGGCTGTTCATGCGCTATCCGGCGACCGTTCGCGCTCGGTGCCTTGGCGGTCGTTGGATGTTGGTGCTTTGGCGGAGGCTGCGTCTGGGATGACCGGGTGCCGTCGGCTCGCCCGTCCTACAAACAGTGCTGTGACTCGGGCGGTACGGAGCCGTGCTCTCCGCCCGGTAATTCTTTCGCGGCCGGTGTGTGGAGCGTCGGAGCACAATCATAGAAGGCCTGCGTAGCCGGGCCTGGCTTTAAACCCCGACACGACCCGCTGGTCGGCTGCGCTCCCGTGACGCAGCTCCGTTGGCGGTGGCGGGCCTTGTGCAGTGCTCTCCGTCGTACCGAACCCGTTGTCTTTTCTAGTTAACCCATTTGAATTCTCTGTTGATTACAAGTTTTACCGTGGTTTCCCCCACTGTGTGTGTATGTGTGGCGCGGAGGAGAGGAGAGTGCCTGCTGTGTTGGGCCGGGCAGCTGGGCGCGGCCGTCGCTCGCTGAGCAAGGCAGCCGGACCCGGGCCGGCCCGGCCACCGCCGGCGCGGGACGCCAGCGCGGCGAGCCGGGGGGCAGCCGCTCCTCCGGCGGCGGAGGTCAGGGGTGAAGCCGCCCGTCAGCGGCGCGTCCTTCGGGCCGGCGACAGCCGGCGTCAGAGCGCGGCTGCTCGGGCCGCAGATGCGCCCGCGATGAGTCAGCCGGGCGGCCGGCGTAACTCGCGAGCGCGCCGCCTGAGTTACACCGCTCGGCGGCGGCGGGCTCCTCGGGCGGCGCGGAGGTCGGCGGTGTGTCAGCGCCCGGCCCGGCCCGGTAAACATCCTGCCCGGCGCGACCCCCTGCCCCGGCGCCGACCCGCGCCACAGATGTATGTGGCGCGCCTCCCGGCCGCCGAGTGCACCAGACGCGTGTTTTCACCACTCCAGCACGTGGTGGCAGAGTGCGGCTGTAACTCAGCACGGCGCACCGACGTGGTGCGCCCCGGTGACGTCACGCCGCTGACTGGGAGCGTAACCGCTCTTAAAAGGTCGCGGGGTCCAATCTGCTTTGATGCTGCTCCATGTGGCCAAAACAGAAATAACCCAATCATCCCAAACGTTACTGGGGTCGAGACCCCACCGATCCCCTCTGGTGTTTACGTCCATGCCGTTGTCTCATGGCACTGCGTGGTGGGGCAACAGGCCTGCCACCTCCGGGAGGGATGAACCGATCGCGAACAAATTCGAATGAAGCATTGCTCATGCTGGTTCTGATATCTTAAAGCAGGGCGTCAGCTGTCTTCGGTGCTGTTTAACGATAGCCCCATCATACAGTTCACTGGCATTTCTTTCGAACGTGGGAAGCAATCTTGGCGTACACCCGCACTTTTCCGCGGGGCGTGAAAGTCTCATTGTTTACCGGTGCGCCACACCAACACGAGTACCTCCATCTACCCCGCGCGCTACCCCACCCCGTGCACCCACACACACGGTTGCGTACCGCCGGGAGCATGTTGGAGCACCGGAGGCGAGCTCGCTGAGAAGCAGCGCCGGTCACGCTGGCGGTGTGATCGGAGCCGCGCATGTGACGTGCCGCGGTCGTCCAGCGAGCACGCACACACAGCTGTGGCGCAGTGCCCCAGGTCGGGCCCACCTCGCGGCCTGCACTCGATCATCGGCAGCCTTCGACGTGGTGACACACAACAGATTTACGGCATTGTTTCGTGGCCGTCCGTGAGATATCGGCCGGTAATGATGCGCTAATAAATGCGCACGCGGCCCCCACCTTTGATGAATGGGTCCCATTATGAGCGGCGGAGGGGGCGGCACCCCTCGGTCCGGGGGTGCGCTCACCATGGCCGCCCAGCACACGGAGACGGGCGCGAGCTTTGCTATGAGAGAGGAGCGCAGCCTGCTGACGCACGGCTGTGATACGAGACTCGTCCCAGCGTGCATGCTCGGATTTGTCTGAGGGGAAGGCCTGAGGCAAAAAGGTCGAGTTCAGTGAGCGTGGACGAAGTTGTGCTCATTGGGTTTGGCGTGTTATTAAAAGAAGGATTATCCCCTCGGCTTTTGGGACTAGGTTTTGCAGTCTCGTATGCGATCGGTGTTGAATGAATGTGCCGTATCTGTATGGGAAGGCTGTCATCTTACATCGGGCTCACATTGCTCGCGAGAGTTACAGTGATCCCATGCACAGCCCGGCCGGATTGAAGCCCGAACAGGGCCAGGGTTAATTCCAGTGCTGGTCACGGTGGGAACCCTTCACTTTCCCTGGGGTCTGCAGCTGCACTGTCTCTCCATCCGTAGGTGGCCGGAGCCAGCTCGGGCCTCGCGCCGGCGGTCATCGGCCTGCCACTGTGCTCGAGCGCCGCCGCGTAGCCCTGCGGTGGACGGCAGCTGTCGGTGTGCGGGTCGACACGGGACCCCCGCCATCTCCGCGCTGTGCCGACGGCCCTGTTCCCAGGGAGCGACGCCGCGGAGTGCGGCCCCGCCACCCCCGGCTGATCCCGCCAGACGTGCATGTCCAGCGCGGCGGTGCGTCGGCGAAAGTCTCCCAGAGAGGATTACCGCGGGAGGTGCACTCCGACCGCGAGCTTTTGGCCGCCGGAATCGCGTGCGACCGCGCTGGGGACGCGACGGCCACCCGCGCCTCTCGGCCGGCCAGGGACGCGCCGCCGGCACTTGATACCATCGCCATCTGGCGGATTACCGCCCGTACTGTCAATCGGGATCTGGCCGTCCTTGGCTGTTGAGATGCCACGCATTCTGTTAAGACGCAGCGTCCCGAGCCAGGCAGCGCGTAAACACGCCTGCGCCGCCAGCTGCTGTTATCCTGGCTTGGAGGCCTTCCGGCACTGCCTCCACTTACCCTTGGCGAAGGATTTGGCGACGGGGACGCGATGTTATTCACGCCCATGATGACAATACAGCAATCAGCTGACCGTAAGTTCCACACGTCAACAATGGGCAAAATAGTGTCTACGAGCATTGCTTCTTGAGGCAAAACCTTCCTATACGCGAGCTGCCACGTGTGCTCAACGTGCGAAGAGCAATCTGAGCACCTCTCTGACAGATGATAAGATAATTTATTTTCAAATCGTCTTTCCTGCGTTATCCTACTTTTTTTTAAAATTTGTTCCTGTTCCGTTGTTGGCAGGGTGACACGTCACTTGAGGCATGCTATTAAAATGTAATCTTACTCGTGACTCGTCCTCGCTAAAGGTCCACTTTTGCAGACTTCTCCAGGGACGCTGTCCTCGTGAGACACCCCCACCGCCCGAGACGTCTTCGTGAGACGCGTTGTCCTCCGAGACATGCTCATCCTCGTGAGATCTTCCCGCTCGTCTTCCCGTGAACGCCCTACTTCCCATCGTGAACCGCCTCGTCCTGGTGAAGGGTCCTCCTCCTCCCGAAGCGTCGCCTTCGTGGGGCTGATTTTCCTTCTTCTTGAGGATCGTTCTAGCCCACTTATGGGTCGCGCTTGGGTTTCCTTGTCTTCGTGGGTCCTCCTCGTCTCCTTCTTCATGTGACATGTTTGCTCTTCGCCTCCTGAAATGCATTGTCTCTGGGCCACTGATATTAAGAAGACTGAGAGAGCGAGCATGCGGTGGCGCGCCGCAACAGCCTTCACCAAGCCACACGGATGCATGGTTGCCAGCCACGCTCGGGGTGAAGGCGCCACGTGCAAGTGGCGCGCACGCTATCCGGTGCATGCGATGTAATTTAGCCTCCTCGGCTCCGAAACGGACCCCAGATCACCACATCATGACGCTGGTACGTGGCAGTGAGATGTTAGGCCCGTCGCTTAACGCGGGCAGGCGGTGAGCTCTGTAAAATATGCCTCATGGTCATTCCCACGCTGATGATGTGGGTGGCGTGCGCAAAATCGCCTCTTAAATGCGATACCCTGCATTCCGTTTAGGTATTGGTGAAATTGTGAAGTAATGGTGCTGTGAGATTAGAGTCCTTTTGCTGAGTTATCGACCTTCAATATACGAAGAGGCACTGGTTAAACGACGTTAATTAAGTAACTATTTGTTATGTTAACATAAGTAAACGTTTTAAATGCCGTTCATGCTACTTTAGAACACAAGTTTAGCAACCGATAAAGACACGTGGACATCACGATGTCAGAATCGCCGCACGTGCGTAATCTCCGCTCGACACTGAGCACATATGTCGTCATGGGGCGTGGTTTGAGCAACATTGTTTAAGTTATGGACGTTTAGCAATAGCCCGATATTCGCTGTAATGAAAACTGATACCAGCCAGCGAAACCCATCAGCTTAGCTGCCCGTGTTTCGGCATCCGAAGCAGTACCGTGAGCCGAGAGCTGAGACGAGAAGCCTGAATACTCGAGATGTTTCTAAGGCCGAGCAACGTTCGTGGTGCCCGCTGTTTGTGGTAAGCAATTTTATAATCTGGTTGTCGGCATGGGTTACTGCAACTTCCCGGCTTAGCCGTCTGCGTTGCGTGCAGTCCTTAGCGTAGAATCGTGTGCTGGGTGTAAGGATGTGGAAGCTGGGAAGATTTATTGGTTTTAACATCGATAAGACAGTAGTAACAGCCCTATTCCTTGTAGAAAAACTAGGATAGTGGAGATATAGATGCGTTAACATTTCAGCAGCAGGCTTTTATGGAACGAGTAGCAGAAGTAAATTAAAAGTTCTGAAGCTAATCTGCTGTTCCTTTTTTATGCTGCCATATTGCGTAAAAATCAGCGCATCTATATCGCCATTCTCTTGGTTTTTCTACGAGGAATAAGGCCATGACTACTGTCTTATCTATGTCCATAATGTTCCTCGCAAATGCATTCAACAACGTACGCAGTTTTGGGATCGTTTTGAATAAGATTTTCTGCGGAGATTCGTAGCAGTTTCTGGATTCACGTGTCTCAGTTTATCGTTAAGAACATCTGGAAACGTCGGATGTTATCAATATAACTATTTTCTGCTGTATAATGTCGCTTAACCAGTGCCCCTTCCATATTTAAGGTAGACAATTCTGCATAAGAGCCCGGAACTCATAATGCTAAAAGTCTGATGAGCTGAATGGCTTTTTTTGTTTATCTTAATAAGTGCTGGTGTATGTCCGTGTATTTGTTAGCCAGTTGGCTGTGTTACCAACTTTATTAGTACTTCCAGATCATTCTCTACCTGTCCTAAACTTATCACGCCTACTTGTTATACTTACCCAGTCGATTTTTTGTCTCGAAATGCTGATGTCATGGGCCACATCAAACGCAGTTTAGCCGACAGAATTGAAATAATCGTCGTTCATGTATGCTGCAAAAAAAACTTTGTGGAATCGAGTCGATGCTTAAAATAGTCAGCTTACAGCAACTTTGCACGCAATCAATGAAGGGCATGACCAGGAAGCAGGAAAACGCGTGTCATTCTTGTGAGCCGATCGTGCCTTCAGTTATTCAGTAATAATGCCGAACTGTTAGGTTACGCGACGCCAGAGGAAGTTTGTGTAACAGGTGCGTCCACTGAAATGTTAAATTCCTCGTTTGCAGTATGGATTTTGCATACACGCCATGTGCATACACAATTCTGCTTCAGAGACCTCTAGATATGTCACTAGATATTTGCAACATTATGCTTTAAAGATGCAAGTTAAACTGCATGACATCTTCTGCTTTAAACAAAAAACACTAGGCATTCATCATTTGGAACACTTTGGTTACGAACTAATAGACATACATTTATTAGTCCAATATATTTACAAGCGGGTACGATGTACGAAGCTTGACCTTTAGGCCTGCATGCAATTGGATATTCAACACCCCAGTCTCGAGGTCTGAAAGGTGAAGGTATTACCTTTGATTACCACTTAACAAATTCAATAGATGTATGTCCTACTGCAGTAGACAGAAAACTAGGCATCGGGTATCGTTCACTGCATTCTATCGCAGCTGTTGTACTGCCAATACGATGGAAACAAGGATTACCTTACTACTCAGAACCGCACACCTGGCGTTGTGAGCGTCCTCCAGACAACCTGCAGTTTGCCGAAGTTCCATTGATCTTCTGCCGGTCACGCTACCGTCAAATGCCGGCTGCACCCCGGCGGTGCAGAGCGCGCGCTGGCGTGCAGAGCGTCCGCAGTTTCCTCGCCGGGAACCTCGGCCTCGGCGGAAACCACCTGGAACATCGTTCTGAGGAATGGTGCATCCGTCCAGAGCCACGCATGGCCGGTCTGAGACATGGCCCATCAGCGCGGGGCATGGCCAACCAGTATGATAATTGGTTCGGCGGCAGGCTCCAAGTCGTCGGTCTAATACATGTCAGATCTATAACATTCTCAGAAGCTGGGAATGAGGGATTACACAAGCGCCGTTTTAACGTCTGGGTTATTTCGTAGCATCTCTAATTAAGATGACACACTGTCTCCGTTCACAGTCATCCCTGAGAACGCCTGGTCGCATTCAGCTGTTGTTCTGTGATCAGCAGCGCCGAACGTCTCTAGCAATGTGCGGCCATTTCGGCCAATGTTTGCAGTTCAGACACGCATCACGGTCGATGCATGTAACACTTGGGCGAACATGTCATGGTCGAGGACGAAGTTCGCTAATAGCATGGCGAGCGAGCGTGCTCCAGTGTAGCTGATTGTTTGAGTCATAGTGGTTTGTGTTTGTTAGAATAGCGCGTCAGGAGGAAAGTGGGCGTGGCGGGTCAAGGTCACTGAGGCATAGGGCACGGACATCGCGGACAGCGGACAATGCGTCGTGGGTGCCGAGGCCACGCGATCAGCCATTGTCTTCTTTTTGTCAACATTGTTTCGCCGGTTCGACAGAGACCAGCCAGATTACCTGCTGCGGCCGAGTGAATGGCTAGAATCCGCCGCGCGTACGCAGCACGTGAATTATGTCATCGGTCTCCCTGGCCACGCATCCGCCCCAGATGAGGGTCAAAGTGGCGGAAGAAACGTGTCCTCTTTGCGGCACTAAAACTAACCAAACCTGCACAGAGCTGGAAAGAAGGAAAGCATGTTCGTCTAGCTCCCAATTGATGAGCCAATGCACGACGAACTGTACTGTTTATTTTAGGCAGATGCGAGCTGAATTTGGCGTAGAACACAAGAAAACGTCCATTGGTACTGTTCCTGGCTCGACTTATCCATGGAACTAGCCGCAGTAATTTACACATTTAAGAGCATGATATATGATTGGGTGGTTTGGAACCGAACAGTTACAGCCCTTCCAGTTCCAAATAGCTATCCTTCTTTTCCGACATCCAGCCTGCCTAGAGAATAACAGTAATCTAACGTAGTTTCATGGCATGTTGGGTGCTCCTTTCCTTTGATTAGGATCAAGTTTGTTAAAGCATGCGAATGCTTTGCTTTGCTCACCAAATTTCTCCACGAATCCTCACCAAATTTCTCCACGAGCACCTACTGGCTCTAATTGAGCTGCCAAATTCCGTGTGTATTATACAACCTGGCCACTTCTAGCGCTGCTAAAATAGTTGGCCAATCAGCAGAGCGCCCCGATATTTCTCCGGCTTACAGTTGCCAACAAACCCCAAGCAATTTAAGTATTGCTTGCTTCTTTTGAGTTTTGTCCTCAGCCGTAACTCAATTGCGTAAGTGCTGCCCACGATTAATGCATACTCTGTTCTTGCGGGGCCTGGTCAAGGCCCGGCGAAAGCCCTGTAAATTTATTACAATGTAAAGAGGAAAATCTTAGCGAAAAGGAAGACACAAATGAATCGGATGAATATGTTTCGACTTTTTACACGCAGTACTCAAAAATATTTGCATTGCAAGTTTAATCCTCTTTAACGCCAATAACGTTCTCTATCGTTCACACTTGTTCTCGGATTCAATGGGTGCGAACAGGAATATACGTTGACCAGTGATTGTGGCAAGGAAAAAGACATGTCTTACATGAGGGCTAATGAAAGAGCAATTAGCGCACGTTTCAGTGTTTTAGCATTTTGTGTACATCCTTACTCTATGAACCAGGCGCTCTCAGTAAACACGTAGGTGTGGCCTTTCACCGCATGTACACTGATCTCATCAGACAAACGCCACCTGAAAAATAATCAGCTTCTTCACAGGCCCAGCCCCATCTCAACATCTACATCTGTCGTCCGGGGGCGTGCTCGGCACGCAAAAAGTCGGGCCGCACCCAGCACCGGCATTCGGCACTGCTTGGCATTCCACAGCTGCTGCCCGCGCGAGATTGCTACCAGCGGGACCCGGCCGGCTATTGCTAGTCCCGCCGTGCAGGGTGCGTGGCTCTGAGTGATTACGTCACGGGACGCGTCCGGTGCTGGCCATGACCCTGGGTCGCCCCGAGGACCCCCGCTTCCTCGGTGGTCACTGAGAGTCCGCTGGCGGGTGGCAGGGGTAGTGGGATCAACACCCAACAGGCACCTCCAAGAGTCGGGCAGCGGTCGACATCAGTACGATGTGGCCGTGGGACCCGGAGGACTGGAAGACGCTGGAGTGACCACCAGAGTCGACTGAGGGGCGGCAGCGGTACGGTGTACCCGTGGGACCCGGGGCGGGGTACCGCACCGACAAGTCGGCCCTAGATGTGGCCTGGTGAAAGTGAAGGCCAGCAATGCGCACTGGAGGATGGTCGACTGTGACGGATACCGTGAAGATCAGTCAGCGCATCGACCAACGTCAAGGTTTTGTAAATGGTCGAGATAACGGGCACGGCTCCGGTTTTGGACAGGTGGATGAATGCTCCGAGGAAAACTCGCTCCGTTTGCTTGCCTTACATTTAAACTGTTGCTGCGTGGATCAACCATGAATGTGGAAAAGAAAACACGCTTACGATCAGCTGAAATTCCTCGATAAATGTGTTATGTAAATATGAGCAAGGAAATATTTGACCATCGATTTGATTACGGGTGGCAGCCGTGCTAGGCAAAGATCCCTGCGGTGTGACCGTGGAAGCTGCTTTAGATGTGTAGCAGTGCTATCGAAATTAAAACAATTATATTTTCAAAGGCCTGGCGCTGGCACCTTCCTGGCATCACGCTTGATGCGTCGGTGCAGACTTACATCAGCATCACGAAGCGTCACGTGATGCCGTCGCCGGTACCAACTGTGCGCATTTGCTGAAAACAAACATTTCCTGCCACTGCGACAGGAATCCCCTGCACTATCAAGCCCAAGTATGTGCTTTACGGGCGTCTATGGCTACTCTAAACACTCTATGGCCTCGCCGGCGTCTGACTCGGTGTAGACTACTAACACAGAGAAGCTCACCGGCGGCCGGCTCGGTGTAGACTCTTAACACAGAGGAGCTCACCGGCGGCCGGCTCGGTGTAGACTCTTAACACAGAGGAGCTCACCGGCGGCCGGCTCGGTGTAGACTCTTAACACAGAGGAGCTCGCCGGCGGCCGGCTCGGTGTAGACTCTTAACACAGAGAAGCTCACCGGCGGCCGGCTCGGTGTAGACTCTTAACACGGAGGAGCTCACCGGCGGCCGGCTCGGTGTAGACTCTTAACACAGAGGAGCTCGCCGGCGGCCGGCTCGGTGTAGACTCTTAACACAGAGGAGCTCGCCGGCGGCCGACTCGGTGCAGACTATTAACACAGAGGAGCTCACCGGCGGCCGGCTCGGTGTAGACTCTTAACACAGAGGAGCTCGCCGGCGGCCGACTCGGTGCAGACTAATAACACAGAGGAGCTCACCGGCGGCCGGCTCGGTGTAGACTCTTAACACAAAGGAGCTCGCCGGCGGACGGCTCGGTGTGGACTCTTAACACAGAGGAGCTCACCGGCGGCCGGCTCGGTGTCGACTCTTAACACAGAGGAGCTCGCCGACGGACAGCTCGGTGTGGACTCTTAACACTGAGGAGCTCGCCGGCGGCCGGCTCGGTATAGACTCTTAACACAGAGGAGCTCGCCGGCGGCCGGCTCGGTGTAGACTATTAACACAGAGGAGCTCGCCGGCGGCCGTCTCGGTGCAGGCTCTTAACACTGAGGAGCTCACCGGCGTCCGGCTCGGTGTGCCAACACCACAGCCGTTCATCTGAGGGGCCGACAGCGAGGCAAACGCCGGCAAGACAATCTGTTAATGGGCGCGGGCACTTGGTAACGATATCAGGCTCATGATATGTGGGGCCCATTAAACCACTTTACCTTGCTTGTATTGCCATTATTGCTGAACGAGCCCAGTTTAATGAACCATCATTACCAAAGTGATGGGCTTTATGGGCCCAGGAGTCGCCCATTGCGCCTCCGCGCCCCAAACTTGACCTGCGTCTCAATTGCCGCACCGGTAACTCCGCCCGACGACAGCTTTTATCACAACCCAATCCGCGTCCGAAGGCGATCTGAGCCTTGTTCGGCGCCGGTCGCTGCACAGCGGATCGAGGACGAATTCAGCCTTGTTCGGAGTCAACCGCTGCACAGTGCATCGAGGACGACCTCAGCTTTGTTCGGCGCCTGCCGCTGCACAGCGCACTGAGGACGACTTCAGCCCCTCAGTCTTGTTCGGAGTTGACCGCTGTACATCGGATCGGGGACGACCTTGAGCCTTGATCGGAGCCGGCCGCTGTACAGCGGATCGAAGACGGCCTCAGCCTTGTTCGGCGCCGGTCGCTACACAGCGCATCGAGGACGACTTCAGCCCCTCAGTATTGTTCGGAGCTGGCTGCCGTACATCGGATCGAGAACAAGCTCAGCCTTGTTCGGAGCCGGCCACGGTACATTGGATCGAGGACGAACTTGAGTCTTGTTCTGGGCCGGCCGCTGTACACTGGATCGAGGACGACCTCAGCCTTGTTTGGAGCCGGCCGCTGTACGGCGGATGCAGAGCTGGCGGCCGCCGCCCGCCGGTCGACGCCCAGCCAGCAGCGAGACGGTGTTTCAGTGCGCACCCATCGCTCAATCGACCGACGTCCTGCATCGGAAATGGCCGCATTTGAATGCGGCGACACGGGCCGAAGCTGACGCCGAGATGTCGTCGCCGCGGCGCCGGGCGGTGCTTCCCAGGCGGCTGTACGCGGTTAGTTGCGGGGCCGCGTGGGCAGCTGCCGTGCACTCGTCTGCGTGACATGCTTTGTGGGACGTGGCTGCGGTTGTTGACCGGGAGATTGCGTTCTCTCAAGGCGAGCGCCATTGGAATTACGAGGGATCGCTTGCTTCAGCTTAATATACCAGAGGCATCACCGCTCCAGTGACTAAGCTGTCTAAATACGGTATCCCTTGTTATGTGCCAGTTGGTGAGGAGGTTCGGCTGGTTCTTTATTAAACAACCTCGTCACCTCGAATGGTAAATAAGTTCTCTCAGGCATTGAAGGCAAGTTGTGCTTATCTAGTCCGTACGGCAGGACCAAACGGGAGGAAAACTCCTAACGATTTCTGGACTGGGTATATACACAGAAATTGAAAAGGCCATTGGCTTAAATGAAACGGCACCGCACACACAGACCGAATAATAAGAAAGGAAGTAGTACGTTGCTCCTGTGGAGCCTCCACGCTCCTACCAGAGCGATAAGACGAGCAATTTCCCTTGCAATCTTGATTCTGGGAATCACTTCGATATATAACGCTGTCCAGGTTTCTGACATAAGTGTTAATGAGTACAACATGTTGACATCCGTATTACCATACAATGGTACGCTGCCGTAAAGTGCATTATGTTGACTCCATAAGTGAACACGTGAATGGGCTGCGACTGGTTTTGAGCCTCGTCACTTGTCACAACCGCATGCAAAACGGCGTGTAGAAGCCACCGCACGTGGGTGTGATAGTAGCGGGAAGCAAGAGGCCGACCGGCCGAGCGATGTGGTCACCGGGTCCCTCAAACTCGTGTCAAGGACACTCGTGTACTCAGGATTCCCTTCGTCGGATTCATCGACGTTGTCAGCTGACCTCCACGAACACAACTCGAGGATTCACCGAGCTGATCAGGGTCTCTAAACACTCGTCGTGGATTTGCCCGGAGCGGCACACCTGCCGCACCTGTTAACACATGCTGCTTAAAGCTTGTTATGACCAATCCTGGCTGACTGCTTGGGCTGCAAAAGAAGATTTCAGCTCTCATCCATCATGGGCTTCGCTACGAGGGAGGGAGGCGAGGAATGCGTCTTCTCAAATGCGTCAAAAGGAATGCGTCTTCGTCGTCTTCCGCAGCTTCCATATTTAAACATCACGCACATGGCGTTGCAGGCAATGAAAAGCTTTAAAAGACGGACCTCCAGCTTCTGAGCTTGTCCTGAAGGTTCTGCAAGACCTGATAATTTATATCATGCATAATCAGATGTTGTGAACACCCAAACACCCTGGACGAGTTAGGGCTCGTTCATGATATTCGTCCTGCAGACCCGGAGGACTTCGAGAGGCCTTAGAGAAACATCACAGCTCCGATGAGCCAGGAGGCGCCGATCCTCACGTCTCTCTTGCACAACATCCGGTGACCCTGACACCGCCTCCTCGTCAGCTCGAGTCCGAGACGACGCGCTCCGCCCAGGCCCGCTGTCGATCGCGCTCACGGCTGGCACGCGCGCTCATTCATACGCCATCCGGAATACATCAGGCCGCAGCGGCGGTCGGCCGCGCCATGTAGAGAGCTATCGTCCGGAGGCATCTGCAGCGCGCGCCCACGAGCCGCCGGCCGGGCCGCCGTTCATTGACGATTCCTGCGGCGCGCGAGAGGCCCTTTTTGCCGGCCGGCCCATTCACAAACCGGCGCACCGACGGCCGGCGCACATGCAAACGGCGTCATTGGCGTCCCCGGAGCGAGCGGTGTCGATGTCTGCGCTGCAATGGAAGCCGAGGGCGTGTTTGTCGCGCCTCGGCGCGGTCGGGGCCTGCGCAATCGCCGGCCATCTGCGAGCGCGCGGGGTGGGACGAGGTCGGCCCGGCAGCGCGGCAGGCTACCGGCCAACCCTGCAACGCAGTCTCCGGGGATAGCGGCCTCCCGCCGGGGGCGGCGCTGCAGTCTCCGTGACGGTCGGCAGCGAACGGGGATCGCCATATCGGCGCGCTGCGCTCTGAGGAAGCGATTGCACGGTCTCCGACGGGCAGGACCCAGCGTGAAAGTGTGGAGTCGTTTGTGAATGCGCGCTGGGTGTACACATTAGCGGGAAGCTGATGACATCACCCATATGTCCCGGCGTCAGATGGCGTTTCACTGTTTGTTCTCGTCGTACGACATGGTATTCCGGCCCCTGGTACAGGGTTTGCCACAAGACGCCTGATGTCTTACTGCATGCCTCCTCTCATAAGACGATATATTCTCCGTACAGTATGCACTATGAAGGTAATTCGCGAGAATCGAATCTAGCATCCCGAATGAAATTGGTTGAGCTTTGTTAAAGCTTTTATGGCAGATGTTGGCTGAGCCCAAAGTCAATCGTGTATGTCTGTATATAACACTGAGGTTGTAGTCAATTATTTTTCAGCCTTTGCCAACATTCCTAAAGTCAGCACCAGATCGGCCGTTCATGTGCGCGATAATAATCGGGATGATGTTCAGTTCCAAAAGTCTGGGAAGCTCTTCGTGGACACGCGCTCGTATTACGAAATAAAAGAGCGCAGCAAACAACCATGCCGAATGTCAGTAATATTTTCGCGCACTTGGGTCGTTAACGTCATGGCTTAAGGGCCATCGCAGTGACACTTGATTCAGCGACCAGCCAGTTTCTGAACCTGTCGCTCTTATTCTGTTGTTAGATCGAGCCATTGACAGTTGACAGGCTCGCCCACGGTTCGTTAACAAGGATAGCCGCGCATAGCGTAGATGCCATGTGCGTAACTTACGCAAGTCATTTCAGACCCAGTAACATGAGCCTCATTAAGGAAGCCTGTCGGACAAGGTATCTGCGGCCTAGCACATCCTGTAGGACAAGGTGCTTAATATCTCATTAAGGCAATTTAAAAATTGTGTTCAGGCTTCAATAAAAGCTTGTCCTTTACAACCACTGAATTGCTGACAGATTACGCATTTTTTAAGGACCTCTGCACAAACAGACCTTCGTTCGTCTCCGCCCACATTGATGAGCCATTTTTGGGAAATTTCGCCCCGAGCTTCCAATGGAAAACCCAATGATCACCTCCTCACTCTCCATCCCTGTAAGGATCTGTTTCTGAACATCAGAGTATGAGAGTCGACGGGGCATGCCGTCACGTATCGGAAACGTCCATTACTTCATAGACGGGCGATGGCTTTGATTTATTCGCCGTCGTCCGGCCCGTTTTGGATCGGACCCCATACATTTATGCTCGATGGACGCCGCGACAGAGACCGCCACCACCGCGGCCCCGATCAGCCCTTTGTGACCCACATCGTCACCCCTGACTTCGAGAGGACGCCCGAGCCACACTTGTTATGTTTGGGCACCCACGTCAGTTTGTGGAAATCGAGACGCGTCAAGGTTGTTTATAGTGACGAATGTATCGCTCATTGTGGCCGAACAAAGGTTGTGTCAGACCTTATCGGATGGCTTCGACCGTCGCAAAAGAACAACTTACCATGTGTCTTGTGTAACTCTGCTAGAGTATTTGCGTTGTGTCCACGTACACCGTGGCCATGTCTGCCTGTTTGATGTATTATTCCCATGTTTGTGGTCATTTGTATGCATGCAGCCGCGTCCAGATCTGGATAGAATCACTCCGCCTAGAAGGCTCTACTCGAAAGTGGTCTGGTTTCTCCCACATGGCGCTGCGATTGGCGGAATAGGCACGACTAGGTCCCAGGCTATGAGTCTGTGCGCTGTTGATGTCCATGACAGCGTTGGATTATGTACGCACCCTGTCTTGCCAGGCATGTGTCCGTCCCTTAGTCCTTTGTCTTCGTCGCACTAGCGTTTCAAATATGATAGTAAAACTGTAAAAGTAAAATTTTCACCTCGTCTATTTTGCTGTCGTTGCTAATGTAAAAGTGAAATTGCAGCTTTAGCCACACCTAGAGTTTTGCCCATCTCGAGATTGGTGAGAATCGACTTAATGCGTTCAGTGAGTGGCGTTGTGAGGCCGAGAGTCTCTGTGATCGAGGAAGCCTGCAGCGGAATGAAATGATTTGAGCTGCTGACTCTCCGTGGCGAAAAGGATAGCCCTCGATAAATGTATAGGTGTTTGCGCTGGTTTCGCGGTGTTTAATTACTACTTAATAGTCAGTGTCATCATACGTGACCATTTATCGTTACAATCGTTGACACCATGTACTGGACACGTGACCTTTCGTCGTTGCAATTGTTGACACCATGTACTGAGCGCACGTCGATGTCATCATTACTTTTTCATTTCTTCGAAGATCTAAGCCACCTTTGTTAACGAATTTCTAGGTCAACAGAAGACACGAACAGTGCAATAATGGCTGATGACTAGTCCAAGTAATGACCGTTAAATCCACCCATAGCCCACTGCCCTATCGACGCGCGAGGAAACCGGTTCTGCGCCACTACGGCACCGACGTACGCGGCGGATAAATTCACTTCGACTGGAATGCCGTCTGGGACACGAGCGCCGATGACCTTTGCCACTTGACCCGGCCAGCAGAGGGGCCCCGCAGTGCAGGCTTCGTGCCATTGCCAACCAGACGCAGAAATGTGTCAATGCTACCAAGATCATAAAGCAAACTCGAGGACGTGAGATGGTCGAAAGCGCGACCGGCTTTCGCCTGGCCCGCAAAAAGCTGCGGTCGTGGCGGCGCGAGGCGAATGATGAGCACCGCAGGCATCTGCATCGGCCGGCCGAGACGGCTCCCTCCCGCCCACGCTGATCAGCCGGGCAGAGCGGCTGTTTTTCCGATTGGTCTGAGTGTGTCGTGCTATTGGATTACACGGTGTGTATTGTGCGACTGCTAGAGATGTCGGCCTGACGGCATTATCTGTCCCGGCCCAGCCGCGTGGAATCTCTTTTGACTTGGCACAGCTTGGAGTTAGATACGTCCCTTGACCTTGCTGGCTGGGTCCTCTCTGAAGCCGCTTTATAGAATCTCTGCTGACACTGCCCAGTGAACCGTCTCCCTAACTGGCCGACATGATCCCCTCCTGACCCAGCCATGGGTCTCTCGGGGATAACCCAGCGCGTTCCAGTCTACTCTCATTGATTCGATGCGACTAATCGCTGATGTCATGTCTGTATCACCGCTGTCGCTGCCTCGATGAACCAGTATTAGTAGAACAACCGCCCGCAGCGTCGTCGGCCCGGCGCTGGAAGGTGCGCGCCCAGCGCTTCGTCGCGCGCTGGTGAGAGGCCGTAGTCACACGGGTAATCCGCCTGGCGTGCCGGGTTTCGTAAGCAGACCGAATTCCGCCCCGTCGTTTTACGCGCCGTCCCGCCGGTCCGGTGCGAAACGCTCGGGGAACGGGAAAATTGGGGAGCGGCTTCTCAGCAGAAAATTAATTTCCTGGCATCAGAAAACATTACGAGCGTTTTAATCGCGATTTGTCAAAGTTGGGAAACAGGCTGGGCCGAAGTAGATGAGTGATTGTGCAGCTTCTTTTCGTCGAGCTGATGTTGCGAGATCCCCGCGCGTCATGTCGTCGCATCAGGGTGTCTGCGACGTGTGAGACAAATCTGCCATCGTCACCGCGGCAACAGGAACGCTACCACATGCGCTTGATTTCCGCAGCCAACTGTACTCAAGAACTAAGGATCTTGTTCGCGTTTATATTCAGCTAGCATCTTGTGTGAAGCTGAAGATTTTGCATTGCGTTAAGCAGTGAGCAAGAGAAGGTATCAGGAGCACTATCATCTCTCCCGAAGATGCCGTTGTCTCTCACCGGTACCGCGCGACCCCTATTAGCACACGGCTGAAAATCATCGTCACGAAGTTATGACATGAGATTTTTGCCGTTGGCAATTTGCGTACAATTCAATATCAACTTCAAGCTGAAACACTTGATATGGTCGTCGAAGATGCGTGGATCAGCCGCATTGCTCGTGTTTACTGTGACGGCTTCCGTGCCCACGTCAGTCGTGCTCACCGAGTGCTGACCATTGCACATACCTTTGTCTTTCAGCGATTTGGATGCATTCTACATTCACCGACATTTGACAGTTTGCTCCAGGGTTCCGAAGCTTCGAATTCCTTTGTTCATTTCATCATCAAATGTGACGTAGATCGATTTGTCTCTGATGACACTGAAGTGCGCGCCTGACAGCCCACCGATGATAACTGCGATTCGATAAAGAATTAATCGTGCGCATCTAGAACCTCAATTAATTTTTTCTCCGTCTCGGAAGTGTGTGACGATTTGGCTTCCTCAACCTTGTGTGCGTTTTTACGCAACGAGTCGATTACACAGCTATGACATAACGACCAACCAACTTCGTTGGAGCAAACCAACAAACCAACTCGAGCTGGTGGCACTGCTGAGCATGACAAGCGACTGCAGTGTGCAGAGAGAAGCCATGACGTTTGCAGTCTCAAAATTTTCGCCGCAAGTTTTCGTCTGTGCATAGTTCATTTGTGTTTGTATTTATTATTATCAATCGTTTTTCACAATGATTGAAGCGCATTAGTGCACACGACATGCAGCTTCTGGTCGAGAAGCTTCAGTTCGGATCCCGAAGCAGGAAAATTTCCCCTGGCCCGGTTTCCAGTGCGTTTTGGCGACCCCAATGACCTTGGCAGTTACATACATCCAATATTAACCTAATAATTATTGCTGTTAGCTGCATTAGTTATGCCATTTAGCTCAGGACCTCCGAGTGTCTAATACGTGAGCCACCCTTTCTAACCGTATGTGTAAAGCACAAAGCAAATAAGGGAAACGTGCTGAGTTTGTGAGTTGAGCTTACATCCAGTTTGATGTCCTGTCTGACGGGCTAAGAACAGTCTAATAAAACTCCGAGCCTCATCGACGGCCTGTATGTTATCAGGGACCGTCGTGACCGTGTCAAGGTCAAGTGCGACGCACCGAGCATTTATATTGACAATGGTAAAAAGCTTCTGAGCCGTCTCGCTTTGACATGCACCGGCTGGTGACGTACCACACTGAACCCCTTGACGGTGGACGGCGAGCCGTCTCGCTTCGACATGCACCGGCTGGTGACGTACCGCACTGAACCCCTTGACGGTGGACGGCGAGCCGTCTCGCTTCAACATGCACCGGGTGGTGAAGTACCGCACTGAATCCCTTGACGCTGGACGGCGTCGTGAACCGAACACTCAGCTGGAGACACCGCACCTCCGCATTTTCCCACGGGCGCGTCATATTTACGGGCGCTTTCATGTGATCAATCTCCTGTGTGAACAAATTACCACATAAACGCTTTCCATGCAAACATTTACTGTTGAAAACTGGGCTGGCAAGTGGTGGACCAGCTTTCACCTGGCACTGGTATTCAAGTGATCGAAGGCACACGCGGATGAAGGGTGACCAGCACAGTACTCCACCCGTTGAATTACATATAATGCTGATGTGCACGGGAGGGGTTAAGTCCATAGGCTGAGTGAGGTTTGACGTTATAGGGTAGACATGGACTCGGTGCGAGGGTTTCATTGGTATGCTGTTTAACGAGGGCCGTTAGATATGTTGCTAATGCTGAAGTTTCTACCGGACAATAGTGCGGTTTCTTTTACATTGAAAATGCTATGATCTCACTGTCAGTCACTTGATGGCGACAAACGAGCTGACAACGGAGGTGGGTGACATCATTCCGCAGATACAGATGATGCTACAACCTGAGCTCACTGGGCCAGAACCGCTTACGGAACCCGTGTGAACTAGTGGGTGCTGTCGGTCACGTCCGACTTCGACGAGACTTCCGCGGGTAAAAGCGTTCTAGTGGTCATGAGTTGATTCATCAAAAACATTACGTGTTGACTATCGGAGAGCAGGAATCCAGACTGCTGCAATCGAAGAAACCGATGAGTATGCATTACTTTTTGCTCCCGCTGAATGTGACCAAAGTATTCACAAATCGACGCTTTTTTGGGTGTGAAGTGGTTGCAACCATTTTTTTGCTACCCATCCGTGTATTTTTGCATAGCCCAACCTTTTCAGTTTGTGCCTCAGCGACTTATTCTCCAGGCTGGTGTTAAAAAGTAGGCATTGACCGTTTTTCGAACGATAACAGTTACCCCTTTGAATTCAAAACAACCTTAAGATGCTTAGGTCAAATGTATACACCATATTTCCATGTTCTATGAAGCCAGTATAACGACTTTATTTATTCATCATGTTGAGATGTGTCGTTCATCCTTAAAGCAGCACGAAAGCAACAAACCTTTGGCTTGCCTTTGAAGTTCCGTGACCTGTGGCATTTGATAGCGCATATTTGTACCAATGTTCCAAATTGGCCTGGATAAGTGCAACCCCGGTCTGCAAAATCTGTGCCCGTTTTCGGCCCTCGCTCGCCTGAGTTTTTGTTTTCATCGAGATATTTCGCTTTGCTTGTGTTGGTCGAATGATTAGAATACTGCATGCAACCTACACTTGACCTAACGGCTTGCAGGCGAGCGCACTGGAAATTGTACAGCACGACTTGTATGATTGGGCTTTGCCATTGCCAGCTATGTGCAGCTGGTCGCTGGTTACGAAGGTAGAGACACGCCGCCCGTCCCGCCGCCGGCCGAGCCGAGCCGGATCGAGGCGGGTCGCTCGAGCTGAGATCATTCTCAGGTTCTCAGTTTCAATCACTCCTGGCTCAGGTGGGACTCGCGGCCTGCGACCTAGGTCTTAATGACAAGCAACAGTGGTGACCAGTTGTCAGACAACCCGCATAGTTTGCTGACCATTTAACCGTGGAGGCCAGAATTGTTTTGTTCATCCAAAGGCTGTTCCATAAGGACAGCTTGTATAGGGGAGTTGTATGCGGGGTGCAGCGGATGCTCGGTGGGTAGTACCCGTGGGTAGCGCACTTCTGTTAGCAACTTGGTCCGACCTACTTGCACATTGTTTATCTGCCTTTATCCATTCGTTTAAGGATTGCCTTTTTCCATAATTCAAATACGTTTGCATCGCGGCACTCAGATCAACGTAAGCCGATGGCTTGGATGACATGGACCATGACCGTGTCCAACCATGTTACCATTATACACCATGACCAACCATGTTACTATTATGCACTTATGCGGTCGGCCCACAGCACAAACATATAATTTATTGGCTGCATTTCTATGAACATTCCTAAGCTGTCGTTGAAGCTTCAAGCGCACCAGCTCGGTATTTGCATTCGGAAAAAACATGGAAATCTACAACTCGTTTGTGCATTTATCAAATGTCTGTAATATGATCCTCTCAGCCCTTGAACCAGACAAGCTGAGGTCATGCCCCTTCACAAACCGCAAGTGTGGAACTGAGCGCCCAGCCCTCCATATACCTTGTCCTATCCTGCCAATATCTACAGACACATCGCATAAATGTGTCGACCTGAGAGGGAAGTGGGGGCTTGATTTGATAGCCTCGCCTGTCACAGCACCTGTCGGCCTTCGCGGCGCACCGAGCCGGAACACGCCGCCAAAATTTAGGTGCCCGCATCGACACCCAACGTAGCTTGGGCGTCGGAGCCGATTTACCTCCACCAAGGCCACGGGCGTGACAGCGGAGGGCACGCCGTCAGCGACATGTCGATCCCCTGCTACGGCCTCCTGCCCGGGGAGAAGGGAGTGAGGGGGGGGGGGAGACTGGCCCCCACGAGATCTCCGCACGGTCCAGCCCGGCAGAGAGCCAAGAAAGGGGATGGGGGAAGGGGTACAGCAGTCACCAGAAGTCTCTACACAGTCAGCCCGGTGGGGGGGGAAGAGACAGCTGCCCCCCCGCGAGGAGCGGCGGTGGCCGGCGGTGCAGACAGCCCTCGACTGCCCATTTACTGGCTGTGAGTGGACTGCTCGCGTCGCGCACCCTGGCGCAGCCTGCTGCTCGCTACCGAGATATGTCATCATTATGCATTCATGCGGTGTTCACGTCGTAACGCGGCCACTCCACGCCTGGGCTCGCAGGCAGCAGCTGCCGACGCTGCGAAGAGGAGCGTACTGCTGCGGAGGACCCCCCCCCCCCCCTCTCACCGCTCATGCCGCCCGTTGCACATACCAAGGCAACTCTGAAGGCTAGGAGCACCGGAACACCGGGCGACCAGGAATCAATTGGATCCACTGTCACCTTGCGCAGCGCCAATGTTAAGTGTTGGGATTGGAGAAACAGCTCCCTGCGCCTTTGGCCTGCTATGAAAATAGCACCATGCGCCCTTGTCCCCTGTTTCAATCTTCAGTTCACAGACTGCAGTCCAGAACGCCGACGGCCAGATCAGTGCGGGTGAACTGACCCCAGGCGACACTAATGAGACCCGACAAAGGAAAGCGAGCGGAACTCGTGCGCAAACCCGTCCGACGCGTCTTCATCCACACCGTGACGCAACGCCGACGTTCCCACGCTCTGGGGCAACGGTGGCGACGCGTGGCCGACGCCATCACTTGGCGCGACCCCCTTCACACCTACAAACAGAGACTCATCAGCGGTGGCGCAAGGCGACGGGCGTCCACGCACTCAGACCGCCGTACGTCTCCATTAGCGCTGATCGATCATTTGTTGAACCCGGCGAGCTGAAGGCAGCGACGGCCGGCCTGATTGTCATTGGTGGCTAATCGCCGCGGTTGCGACATCTGGCGTGTTTTGCCAGGCCGGCGCCGGCCGCCGCCCCCCACCTCGTCACGACGCCTCACGTCCGAGCGATGGAAGCCACCCAGCGGGCGAACGGCGCGGCCGCCGGCCGCCGCCGCGAGCTGGAGACGTGCCGGCCGGGCTCACGCCGTTTCCGGCTGGCCACGGCGCTAGTGGAGAACGTGCCTGAGCGAACAACAGGGGCAGTGCAGCGTGTGCTGGTGTGACGCAGCGTGGACGGTGAACAGCCGAGTGCGGGGAAATGGCCGTGTCAGCAAATTTTGGCTCCAGGGCGACGGTTGTTAGTCCCTTATGTACAGGTTAAGTCCGAGATTAAGGCAGGAGGAACGGATGACCTCCTGGGCCCCCTGAATTTGTTGAAATCAGATGGTGGAAACATGCTGTTCGTTGTTTTTTTCCCATGCTTACCATAGGTCGCCTAGTGATTGGGTTACCTAACCCAGACCATGGATGAACAATTGGCACTCTATTGACAATAAACACGGCACCCCAACGGTGCATTAACCGAACTGGCTTCGCAATGGCTCATTAGGTGATCATAAAGGCCGCATTACAACAAGTTGCAAATGAGCAAAGCCGGTCATCAATTGCTGTCGAGGAGCTGTGGGCCGCATACTGGGTGGAAAAATGGCCTCTTGTGTGGTGACCTTTGACGCGAAACCGCTTGCTCATGAGCGGCGCGGGCGGCGCGGCGGTGGCTGGGCCTCGGCTGTGCAGCCTCGTGCCGACCCTCGCAGCCGCTCGCGGCGGCTGCCTCAGTCAGCCGCCAGGCAGCTTTACAGTGGAACTGACAGCTTGAGCTTGTACCCTGACACCGAGGGGGGAGGTGTGGGCAGCGGTCTCAAGCCTGGGCACGATCGCTCCGTCGCCCGGTATTCCGTGCTAGCTTGGCCTGGCTTCACAAAATGCAACCAACCGTTTGGGCCGAGTGATCTCGGTCCGCCGTATCGGTATGCCGGCGGGGTGCAGCAAGGTTGTACTGTACCCTGCGCCGCGCCGGTATGCCGGGGTGACGCAGGAATTATAGCTGTGGCCTCCGCCGCGTCGGTTTGCCGGGATGACGCCAGGGGTTGTACTGTACCCTCCCGGCCGCGCCGGTACGCCGGGGGGTGACGCCGGGGATACTGTACTCTCTGCCGCGAATGGTAATGCCGGGGTGACGCCGGGTATGCTGTACCCTTTGCCGCGATTGGTATGCCGGGGTTGACGCCGGGTGTACGTGTGCCCTCCGCTGCGCCGGTGCCGGAGTGAAAAACGCAGGGCTGTACTGTGCCCTCCGCCGCGCCGATATGCAAGGGGTACGCAGTGTGTACTGTACCCTTCCTGCTGCGCCGGTTATGCGGCGGTGGTCGACGCAGGGTTGAAGACCCTCCGCCGCGCTTGTATAGATACCGGGGGACACCGGGTGTACTGCACCCTCCGCCGCGCCGTATGCCCGGGTGACGCCGGGGGTGTATTGTGCCCTCCGCCGCGCCGGCATGCCGGGGTGACGGTGGGGGGTGTACTGTACCCTCCACCGCGCCGGTATGCCAGGATGGCGCCGTGGTGTACTGTAGCCTCCGCCGCCGCCGGTATACCGGGGAGACACCGGGGTGTACTGTTCCCCACCACGGCACTGCATGCCGTCGCACCACAAATACATAATTACACGCAAATACCGTCGTATCCGGTCAACAGGCCGCGCACGTGTTGCATGCGGCCGTCAGGGCGGCCCGCGGTGTGTTGCGCACCGCATACGATGCCGGGTGCAGTGTGCCGGGTGCAGGGCCGGGAGTCGTGCACCTGCTACCGTCCCTCCTGAGTGTTGGGGCGGGGCGGTGATCTCTATCGCCGGTTGTTGTGACAGGCGGCGCCGCGGCTTGGCCGCGTGTCAGCCAGGTGTGGACGGCACCAGGGCCGGGCCGGTGGCGCCGCTAGGTGGCGGGGGGGGGGGGGGACTCGAGCAACTCCGCATTAGACCACGTCTTGAGGCTGTCAGGAGGCGGAAGCTTCGAGAACCCTAGGGCTTTTAATAAATGATTCCTGTCGATTCTGGCAGAAATGAGTTTCGATGTCCCTGCAACCTTTGTTTCGATGCCTGCCTATATTTCAGGACCAAAGTAGCTTCACTGTTCATGTTGTATTGAAGTCAATACATGCTTTTCTTTCAAAAGCTATTAGTACATGCAATTGTGCTTTTAAAAAAAATGTGCGGACTTCTTCCCTTTAACGTGTTCCAGCGGGAAGCGAAGTCCCCATGCTTCCAATAAGCTAACAGCGGATGTTTTGCCTCGAACCAGGTCGGCTGGCGCCGGCTCACGGCACACATTCGGCTTGACTCAATGCGCTCATTCTCTCCACGTCCGGCCGGTGGAAGCCGACCGCAAACTCAGCTGTTACCAAACCGCGCCGGCCGGCGGTCGTGTGCACCATGCAGGAAGAGGTGTGGCGCTTACTGACTGTCGTGTTTCCACTTCGTGCACAGGGGCTGACTCAGACGGCTGGTTTGCCAGCAGGCAAAAAACGGGTCATGGAGCAGGCTCCGTGCCGTGCCTCGAGCCTTGCTGCCCTCCCACTCCGCAACGGCACGTCCTGACATCCAGCTCCGTTGTATAGTACGGGAATTCTTCGATCAGTGCTTTGATCACGTTGTAAAGAACCGCGAGGGTGTAGGTGGCGTGGGCTGCGCTCTAAGTCAGGGCAAAAAATCGCCGAGCTCGGTGCTCTAAGGCCGGTTGAAACGACCGTGTTTGCCTGCTCCAATATTCCGGAACAAACGTTGACGTAAGTGAAGCGTGTTCTCTTCAAATTTAGAAATGCAGCCCACATCGCGAATTCTTGGGTGCAAATTTATAAAGAATACAGCTGAAAAAGTATGAGCAAAACCAATGATGCTAGAATGATATTAGACAGATGGTGTGATTCACATTGAAGCGCAATTTTAAGTGCAATTTAAGATGTCGCATGTGTTCGCTCTGGCAAGCAAAGCGGTTTATCACCCACCGTTCCGTTGTTCATCCCGCGTCAAGCATCGGACAGCCCCAGACCCTCCCGGAGTGCGCACGGTAGACCTCTCAGCCGCTGGTCCCCCGGTGCTCCTGGGATGACCACCCCAGAGTGCGGCGCCGGCGCGTGTGTTATGGCCGCGCTCGCCGCCGCGCGGCGGCTGCTATAGCCGGCCGCGCCGGGCGGTCCAGCGGCCAATTCAGAAACAATCGCTCCCGGACGACTTCCGCGGAGTCCTCAGGTGCGAAGGACTTTCTCAAGCCGGCGGGGGGTGCGGCGCGGGCTGATGTCTTGATACTGGCGCCGCCGCCGGTGACGGCGCGCTTTCCCGGCCGCTGCCCCGTCTCCCGGCGCTGGCAGGAGATGGTGAGGGCCCGCCGCGGGGTCGCCACGCGGCCGCAAGAGGTACGCATCGGCAGCAGAGCTGGAGAGAAAAGGAGAGGGAGGTCGAGGGCTGCAGCGTGCAGCCGGTGTGCTCACAGCATGGGCCTGATCAGGAAGTCGAGGCTGGAGGCGGCGTGTTCATGCAACGCTCCTTATCAAACAACTGTTTTGTAAATGCCGACAAGAAAACGGAGCGGATCTTTTCAAGCATTTTTGACAGATAACGGCTCGGGCCTCATTTAATCCATCATAGCCCAAAATAGCTAATGCATTGTTGCATGGCCACTGAATGTAAAG